>NC_071559.1:2680429-2980429 GCF_026979565.1 Vidua chalybeata
AGGCAGTGCTCGGCTCTGGCTATCAGCAGCCACCGCTGGTTAAACTCAGTTTTACTTCAAATCGGCTCTACTTTAAATCCAGCTTTGCTTAAACCTTGTTTTGCTTTAAACCCAGCATTGCTTGAAACCAAACTCTGCTTTAATCCCAACTTTGTTTTAAGCCCGATTTTGCTCTAAACCCAGCTTTGCATTAAAACCAATCTTATTTCCAGCACAATTTTGCTTTAAGCTTGATTTTACTTTAGTCAAGTTCTATGTCAAACCCAGATTTTCATTAAACTTAGTTTTGCTTTAAACCCAACTTCACTTAAGTCCAGCTTTTCTTTAAACCCAGCTTTGAATTAAACCTGATTTTTCCTTTAAACCGAGCTTGCTTTAGACATGATTTTGCTTTAAGCACAGATTTGCATTACATCCAGAATTGCTTTAATCCCATCTTTGTTTTAAACTCGGTGTTGCTTTAAATCCAACTATGAATTAACCCAGTTTTGCTTTAAACAGTTTTGTTTGAAATCCAGTTTTGCTTTAACCCAGCCCTTCATTAAACCCAGCTTTGCTGTGAAGCTCTCCCGGCTCTGGGCCTTTCCCAAAGCCAACCACGACCTTCCATGGAGCAGCTGCTGCTCCCGGGCGGCTTCAGAGCAAAACTGGGTCTCATTTCCCCAAAAGAGACTGGGATTTAAGAGAAGAGGAGGAAAAGGCGCCGCTGGGTGGAACGGGAGCCTTGGGAAAGGTTTCTTGGGAAGAGTCTGGCATTGCCAGTGAGGAACACAAACCAGTTCTGTGCCCCCAGCACAAAAAACCGCAGTCCTGGGACCCACAGCGCCTGAGAACTGGAATGCTGGGACCCACCAAAGCTTCAACCCGAGTTTTGTCTGAGGGGAAGGTTTGATTTCCATCAAGACATCCGTGGTCATGGAAGTGCAGCTCCTCCTGCTCTCTCCCGGGCCAGGGATGCTCCCATGGATCCCCTCCCTGCTCCCGCCTTGGCATCGTGGGAAGGAACTCACCCGAGCCCAGCGGGAAGGCTCCGGTGCTTCCCAGCACGGAAACCCTCGGGATTTCTGGCACTGCCAGACCCGGAGCCAGGCCGGAAGAGGGGGGCTGGCAGCGGGAGTGAATCATCCCCAGCCCGCTGCATCCCGACGGATTTCCACGTGTTATTAAAGCAGGGTTGTGAAAAACCCTCATCTTCCTCATTCCTGCGCTCCGGCCGAGCGGCTCCAGAGCCGTTCCCAAGGGAAACGCTGCCCTGCTCGGCTGCTCCGATCCCAAAATCTCCTTCCAGGAGCACCGGGGATGCAGCCCCCCATTCCCATTCCCACTCCCGTGCCCGTTCCCGGTGCCTGGAGAAGCAAACCAACCCCGCAGCGATTTGCCAGGGGTGCTTGGCAGTGCCTTTACAGCCCCTCCATTCCCATCCCGCTTCCATTCCCATTCCCGATGGAGGATGGGATCACCAAACCATCCCCCCAGGCTTCTTCGGGGGCGCTCCGCAGCCCCTTTACAGCCCCTCCTTGCCCTTCCCAGCGGGTGGAGGGCGGGATTTGCTGCTCGTCCTCGTATCTTCACCTTGGGATGATCCCCTGGGACCAGCACTTTGCTCCCCCTGTTTCCCCCTCAGCTTTCCTGCCGGATTTCCTGCTTTCAGCCTCTCCCTGTGGCAGGATCCGGCCTTTTCCTCCCCTCCCACCCCAAATCCAGCTGGGAAATGCCCGGCCGAGCCCCGACATTCCGGCTTCACCCCAGACCAGCCGCACACCCCGTCCCTCACTGCAGGGCTCCGGTGCCGCCGTGTCCAGATCCCTGTGCCTGGGCTTTTGCGTAGCCACCCCCTGCAGCCCCCCCGGGGGTCGGGAATTCGGGGGGGGCCATCCCGGGGTCCAGGTCCCACCCCTGCAGCTCTTACCTGCCGGCACCATGTGCGGCTCCAGGTGAAGGCGTTGCCCAGGTGAAGGCGTTGCCCTTTCCCTACCTCACCTTTCCAGTTCGGCTGGAATGAGGATCAACCCCCCCGGATCCCTCCCCCGTTAACCCCTCGCTGGCTGCGGGGCAAACCATCATCCCGGAGACTGGGAATGGGGCTTTCTGCGGGAATGGGGGAATTCTGGATCACGGGAGGGGAAAATCGGTGTGTTTTGGGTTTTTTTGGCATGGCAGCACATTTTCCGGGAGCTGGTGGAACAGGCTCGACGCCTTTTCCCCGAGTCACAGGTTTTGGAGCGGGGGAAGAGAGTGACAACCCCCAGCTTCCCCCTCTCACACTCCTCAGCCACCCCAAATCCGCCGGTGGGGATCCCCCCCGGACCCCCCTACAATCCCAGATGGAGATTTGGGATTTTGCCCCCTTTTCCATCTTTATTTCGGACGGGATGGGCTGGGAAATACTTTCTGGGAATTAATTTGGGGAAGACGCCGCATTTCCCGTGGGTTCACAGGGTGCTGAGAGACTCGGGGGATCCTGGGGGGGGTCTGCAGCACCCGAGGGGTCCCGGCTCGTGTGCTAGCTCGTGTCCTGCTCCGGCGTCCCGGAACAGCCCTGGGAGAGACACGGTGGTGACCCTGGCACCTCGTGATTCCGTTAAATCCCCCCCAAAAGGGACCGAGCCCCCTGCCCGTTGCACCCGCCTGGGTTGGGGATCCAGGGCGGCACCGGCCGTTCCGGGGCCTGGCGCCGCGGGGAGGGGCAGGTCCGGCCCCACCTGCGGCAGAAGGTGTCCCACGGGGTGGCTTTGTCCCCCGTGCCGGCCCCGTGTCCCCACATCCCGCCCGGCTGTCCCCCAGCCAGGAACCCCCCTGTGCGCGTTCCCCGGCTCTCCCAGAACTTTCCCACCTGAGCTTTGCGCACCTCCGGCTCGCCATCCGCCGCCTCCGCGCTGTCCTCGCTGTCACCGCGCTGTCCCCGCTCGCCGCCGAGCTGGCACGGCTCCCGGGGACACGCCGGTGCCGCCGCCGCGGGACCGAGGACGCGGCCGGGGGCAGCTGCGGTGGGGGACGGCGGCACCGCGGGCCGTGCCCGGCCCTCGCCGCTGTCCGCGCTGTCCCCCGCCCTGTCCGCGGCTTTCCCCGGCTCTGGTGACGAGGTGCCAGCGGCCTGGGCAATGGCCTCGGATAAAATTAGTGACGCCAGGGAGGTGGCGATGCCTTCGCCCCCCCCCGCGCCCCGCTGTCACCCCCCGGCTCCGCGGCTGTCGCCGATGGCTCCTGACCAGGGCACAGAGAGTCGGGGTTGGGGCCGGGCTCCGGGGTCTCCTCGCCGCACACCGACCCCGTCACCGATGTCGCCTGCTCCGGGGGCTCGTTGTCGTGGCCGGGGCCGGGCTCCGGGGTCTCCTCGCCGGACACCGACCCCGTCACCGATGTCGCCTGCTCCGGGGGCTCGTTGTCGTGGCCGGGCCGGGCTCCGGGGTCTCCTCGCTGGACACCGACTCCGTGTCCAGGGAGGCCCCGCTGGCGGGCGAAGCCGGGGGGGCCGGGGGGAAACAGCGCCCAGCTCCGCGTTGGTGGCGGCGCTGCCCCCGCCGGGGGACTCCGGTGTCACCTCCGCGTCCACTACGGGCGCCTTGTCCGGGCAGGGGAACACGGCCGGGGGGCTCACGGGCGCGGAGATGACCAGAGAGCGGCGGTTTGCTGGGAGGGGGGGACAGAGGGGTTCAGCTTGGGGTGTCCCCGAGCATCCTTGGGGTGTCACCATCCCAACCTGCAGGTGACGCTTCCCCATCCAGCAGGACCCCGACAACTCCCCAGGCCCACCAAAAGCACCTTCAGCCCATCTTCGGCAGGCGCCCGCCCGCCCCGGGACTTTGGGACATCACATCTGTGGGGGCTGGGGGCGAATTGTCCCCTCTACCTCCGCCGTGCCCTCTTCTCCCCGGGTGTTACCTGGGGACACCTTTGATGATGAACACCTTGCTCGAGTGCTGCTTCTCCAGTTTGCTCATCACCTCGTACAGGTCCCGGTTGAGCTGGGGAGGGGGGACACAGACACACTTCAGGGGGTCCCCCAGGTACCCCCATCCACCCGGGGGTTCAGCAGGGCCCCCAGCACCTGGGGACAGCCCGAACACCCTCGGGCTGCTCTGAATGAATGAATGAAATGAAGAGCAAGGACTCTGGAGGGGCGGGGAGCAGCACCAGTGTAGCCTCCTGGGGACACCTGGGGACACCTGGGGCTACCGGGGGGTGGGGGAGGTGTTTTGGGGTGCCTTCCCCACCTTGCTCATCTCCTTGTAGAAGACGTCGCGGAGGTTGGAGATGTTCTGGAACACGGTGATGTAACAGGCGATGCGGCTGCGGGGGACAGGGAGGGGTCTGGGGGTGCCCCACGATGTCCCACGGAGGGGTCACCTGAGGGGTCTCGATGTCCCACGGAGGGGTCACCTGTCCCCACGATGTCCCACGGAGGGGTCACCGGAGGGGTCTGGGGGTGCTCAGGCACCTCCCACCCGCTGAGTCCCCAGCTCCGTGGGTCCCGCGCGGAAGGGGAATGTCCCTCTCAGGGCCACCCCATGGAGCTGCCACCTCCCAGTGTCACTGATGGCCCCGAGGACCCCCGATGTGTCCCTAGGGTAGACTTTGAGGAGAGACCCACGCAAGTCCTTCCCTGCATGGGGGGACCTCACCCACCCGATGGCACCCATGCCCAGCCCGTGTCCCCCAGCCCCACGATGTCCCCCCGCCCCTGCCGTGTCCCCCAGTCCCACAATGTCCCCTAGCCCCACGATGTCCCCCAGCATCACAATGTCCCCCACCCCCCCTGGTCCTTGATGTCCCCAAGCCCGTGTGGTGTCTCCCAGCCCGATGACATCCCGAGCCTGACAAACCCCACGGCGACCTCCAGCCCCATGATGTCCCCAAATCCCTGCAGTGTCCCTCAGCCCCCTGCATGTCCCCGAGCCCCCGCGATGTCCCCAGGCCCGTGGCAGCCCCGTACCTGCCGTACAGGACCGGCAGCTCCTCCCGCAGCTCCCTGTTCAGGTCCTCAAACACCGCCTGGGCTTTATTGAACTCCTCCTCGGCCTGCGGGGAGGGACGGGGGGGCCGTGGCTTTGTCCCCACGGCCGGGGGACTGTCCCCACACGGGGGCTGCGCCGGGGCGTCCCGGGAGTCCCAACCTTGGCGATTTTGGCCTCGTCCTTTTTCTTGGCGTTCTGCAGAGCCTCCAGGTGGTGCCGGGCGCTGTCGTAGTCCACGAGCTTTCGGCCGCGCTTGGCGATGCGCTCCTGGGAGGGGGGGACAGGTGAGCCAGGACCCCCCCCCCCGTGCTCCCGCTGCCCCAGCCCCGCCAGACCGCGCAGGGGGCACCTTAAAATCCCCGAACTGAGCCAGGTAATTCTCCATGAGCCGCAGGGCTTGGTCGGCCAGCTTCGTCTCGTAGTCATCCCACAGGAGGTCGTTGCTCTGGGGGGACAGGGACAGGGACAGCAGTGACACCCAGCACCCTCCAGCCCCCCCAGGCTTCAAGGGGACCCCTGGGGACACCCAGGGCTCACGTCGGCGATGGCCCGGAGCTCCTCGTGCCCGTCCCACTCAGGGCTGTAAATCTCCTGCAGCGTCTCGGCCACTCTGCGGGAGCTCTCGTGCATCACTGGGGGCACAGACACCCGGCACGGTCATTGTCACTGTCATTGTCATTGTCACTGTTACTGCCACTGTCATTGTCACTGTCATTGTCACTGTCATTGTCATTGTCACGGTCATTGTCATTGTCATTGTCACGGTCATGTCACTGTCATTGTCATTGTCATTGTCATTGTCACTGTCACTCTGCCACTGTCATTGTCACTGTCACTGTCACTGTCACTGTCATTGTCACTGCCACTGTCACTGTCATTGTCATTGTCATTGTCACTGTCATTGTCACTGTCATTGTCATTATGATTATCATTGTCACTGTCACTGTAATTGTCACTGTCATTGTCATTGTAATTGTCACTGTCATTGTCATTATCATTGTCATTATCATTATCATTATCATTATCATTATCATTATCATTTATTCCTGATCGTTATTGATTTATTCACTGCTGTCTGTTGTTGTTTATTAGCCCAGGTGTGTTATTTTCAATTATTTATTCTCTCTATTATCCCATATATAGCACATACGTCCAATAGATAACAGATGTATTATCTGTTTTGCTATTTAATATATTATATGTTATATATCCTCTATGTATTTATAATCTATTATCCCACATGCAGTATTTATATTATTATTTTATCTATAATATATATTTAATATCTATTATTTTTATATCTTCGTTTTCTCTCTATTATTTTTATCTCTATTATCCCGTATGTATTTAATACATAGTGCGATATAAAAATATATATTGCATATGTCATATATGTAAGATATATAATATATATCTCATATATTATATATTATATATTATACTATTATTATTATCATTATTATCATTATTATCATTATTATCATTATTATTATTATTAATTCGTAGATCACAATATATTTATTCCATTTTTTTTATTTTTATCTATTCTTTCTTTTGATTTAATACCGACTTTTTATTAACAATCTATTTCTTATAAGCACGATTGATTTCCTCTGCTATTCCTCATTTATGATCCTGGCTCCGCCCCGCGTCCCTCCCTGTTCCCGGGTTTCCCTGGGACATTCCGGGCCGGTTCCGCACCTCTCACGGCTCCCACGAACCCCTTGAGGTCCTTGTAGAGTTTGTGACCCTCGTTCTGCAAAACACGGCGGCGAGGGGGGGTCAGGGCTGTCCGCGGGGTTGGGGGGGGCAGGGACCCCGGGGGGGGGTCGGGGTGTCCCCATTGGTGTCCCCGTGTCCCCCTGTCACCTGCTGCAGCTGGAAGTTGTAGGCGCTCTGCTCGAACTGCTCGTCTTTGGTTTCCACCGCTTTGCCCAATTTTTGCAAAACCTGTGATTGGAGAGAGAGGGGAAGAGCCCCCCACCACACCCCGAGGTCACCGGGCTGTGCCCCCCGGGCCCCCCAAAACCCCCCTGAGGGGCTGCCGAGGGTCCGGCAGGGCAGGATTTGTGTGGAAATGCAAAATTTCACTGCACCCACTCGGTGCTTTTATTTTTTTTTCAGGAAAATGGTGAATTTTTGGGTGCCAATTTACCTCCCACCCCAAAGCTTGTGGGTGCAGTCCTGTGCACCCCAAAACACCCTGAGCTCCAGCTGTGGGGCACAGGGGACACCATGAGGAGGGTCTGAGGCTGAAGGAGAGCTGAGAGGCTGCGCTGGGTGGGGGAGATTTGGGGTGTCCAGGCTGAGCCTCCTGGGAAGAGGCTGAGTCTGGACTGGGGCAGCTTTGGGGTGTCCAGGAAGAGATGGAACTCCCCCTGGGCAGAGGCTGGAGCCAGTCATGAAGGAGATTTGGGGGGCCCAGGAAGAGGGCGACCCTCTGGAAAATGACTGAAGTCAGATGGGGGGAAATTCAAGGTGTCCAGGAAGAGGCTGAACCCCCCAGGAGAGGCTGGGGCCAGGCAGGAGGGACTTTTGGGTGTCCCCAAACAGCTTGACCCCCACAGGAAGAGGCCAGGGCTGGAGCAGGGAGCTTTGAGTGTCCAGGAAGAGGCTGGGGCTGGGTCAGAGGGAGATTTGGGACATCCAGGAAGAGGTTGGGCCCCCTGGGAAGAGGCCAGGACCGGCTGGGAGGGAGATTTGCTGTGTGCAGGAAGCAGCCAGAGCCTGGCCCGGGATGATTGAGCCGTGGGAAAGCCAAATTTAGCACCAAGCCCCGGCCAGGAAGCCCCGGAGGGTTTGAAAGGGGTTTTTGTGTCACCCCCAAAACTGGAGTCACAGCTACTTCTTCGGGGGGATGAAAGGACAGGGGCCCCCCCAAAGTGCCCCAAAGCAGCTGAGAATTGTCCCGCTCGTGCCGCTTCCGCAGCCCTTCCCCCTCGCTTCCCGTGGGCCCCTGCCGCTCTCACCGACATTCCTGGGACCACCGGCCACGCTGGGTCCTGCTGGGCACCCTCGGTGCCAGCCGGCCCAGGGACCCTGTGCCACCACCCCGCAGCCCCCCATAACCTCTGCGAGGCGCTTTGGCTGGAAAACCCCGCACCATTAGAGAAGCCAGAGTATCTTGGGGAGCTTCGGGAGGTGCCATCCTCCAAAGCCTTGGAGCAACGACGACATTGGCCCAGAAACCCCCAAACTCCCACCCTGGGAGCACCCAAAGGTGCTGAGCTGTGCCAGCCGTTTGGGCCACCCTGGGAGCACTGTGGTGGGAAAGAAGGACAAATCCAGTCAAAACTGGGATTTGGGGGTGGCTGGCACCTCCGTACCTTCTCCTGGGCGCGGCTGAAGTGCTTCTGGACCTGCCTGGCGAAGAGCCCGGCGCTGCCGCTCCTGCCCTCGGCCATGGCCCCGGCCCGGCCCCGCCCGCGGCCCCGCGGCTGCCGTTGGAGGGTTTTGATGGAGGAAGTTGGAGGCGAGGCCAGGCAGCATCCGCTGCGCACCCCGGAACCCCCAGAACCCCCAAAAGGCTCTCCTGGAACAGGGCCAGGCCACAGGGCTGGGGGGCCATGGAGGATCCAGCGCTGGGAGGGACCCGCAAGGGTCATCGAGGCAGCTCCTGGCCCTGCGCAGGACAAAACCCCGAAGGACAGGGGTCAAAAAGGTCCCTGACCTCTCGGATCGTGGAATAACCAGAACTGGAAGGGACCCTCAAAGGTCACCTGTTGGTTCTGCAAAAAGGACAACCCCAAAGGCCCCCAAAATCCCAGAGTGTTGTCTAAGTGCTCCCTGATGTCCAGACTCGAGGAATTATGGACATCCTGAGCTGGAAGAGACCCACTGGGAACAAAGAATTGTGGAACATCCAGCGTTGGATAGGACACAAGTTGTGTGCCCAATGCTTGTCCCTGCAAAGGACAATCCCAAAAACCAGAGTAATGCAGAAATCCGATGTTCTTAGCCCAAAAATGAGTTTACAGCCCTTTGTTCCACAGCTGGGGGATCAGCTTTGCATTGGGGTGTCCCTGTGTGGGGCAGAGCCGTTCTTGCTGCCCCTCGCCTCGTGCCCTTGGTGCTGATAGAACAAACACGGGATTACTTGGAAATGGTGTTCCTGGGAAATCTCGTGTTTTCCTTGGAGATAAGGGCAGAACTGCAGCAGGTGCTTTTTATTGCCTTCACTTTTCCTGACCTGGCTGACCCCACAAACCCCGTGATCCCAGATGCCAGTGCCTGTGCCTCGAGGGCCAACGTCCCCCCGCCAAAACAACCTCAGTTTGGAGTTCAAGGGGGAAAAAATGACACCGTTTTGGCCAAAACTCCGGGGTTTATTCCAAACCACATCGCTGCTTCATCCTGCCCCAACCTCAGGGCCCAGGGAGGCCGAGCCCCGGCCCTGCTCCAGCGCTGCCTGTGCTGGGGGCTTGGGGAGGGGCTGAAGGTCGTGCCCTGCCTGTGCCTCGATTTCCCCATCCCGGCGCCGATGCGGCTCCATTCAGGTGTTGGCTCAAGCCCTGGGAACCATCCCCCAAGGCGAGGCCGCGGAGAGCTGCAGCCAAGGCCTCGTGGGGCTGAGAGCGGGCCGCAGCGGTGACAGCGCTCGGGGCCACGGGGACGGGAGGCGCCCGCGCAGGGCAGCGTCTCCCCGGGAGCCAGCGGCGAGCGGCGCTCGGGCCGGCCCCGGGGTGCCGGGGCGCCGTGTGTGCTTTGGCAGAGGGGCCAAGGCCGCTCGGGGGGGCCGCGGCACCTGCTTCCCTTCCCGCGCCTCCTCCCGCGGCCCCGTTAAAGCGCCCGCGGGGCAGCCCCTCGGACCCACCGCCGACACCGCTCCACCACGATGCTGCAGCTCGTGCTCCTCGCCGCGCTCGCCCTGTGCGGTGAGTCCCGCCCGGAGCCTTCGGCCTCGGCACCTCCCGAAGGCCCCCCGGACCCAGCCCCCCGGGGGGCACTCACGCCGTCCCTCTGTCCCCAGGCCGCTGCTCCCAGCTGGATCTCGATGGCGTGCAGCGGGTGGTCGGCGGCACCGAGGCGCGCTCGCACGCCTGGCCCTACCAGGTGGGTCCTGCCGGCGTCCCGCGGCCGGGCCCGGGGCTCTCCCCGCGCCGGGACCCCGCGCTGAGCGCCGCCCCGTGTCTCGCCCCCTCCCCAGATCTCCCTGCAGTATTACTCCAACGGCGGCTGGCACCACACCTGCGGAGGCTCCCTCATCCAGAGGAACTGGGTGATGACCGCCGCCCACTGCGTCAACAAGTGAGCGGGCCGGGGACCCCTCCCTCCCCTCGCCAAAGCTCCTTTCCCCCAAAAACCTTCCCCAGGAGAAATTCGGGCTGCCCCCAGCGCCAGAGCGGCCGCCCTTGGGGGGCTGTCGGGCTCCTCAGCCGGGGGCTCGGCGGGGCTCCTCCGGGAGCGTCCTCTTCCCGCTCGGACCCTGCCGGCTCAGCTCACGCTCGGGATGAGCGGAGCTCGGGGCTGACCGAGCGCTTTTGCACCTTGCCGGCAGAAACTTGAACTACCGTGTGGTGGCCGGCGAGCACAACCTCAACGTGAACGAGGGCAGCGAGCAGGTCTTCAGCGTCAGCAAGATCGTCGTCCACCCCTACTGGAACAGCAACAACGTGGGCGCGGGGTAAGGCCCGCGGGAGGGGGACTTGGGGGGAGCGCGGCGGGGCTTTGGGGAGGGTCCTCGCAACATCCTCTCCCTGCCCCCGGCAGCTACGACATCGCCCTGTTCCGCCTGAGCACCTCCGCCACCCTGAACAGCGCCGTGCAGCTGGCGGTGCTGCCCCAGGAGGGCACCGTCCTGCCCAACAACTACCCCTGCTACATCACGGGCTGGGGCATGACCCGCAGTGAGTGACCGGCTCCCCCCGCGCCAAATTCCCCCGGCACCGGGCAACGCCGGCAGCCGCGGCAGCGCTCGGAGCCCTCGACGGCCCCAGGGGGCTCCGCTCGGGGCTTTGCTCGGGGCACGCCGGTGCCCAGCGCCGGGTGGGGCCGTGCCGAGCCCTGGGCGGGGGCGGGGGGGGGTCGGTCGGGGCCGGAGGGGCTCGGCGGGGGCCGCGGGCTCTGCTTGGCTTGCGGCGTCCGGCGGCTCCGAGGCGGCGCTGACCGGCGGCGGCTCCGCGCAGGCAACGGGCAGCTGTCCAGCGTCCTGCTCCAGGCCTACCTGCCCGTCGTGGACTACCAGATCTGCTCCAGCGCGTCCTACTGGGGCTCCATGGTCAAGAACACCATGGTGTGCGCCGGCGGCGACGGCGTGCGCTCCGGCTGCCAGGTCCGGCCGCGGCCCCCGCGCTGCCCCCGCCACCCCCGGCGCCCCCCGCAGCCCCGGCTCACGCCGCTCCTCGCTCCGCAGGGCGATTCCGGCGGTCCCCTGCACTGCGCCGTCAACGGGCAGTACCAGGTGCACGGCGTCACCAGCTTCGTGTCCAGCCAGGGCTGCAACGTCGTCCGCAAACCCACCGTGTTCACCCGCGTCTCCGCCTACGTCTCCTGGATCAACAGCGTAAGGCTCAGCCCCGGCGCTCTCGGGGCCCCGCTGCGCCGGCCCCGGCCCCGCGCGGCTCAGCCCGGCCCTTTCTCCCTTCCAGGTGATCGCCCAGAACTGAGCCGAGCCGGACGAGCGCTCGCCGCCCCTCGCCCATGCCCATCCCCTGACTGCCCCCCGCCGCGCTCCGGCCTTCTCGCACCCGAGCCGGCCTCAATAAAAGCTCTCCTCCCGTCTCCGTGCCTCCGTGCTGCCTTGTCCCGCGCCCGCCCGTCCTTCCTCCTCCGGCCCGCCATCCTCGTCCCCGCACAGCTCCCGCACCAGCCCTGAAGCCCCCGAGGGCTGTGTCCAGTTCTGCCCCTCCCGACAAGAAAAACACCGAGGCGCTGGAGCATGTTCAGAGAAGGGAACGGCGCCGGGGAAGGGGCTGGAGCAGCTCAGGGAGCTGGGGAGGCTCAGCCTGGGGAAAAGGAGGCTCAGGGGGGACCTTGTGGCTCTGCACAACTCCCTGACAGGAGGGGACAGCTGGGGGGGGGGGGGGCTCCGGTTCTGCTCCCAGGGAAACGGGACAGGAGGGGAGGGCAGAGTCTCAGGCTGTGCCAGGAGAGGCTCAGGTTGGACATCAGGAGATCGACACAGTCCCTTCCCTCGGCCAGCTGCGGTTCCAGCCCTGGAACCAGGGTTCCAGCCCTGCTTTCCCACGGCAGTCCCGGATGTCTGGTTCCACAAAGCCATTGATTCCCGGTGCAGTGACACCGGCACAGCCCCAGCTGGTGCCTCTGAGGAGGAACCCTCGGGTTTATCCCCTCACAGTCCAAGAGTGCAAGTTCCGCTCTTCCTCCCAGATCTTTGGCTCCTCCTGTCTCGTCCAGTGTCCACCCACCTGGCTGTGCCACTGCTCTCCAAAGGGTCAGCAAAGGGTCAGCAGCTCACGGCCTCTTGTACACCCAGAGCTCAACCTTCATCTCAAGCACAAACTGAGGTCTTGCACCAGCTGCGTTCCTCAACACACCCAGCAGAGAATCGCAGACCCCCTGAGGTGGGAAAAGCCCTCCCAGACCATCGAGTCCCAGCTGTGCCCAATCCCCACCTTGTCACCAGCCCAGGCACTGAGTGCCACATCCAGTCCTTCCTGGGACACCTCCATGGAGAGGGACTCCACCACCTCGCTGGGCAGCCCCTGCCAATGGCCAACCACCCTGCCCATGTGTCTTAGGTTGCAAGATGTGGCTGGGGGGTGCATTCTACTGCCATCTGATAGGGGTGGGGCAGTTATCATCTGTTCATTGGGCAGTTTTCTTTATCTCTTCCACAACCAATCCTCCCTCCTCTTCAGGAGATCTCTTCTGCTCATGGGCCATTAATTATTAATTATCTTCTGCTCATGGCCACTGAGTGTCCCTGCATGGCTGAGAAAATTCCATCATCGCACTGGGAGAGGCTGTGCCCAGGGGAGGAGCCGAGCATTCCTACCTGGATCCAATCTGAGATTTTGGGACACCACAGCAGCCTGTGCCCACTGCATTCCCAGAGGAGCAGCTTTCTGCCCCACTGCATTCCCAGAGGAGCAGCTTTCTGCCCCACTGCATTCCCAGAGGAGCAGCTTCTGCCCCACTGCATTCCCAGAGGAGCAGCTTTCTGCCCCACTGCATTCCCAGAGGAGCAGCTTTCTGCCCCACTGCATTCCCAGAGGAGCAGCTTTCTGCCCCACTGCATTCCCAGAGGAGCAGCGTTCTGCCCCACTGCATTCCCAGAGGAGCAGCTTTCTGCCCCACTGCATTCCCAGAGGGAGCCCAGGCCCATCCACAGCAGCCCTGGAGCTCCAGAGGAAAACTCCAGCCTTGTCCAGGATCCTGCTCCAGCAGAAGCACAGCTGGCACTGCAGGAGGGCTGAGCCCCCATGGAATGGCACTGCTGCCACCACCCTGACCCACAGCGGGTCAGGCCTGTTCTGACTCTGGCAGGGTCGTTTTGTATTACTGCTTTTTCTTTTCTTAATTTTTTTTCCTAATAAAGAAATATTACTGCTACTCCAATATCTTTGCCTGAGAGCCCCTTCATTTCAAAATTATAATAATTTGGAGGGAGGGAGTTTGCATTTTCTATTTCGAGAGAGGCCCCTGCCTTCCTTAGCTGACAGCTGGCTTTTTAAACCAAGCCACCATAAAGAAATTCCTCGTGAAGTCCAACCTGAGCCTCTCCTGGCACAGCCTGAGACTCTGCCCTCCCCTCCTGTCCCGTTTCCCTGGGAGCAGAACCGGAGCCCCCCCCCCCCAGCTGTCCCCTCCTGTCAGGGAGTTGTGCAGAGCCACAAGGTCCCCCCTGAGCCTCCTTTTCCCCAGGCTGAGCCTCCCCAGCTCCCTGAGCTGCTCCAGCCCCTTCCCCGGCGCCGTTCCCTTCTCTGAACATGCTCCAGCGCCTCGGTGTTTTTCTTGTCGGGAGGGGCAGAACTGGACACAGCCCTCGGGGGCTTCAGGGCTGGTGCGGGAGCTGTGCGGGGACGAGGATGGCGGGCCGGAGGAGGAAGGACGGGCGGGCGCGGGACAAGGCAGCACGGAGGCACGGAGACGGGAGGAGAGCTTTTATTGAGGCCGGCTCGGGTGCGAGAAGGCCGGAGCGCGGCGGGGGGCAGTCAGGGGATGGGCATGGGCGAGGGGCGGCGAGCGCTCGTCCGGCTCGGCTCAGTTCTGGGCGATCACCTGGAAGGGAGAAAGGGCCGGGCTGAGCCGCGCGGGGCCGGGGCCGGCGCAGCGGGGCCCCGAGAGCGCCGGGGCTGAGCCTTACGCTGTTGATCCAGGAGACGTAGGCGGAGACGCGGGTGAACACGGTGGGTTTGCGGACGACGTTGCAGCCCTGGCTGGACACGAAGCTGGTGACGCCGTGCACCTGGTACTGCCCGTTGACGGCGCAGTGCAGGGGACCGCCGGAATCGCCCTGCGGAGCGAGGAGCGGCGTGAGCCGGGGCTGCGGGGGGCGCCGGGGGTGGCGGGGGCAGCGCGGGGGCCGCGGCCGGACCTGGCAGCCGGAGCGCACGCCGTCGCCGCCGGCGCACACCATGGTGTTCTTGACCATGGAGCCCCAGTAGGACGCGCTGGAGCAGATCTGGTAGTCCACGACGGGCAGGTAGGCCTGGAGCAGGACGCTGGACAGCTGCCCGTTGCCTGCGCGGAGCCGCCGCCGGTCAGCGCCGCCTCGGAGCCGCCGGACGCCGCAAGCCAAGCAGAGCCCGCGGCCCCCGCCGAGCCCCTCCGGCCCCGACCGACCCCCCCCCGCCCCCGCCCAGGGCTCGGCACGGCCCCACCCGGCGCTGGGCACCGGCGTGCCCCGAGCAAAGCCCCGAGCGGAGCCCCCTGGGGCCGTCGAGGGCTCCGAGCGCTGCCGCGGCTGCCGGCGTTGCCCGGTGCCGGGGGAATTTGGCGCGGGGGGAGCCGGTCACTCACTGCGGGTCATGCCCCAGCCCGTGATGTAGCAGGGGTAGTTGTTGGGCAGGACGGTGCCCTCCTGGGGCAGCACCGCCAGCTGCACGGCGCTGTTCAGGGTGGCGGAGGTGCTCAGGCGGAACAGGGCGATGTCGTAGCTGCCGGGGGCAGGGAGAGGATGTTGCGAGGACCCTCCCCAAAGCCCCGCCGCGCTCCCCCCAAGTCCCCCTCCCGCGGGCCTTACCCCGCGCCCACGTTGTTGCTGTTCCAGTAGGGGTGGACGACGATCTTGCTGACGCTGAAGACCTGCTCGCTGCCCTCGTTCACGTTGAGGTTGTGCTCGCCGGCCACCACACGGTAGTTCAAGTTTCTGCCGGCAAGGTGCAAAAGCGCTCGGTCAGCCCCGAGCTCCGCTCATCCCGAGCGTGAGCTGAGCCGGCAGGGTCCGAGCGGGAAGAGGACGCTCCCGGAGGAGCCCCGCCGAGCCCCGGCTGAGGAGCCCGACAGCCCCCCAAGGGCGGCCGCTCTGGCGCTGGGGGCAGCCCGAATTTCTCCTGGGGAAGGTTTTTGGGGGAAAGGAGCTTTGGCGAGGGGAGGGAGGGGTCCCCGGCCCGCTCACTTGTTGACGCAGTGGGCGGCGGTCATCACCCAGTTCCTCTGGATGAGGGAGCCTCCGCAGGTGTGGTGCCAGCCGCCGTTGGAGTAATACTGCAGGGAGATCTGGGGAGGGGGCGAGACACGGGGCGGCGCTCAGCGCGGGGTCCCGGCGCGGGGAGAGCCCCGGGCCCGGCCGCGGGACGCCGGCAGGACCCACCTGGTAGGGCCAGGCGTGCGAGCGCGCCTCGGTGCCGCCGACCACCCGCTGCACGCCATCGAGATCCAGCTGGGAGCAGCGGCCTGGGGACAGAGGGACGGCGTGAGTGCCCCCCGGGGGGCTGGGTCCGGGGGGCCTTCGGGAGGTGCCGAGGCCGAAGGCTCCGGGCGGGACTCACCGCACAGGGCGAGCGCGGCGAGGAGCACGAGCTGCAGCATCGTGGTGGAGCGGTGTCGGCGGTGGGTCCGAGGGGCTGCCCCGCGGGCGCTTTAACGGGGCCGCGGGAGGAGGCGCGGGAAGGGAAGCAGGTGCCGCGGCCCCCCCGAGCGGCCTTGGCCCCTCTGCCAAAGCACACACGGCGCCCCGGCACCCCGGGGCCGGCCCGAGCGCCGCTCGCCGCTGGCTCCCGGGGAGACGCTGCCCTGCGCGGGCGCCTCCCGTCCCCGTGGCCCCGAGCGCTGTCACCGCTGCGGCCCGCTCTCAGCCCCACGAGGCCTTGGCTGCAGCTCTCCGCGGCCTCGCCTTGGGGGATGGTTCCCAGGGCTTGAGCCAACACCTGAATGGAGCCGCATCGGCGCCGGGATGGGGAAATCGAGGCACAGGCAGGGCACGACCTTCAGCCCCTCCCCAAGCCCCCAGCACAGGCAGCGCTGGAGCAGGGCCGGGGCTCGGCCTCCCTGGGCCCTGAGGTTGGGGCAGGATGAAGCAGCGATGTGGTTTGGAATAAACCCCGGAGTTTTGGCCAAAACGGTGTCATTTTTTCCCCCTTGAACTCCAAACTGAGGTTGTTTTGGCGGGGGGACGTTGGCCCTCGAGGCACAGGCACTGGCATCTGGGATCACGGGGTTTGTGGGGTCAGCCAGGTCAGGAAAAGTGAAGGCAATAAAAAGCACCTGCTGCAGTTCTGCCCTTATCTCCAAGGAAAACACGAGATTTCCCAGGAACACCATTTCCAAGTAATCCCGTGTTTGTTCTATCAGCACCAAGGGCACGAGGCGAGGGGCAGCAAGAACGGCTCTGCCCCACACAGGGACACCCCAATGCAAAGCTGATCCCCCAGCTGTGGAACAAAGGGCTGTAAACTCATTTTTGGGCCAAACATGGTGTTTCTAGAACAAGAAGACAGAAGGATATATGGTCAGAGGAGTGTGAGGAGTTCAGAATGGCTGGAGACAGGATTTGTGTAAAATAAATCATCTCTTTATTTGAGGCTGAGTGTCTAGGACAGGTTCTCCCCGCTCCTGCCTTGTCCAGGAGGCTTTTTCCCCCATTATAATGAAATGGCAACAAAAGTGGCAGCTACAGAAGTTGGGATAGACAAAAAATCTGGAACAGAGGAGATGTGGCACTCGGGATCCTGTTTAGGAAGATTCTGTGGTGCCATCCAGGGAAAACTCCTCCTGCTCAGCACACGGCAAATCGCACCCAGGAATCATCACCATTTAATAATAACAATAACAAAACTAAAAATCGAACTTCCCCCCCCTCCTCGAAATCCAAAGTGATTCCTAAGGCACAGATCCCAGCTTCTCCCATTGCCAGGGAGCCCCGATCCTCCCTCGACGGGAGGAGCCCCTCGGTCACCATCCTCCTCCTCGCCGGATTTTCCCGCCCAGATTCCGCAGCTGGGGAGGCGCATCCACGTTTTTAATGCCGGATTTGAAGTGAAGAGTCTCTGGCTGCAGCCGGGTGGGGAGGACGAGCAGCGGCTTCCGAGGAGCATCCGTCACGCCCGCTGCGTTTCGGGGTCCGTGGGGCGCCCCCGGCAGAGCCCGGCTCCCAAAGGCACGGGATTCAGTTCAAGGCAACCACGAAATGCAGCATATTTAAGGCTTTCACGTCTTAAATTAAAGCGAACGAGGAATCCTGGATCCTGGTTTCCTGAGCGTGGCCGGCGCGGCCGGGGGCTCCGCTCCCTTTTAGGTGAAGGACCAGAGCTGGTGCGGGTCCGTGAGGTCGCAGGGAACCAGCGCCGGGTGCTTCCCCCGCGCCGTCAGACACATCCCCGAGGCCAAGTTCTTGATCAGCCGGTTCTGCCGAGAAACAACCCAAACGATCAGTGAGCGACCGCGGGATGTGACCGAGGGGAAACATCCCCGAGGAGCAGCGCCGTGGCGGGCACGGCGCCGCCGTGCCCAGGGGCGATTCCCGGGGACGGAGCGGTCTCCTCACCTGCGCCACGTCCCACTCCTCGCTGGCGGGCACCCGGCCGGGCTTCCCTCGGAACTGGCACTCGCCCAGCTCGGCCGTGCCCGCGCCCCCGCGCAGGCACAGCTCCTTGCCGATGTTGTGGCGCAGCTCCCGCTGGCTCGTGTACTCAAAGTACTGCAGGAAGAGCCAACGGGGCCGTCACTGCCGCGCCCCGGGAGCTGAGCCCCGGGGGAAAACGGGGGGGCGGCAGAGGGGGAAATGATGGGGATGCTTCGGGGGGCCCACCTGGTTGCCCCCCAGCCCGTGGCAGGGGTACATGATGAGAGGTTTCCCACCGTGGTTGTTCTCCCCAACGTCCAGGCAGCTCTTGGTGCCCTCGTTTTTAATCTGTGGCGTGGGGGGAAGAGAGGAGTTGGGAGGGGAAAAGAGGTGGTGGTGGGGAAAAGAGCGGGGAGAAAAAGGAGGGAGAGAGAGGGAAAGAGGGGGAAAAAGAGATGGGAGAAAAAGGGCGGGGAAAGGCGATGGGAATGGGAGTGAGGGGGAAAAGACGGGGTAGGGGGAAAAGGGGCAGGAGTGAGGAAAAAGGCAGGAAAGTGGAGGAACGAAGGGCTCAGAGGAGCCGGGGTAGGACCAGCTCGGGTTTGGTCGTGCAGGGCTCTGGGTTATCGCTGTGCAAACACGCAGCGCCGGCTCCGGGTCCCGTGTCCTTTCCAGGACATGAGGAACGCCCGAGCCATCGCCTCCGGCACACGGAGCAAAGGGAAAGGCACGCGGGCTGAGGTTTCAGGAAATAAAGGTGAATTAAAAGCTGGATGAGAGCCAGCACCCAGCACCCGGCTGTCGCTGGGCCGGCTGCTGTCACATCGCCCTGGCTGAGGAGGGGCAGACTCAAGATCCAGCACGCAGCTTGAGGGAAAGGGCTTTTCCAGCCTCAGGGGAATCCCATCGTCAGGGATGGAGCTGGAGCCCCTCATCCTGCCTGTCCTCAGTTCCTCGGGGATGCAGCCAGAGCTCCGTGTCCTGCTGTCCCCAGCTCCCCCAGGGACGGAGCCAGCCCTCCACATCCTGCCTGTCTCCACTTCCCTGTGGATGGGTGGCTGGAGGTGGGGTCCTGCATCCCACCCGTCCCCAGATTCCCTCGGGATGGAGATGGAGTTCCACATCCCATCCCCAGCTCAGTTTTTCCAGCGCTCCCTGTGCCAGGATGGTGTTCGGGGCTCAAGGAAGTTTTCAGCTCTTCCCCTGAGTTTAACCCAAATCCACATCCCCACGGGTTCCCCACCCCGGGACCCACCCCAAAACCAGCTCTGCCGGATTCCAGCTTAGCCGGAGTCCAAACCGGCCCCGCCAGCCCGTGACAGATGAGGTGACAGACACAGTGAGCGGTGACAGACACGGGGACAGACACAGTGAGCGGTGACAGACGTGGCAGCACCAGCTCCCCCTCCCCGGTTTAATGCAAAGCCCCCAAACCCTCGGGCACTCCCCACGGCGGTTCCCAGCGCAGGGCCGAGCCCCGGGGTGCTCCGGCCATCCCGGCACTCACTGCTCCGTAGAACGTCGGGGTCAGGTCGGGCACGAACATCTCGGGGTAGACGTTCTGCAGGTACCAGGTGAAGTTCCTGCAGTGCAGCCGCTCCCGCAGCCTGCGCCGCTCTGTGATGTCACCAAACGTCTTCTGTCGATGAAGTCACAGGCGAAAATTAAATTCACTTCAGAAAACAGTAGGGAAAATCCCCAAAAAACCCTTTCCAGGTTGGGGCTCAGAGCTGGGAGTCACCCCAGCTTTGCCATCATCCCTCATGGCGTGACCAGCACCAAGACAAGTTGGGGGGGGGGTCACCTGGCAGGTACACACAGGCTCCACCAAGAGCTCAGAGGTATTTTGGTGAAGAATAAGAAGTTTTGGTGTTGAAAAAAGAAAAGAATAAGAAGTTTTAGTGGTGAAAAAAAAAAAAAAAGAAATTCATTTAAAAAAAAAAAAAATCATAAACCCCAATGCTTTCCTACTAGGAAACATTCTGGCCAGAGGGAGAAAGAAAACAAAAAAGGCTTTTGGCTACTTTTGTGCACCTGTCTGGTTTCCCACCCGCTCGGGCAGAGCTCCCAGCAGGACCAGCCCTCCCAGCAGAAGCCGCAGCCCCCCGTGTGCCCAGTACCTCCCTGGCCATCTGCGAGGCCTGCTGGTTCCGCCGGTAGAAGATCTCCTTGTAGTCGTCCATCCAGACCTCGGCCAGGCGCACCTGGTTCCGGGAGATCACCTGCGTGCCCTTGGGGAAGGTGTGGGGGCTCTTGGAGCGGAACACGTGGCCCACGACGGAGCAGGGGATGATCTCCACCTGTCCCCCGCACTGCCACACCTGCGGGGAAGCCACACCTGAGGTGGGGGGGTCCAGCCCCCGGGCCCCCCAACAGGGAGCTCCCTGGAGGTGCCCTTGGAAGGTGACCCCCCGTCCTTACCCTGAAGGACATTTCCACGTTCTCACCACCCCAAATCTCCATCTGGTCATCGTAGGAGCCGATGTGCTCGAAGTAGGACCTGGAGATGGCAAAGAGGCCACCTGCAAAAGTCGGGGACCTGCAGGGGGCAAAGAAAGGGTAAAACACAAATAAAAGAGCAGAAATCTGAGTTTTGGGGCATCACAGCCCCAAAATCAGAGTGCCCCTCCATTCAGCTGTGGTGGCTTTGGTGGACAGGCTGGGCCCGGCTGCTGGGAGGGCACAGAGGTGACAACGTGACACGAAGGGGCCTCGCTGCCGGCTGGATTAAAAGTGAAAAGAGGATATTGTTACCAAAAACCTGTCGCCAAAAAGAGGAGGAGGTCAGAGCTTGGTGCCCCAATCCCTCCTCCCGCTTCTCTAATCTTTTCCATCTGAGGCTGGAACAGAACCTCGCTTTTATTCAGTAAAAATAATAAACCCCAAGGATTCGCTGAGCTGCTGGAGGCGAGGCACCGGCTGGAGGAGCCAAGTGCCCGGCTGGAGGTGAAAGGGGCCTTTATTGGGACAGCAGCGTCGCCCAGGTGACCCGCGCACAAAGCCAGCCCCGCGGCCGGGCTGGGGCCGGGCCCGGGCGGGGTGTCCGGTGTCTCCCAGTGGGGGCACCAGGGAAAACCGCTCCGGCTCTGTCTGCATGTAAAACAGAGGGATAAGAAGAGGGGGTTTGGTGCAGCCCGATCCACAGGGGACCGGTTCTGTGCGGGGGGCACCTGGGCATCCGAGGGTGAGAAGGTACAGACAGCAATTAAATCCTTAATGGGCGGCTCTGCCGGAGCGAGAGGCGGCTGGAGGAGATGCCGAGGTCCGTTTTGGCCCCGCGTTCCCCAAGCCCCAAGGGAGGTTTGTCCTCCACCACCCCCCCCAGCTCTGACACGAACTCCCTGCCATCTCCCACGCCGAAATCCCAGGGGAGAACCTCGCTGGGAAGGGGCAGCACCGCCTGTCCCTAGGCACCAAAACTAACGAAAGCACCAATTTGTTGGAAAAAAGAGCAAACCCAGCTGGATAAAGAGTCCCGTGCTGGGCTTACTTGATGGGGAATGTCTCATCCTTCCTGCGCTGCCTCTCCCGCGCGGGAACGACCTCCCAGCCGAAAGTCAGGCTCCAGTCGAAATTGCCCCGGCTGTGCTGCTTCCCGTTCTGGACGGGCTTGGAGAACTCGAAGGTGTTGAGGTCAATGGTGGCGATGTCGGGGCTCACGACGGCCGTGGGCTCCTCGGCGATGCGGGACAGGAGCGGCTCCAGCCACCCGTGGAAACACTCGCCTGGGACACGGGGCAGGGCTGGAGCGGGGACAGCGCCACTCACAGCGCCCGGAGGCTGGGCACTCACAGTGTCACAGCCTGTCACGGGGTGGACACTCACAGTGGGCATCCAGGAAGGTCAGCACCTCCCCGCTGGCCACGCTGGCCCCCAGCAGCCGCGCCGTGATGAGCCCCTTGCGCTCCCGCTGCCGCACCACGCGCACGATCTGCAGCTGCTCCACGTAGCGATCCAGCTCCTCCTTCAGGTACTCTGCGGGTGGGAAGAGCATCCGGGCCCATCAGAGAGGCAGGTGCCAGTCCCTGCATCCCACCAGCCCATCCTGCTGCCTCCACCCCATCCCACCCATCCCATCCCATCCCATCCCATCCCATCCCATCCCATCCCATCCCATCCCATCCCACCCCACCCCACCCCATCCCATTCCCATCCCCATCCCCATCCCATCCCCGCTGCTCAGACCCTGCAGTTGGGTTTGGGTTCAGGGACACCTGAGCCTTCGCCCCAGTCCCAAGTGTATTTTTGGCTAAAGAAAATGAGTTTTATAAGGGTCTAAGTCCCCTCCTGTCTAATCCCTCTCTGGAGAGGGACTGGGGGTTGACAGGGTGAGGAGGTCACATCCCTGCGCTTGCAGTGTCACCAGGACCAAGCTGTTACTGAGGGAAGGGACAGTGGATGCGGGGTCACCAGAGGAACCCGGGATTTCTCGGCAGATGCAGCCAAGCCAGGACCTGGAAATGGCCAGGTGGGAGCTGGGACCCCGAGAAAAGCGTCCTGGGAAGGGGATCCGAGTCCAACCCACGTCCAGCTACGGTGGGAATCGAGCTCTGGGGCAGTGAAGCCCTGGGGCACCGCGAGGTTCCTGCTCCTCGGGAGCCCGTGGGTGGAAAGGGAGAATTTATCTGGGACAAGGGCAGAGCCCGCTCCTCCCAGCGCCCCGACACTGAACCCCGCGTTAATGAGCTCTGGGTGCTAATTAACGAGGATTACCGCTGGCTGAGGGTGGAGGTTTGTGGGGCAACTGGTTTGTCCCCAGGGCAGGGTTAACAGTGGTGCTGGGGAAGGGAAAATCCCAGGGCTGCTCCGGGGTGGGTGTGAAACAGGGAGCACCAGCTGGGAGATCCCGGGATGCTGGGAGCGGGAGCCGCTTCTCCGAGTGGCTCAGAGCTGCTGCTTCCAGGCTTGGAAAGGGGCTTGGCGTCCCCTGCATCCTGCTGATCCCACATCCTGCCATGGATCCTGCCTCCCTCTGGCCCCCGAATCCCCCCACCACTCCCTCACAGCTCCCTGTGGCTCCTGCATCCCTGTCACTCCCTCATCCCACCACAGCTTGTCCTAGCTCCCTCTGGCATCCACATCCCACATAGCTCCAGCATCCCTCTTGATCCCACACCCCAGCACAACTCCTGCACCCCTCTGACCCACATCCCCCCATGCTCCCTGCACCCCCCTGACCCACATCCCCACATGCTCCCTGCACCCCTCTGACCCACATCCCCCTGACCCACATCCCCACATGCTCCCTGCACCCCCCTGGCCCACATCCCCCTGACCCACATCCCCACATGCTCCCTGCACCCCCCTGGCCCACATCCCCCTGACCCACATCCCCCCATGCTCCCTGCACCCCTCTGGCCCCTGTGTCCCCGTGGTCCCCACCCACCGTCCGTGCTGGCATCGTCCACCAGGATGACCTCGCGGAGCAGCCGAGCCGGGGACGAGTGCAGGACGCTGTAGACTGTCCGGAGCAGGGTGGACCAGGCCTCGTTGTGGAACACGATGACCACGCTGGTGGTGGGGAGGGGAGGGCAGCGCTTGAACTTCTGGTCGATGCACCTGGGGGATAGAATGGGGGGGATGAAGAGGGAGGCACGACTGGAGTGACCCCCCGATATCCACCCCCCACTAAACCCCACAGCTGCAGGGGAGCAGCTCTGGCCGCTCTGGACTCGTCCCTGCTTTGATTCCCATTGATTTTGCTTGAGTGAGTCCCATTCCCGGCCCCCGTGTCCCCCCTTTGTCACCGCTACACCTGCTAAGCACGGATAATCGCCTGCCAGCGCGGGGGGCTGGATTCCTCCATCCTTTTCAAGGCTTTTTCCATCCCAAATTCCCCCCATGTCTCCCCCATCCCACCCCTCCGCGCGGGCCCCGCTTTAATCCGGCAGCCCCCGGCCGAGGCTAGGCGGGGAAATCTCTGGAGTTTCCCTCCCCCCCACCCCAGCGGGGTCCGGGGCTGTTCCACTCGGCTAAGAAAAGAAAAAGTCTGACCGCTGGAGCCGCTGGAATAAAGGAGAGAGAGGAGGGAAAGGCGGGGAGGTGCCGGAGCCACCAAGCAGGTACAGGGACACACAAAGAGCCTGTTGCCATTAAACCCGCCCCCAAGGGGCCAAAATTAGGGAGCAATAATAATAAATAAACTCTTTTTTTTTTTTTAGCTCTGTCTCCACTCAATCCTCTGCCAGTGCTGGTGACATCTTGGCCCCAATCTGCTTTAATTTCCTCTACAGTTTAAGGGAGTAAGTGGCCATTTGAGAGCGAGTAAGTGGCCCCGGGGGGGTTTGGGCCCGGCGCTCACTCGGGGGGGCGGCTGTCGGGGCCCAGCGCTCGCTGCAGGGAGATGCGGTCGCTGGCGAAGGCGTTGAAGCAATGCTTCTCGTAGCCCCGCTCCTTCTCCTTCGTCTCCTCGGGCGTCCAGCGATCCTTCTTGAAGGCTTTTCCGTCGGCCCCGGGGCTGGCGGGGTCCTGGGGGGGCCTCTCCATGAGCGGCCGCAGCTCGGCCGCGGTGTAGACGCCGGGCAGGCAGGAGCGGGCGCTGGGCAGCGGCTCCGGCGGCGGCTCCGGGGCCCCGATCTGCAGCCGCGGCATCGAGTCCCGCAGGTCCCGCACGGCGCCCAGCATCAGGTCCAGCACCTGGTCCTTGCCCTGCACGATGTTCCGCAGCCACGGCTCCTCGCCCGGGTCCTTGCTCCCCACGTCCTTCTGGAGGATGAAGAGGAAGAGGACGAAGACGGCGCCCGCCAAGGCCACCTTCAAGGTGCTGTAGCGGCGGCGGAACAGCCTCATTTTGGGGTTTTGGGGCTTTTCTGGAGGGTTCTCCGGGCTGGGCTGGGGGATTCAGGAATGTGGGGGCTCGGGGCGCATCACGGTGTCCTGCTTTGCTCCAGTGACCTGGGGGAAGGAGAAACACCTACGGTGAATTCCCGGGCTGGATGCGCCCCGGGGGCATTCCCTTGATGTCAAAACAAAGATTTAATACACTGGATTTAATATAGGTTATAGTGTACCTAAAATAGAATATATAAATATGATCAACTCATGGAATAGTTCTGTTAAGGACCTTAAACATCATCCAGTCCAACCCCCTGCCACGGGCAGGGAACCTCCCACTAGGCCAATAACAAAAAATAACATAATAATACAATAGCAACATAATACATTAATATATTGGCATAGTAAGATAATATTAGTAACATATTAACATATCAATATCTCAATACAATGTTAGTAACACATTAATATGGCAATATAATATTAGCAGTATGTTAATATAAGGTTTGGCACAAGCGACACCTGTAAAATTCATTCCCCCCCAGCACTTCCAGCCCCTAAATCCATCCCGAAATTAGAACACCAGGAAAAGTGCGGGTTAATAAATGCCCCCACCCCAACCCACGAGACCACCCCCAAAAGTTTCTTCTGGGACTGATTCGGAGGCTGCAGCCTCCCCCCGCCACCGCCCCTCGCACGCCGAAGTTAAAATAGAGCCAAAAATTGCCAAAATTCTTTTGGCCGCTGGGAAAAAAAGCCTTTCCCTGGGCATTTTCCTGCCTGCGAAGGGAAACTCGAGCAGACCATGCAGTGCTCCGGGTTCGGCGGACTTGGAGCAGCAGGTTCGGTGTCCGGCGCCGCGTCCGCTGCCGCGGCCACCGGCAGCTCGGCGCCAGCTCCCGAATTTGCCCCGGGATCCGTCGGAGGCTCTGAGCTTTCCACCACCCCCAAACTTCCCGCGGCTCCTCTTTGTGAGCCGCGGCCGCCGGAGCATGGACGAGCCCGGCGGGATCCATTCACCGCCATCTCCTCCTCCTCCTCCTCCACTTCGGGGTCCCCCCCCTTCCCTTGATTCCTTTTTCCCCCTTTTCTTTTCATTCTCTCGGGAATGGGGCGGGGAAGGGCACCTGCCACAACTTCAAGGGCGAGGAGGTTTGGGCTGGGGAGGAGGAGGAGGAGGAGGAGGGTCCCGGGGTCCCCGCTTTGAGCGCCGCGGGATCAAAGCTGGACCACGCTTCACTGCCAAGAGCGCCCGGCCCCATCCAGCGCGGAAAAGTAGAATTGGGGAAAAAACATCGATCCGCTCGTGTTCCCTGCCATTTCCTCGGAATTTCTGCCCGAAGCAGAGCGAAGGTGCCCCCACTCTGCTCGTGCCCCCGAGCTCCGAGGTTTTCATCGCACGGCGCTGCCGTACAACAAGGAGGAGGGAAAAGCAGCGGATTTTGGGGAAAAAAAACCTCAGTTTCCATCAACCCCACAACTCTCTGAGCCTCCTTCCTGCCACGTTGCTAATGAATCTCGTTAGGTGTCGGTGCTAATTAACCCCAGAGGGACACTCGGGCGCGCAGGGGGAGGGGCACAGGTTGTGCACAACAAGAGCTGCCGCTCCCGGGGGGGCCCCAACCCCAACCCCCTCCTCAGTCCCTTCCCAAAAAGGGCCAAAAAGCCAAATACAAACAAAAATTTCCCCTTCAAAAGACTGGGGTGGATTTGGCATAGAGCACCAGCGTGAGCTCCTGGCGCACCTGCACCCTCTGCTACCTGCCCTGCAAATTCCCAGGTGGATTCTGCTCCATCCCATCCAGCCCATCCCGAAAATCCCGTGTTGCCACCTGCACCCTGGAAAAACAACATCAAAATGACCCAGCGGAGCCTACTGGGGTCAGAAAAGGGAGAAAAGGGGGAAAAGGGGTTCGGTGGGAATTCCAGGAGCATCCCCCGTGGTGTGGGAGGGAGGGATGGTGGGAAGAGGCGGAAACAGAGATATTCTCGTGGAGGAAAAGAAGGAAAATCAATTAAATACAAGAGAATTGACACGGACGCTGCCGCAGGTGAAGTGGCCACCGGCTCCACGTGGCAGCGAGCCACGATGACATCGGGAGGGGCAGGGACGGGGAAAAGCCAAGAGCGGGAAGTGGGGTGCAGCGGGGCTGTTCCCGGAGAGATTCCGTTCCAGAGTGAGGAACTGGATGTGCTGGGGCGTGCGAGGGCTGGGAGCTCGCAGGAAGCACGGTCCTGTCGGGCTCCCCCCATCCCTCGGGATGAGCCCAGGGGGTCCTGGAGCCGCTCCCGGGGTGTGGGACGGGAGCGCCCGGGGATGGGGGCTGTGTGAGGGTCTCTGCCCCGCCGGGGGCCCTGGGGTGCCCCGTGGGGGTGCTGGGGGCCGGATCCCCCCCAGTGCCCTGCCCAGAACTGCCACAGCCCCTGGAGCCGCTGGGCTGCTCCGGGGGCTCTATCCGGACCCCCCCGCGCCGGGGGGCTCCATCCCAGGACCACCTGAGCCCCCTTGCACGGAGGGGCCTCTGCGCCGGGACCCCCGAGCACCCAAGCCCCAGGAGCGCCCCTCAGCAGGACCACCCTGCTCCCCCTTCCCCCGGGCCGAGGGCTCCTCCTCACCGAGAACTCCTGTCTCCCTTACCGGGGTGGGGGGCTCCGCACCGAGACCACCGGGATCCCCAGACCTCTTCCCCCGGGGCAACGACTTCACAGCAGGACCCCAGACCCCCCTACCGCAGAGAGGGGCGCCGCACCACGACCCCCGGGACCACCGGACCTCCTTTCCCTGGGGCGAGGGTTGCCCACCGGGACCCCGGGACCCATTCATCCGGCAGGAGCCCGGCGCTGGGACCCCCTTAGAGCAGAGGGGGGCTCAGCAGCGGGACCCCCGTCCCGTCCCGTCCCCTCTCACCGGCTCCACAGCGGCTGCGGGGCCGCAGGTGCGTCCGGGTGGGGCGGGGCCACCTGCGCTACCTGTCCCCGCCTCCCGGGCAGGTGCACGGCCGGGGCCGCCGCGGTCCTAAAGCCGCCTGGCCCGGGAAAACGCCGGGTCCTAAAGCCGCCCGTCCCGGGAATAACGCCCGGTGCCGGAGCCACCGGCCGGCCCCGCGCCTGACATGGGGTGCTGTGCTGGGACCAGTAAGGGACTGGCACTGGCGACACTGGGAGCTGCATGGGTAGGACCCCGCGTGTACTGGGGACCAGTAAGGGACTGGCACTGGGCACGCTGGGGGTCGCAGGGATCTGTGGAGGTCCCAAGGTCATGGCTCCAGGTGTGCTGGGACCAGTAGGCGCCCGGCACTGGGCGTACTGGGAGAAGCAGGATGGCCACGGGGGGACGGGCCCGGGCGGGATCCTTCACCCAGCCCAGGATTTTCCTTTGGCTCCTTTGGCTGAGTGGGGGATTTGGGAGATTTGAGCTGGAGTAGAGGGAGGATTAATCGGGATTATTGGGATATTAGCTGGAATATTAACTGGTTTACAGGGGATGAGGTCTCCGGGGCACAAACACCCCTCAGCCCCAAACTGAAGAGCTAATGAGCTGGAATAAGGTGTGAGGGGAAACTGAGGCACCGGCTGGAGCCAACCCTCGGTCCCCACGAGCCCCCCGGGGCCTCCATCGCCCTCCCCGGGGCTTTTCCGAGTTCGCTTCGAAGCCGTCGCTCTCGCCCCTTTCGTTTCCTGCTTCGGAGGTTTCGCTCTTCGCTCAAAACCCGAAGGGGAAATTCCCACCCCCAAATTTGCTGCTGCTCGACTTTCAGCACCCGCCGCTCTCAGCTCGGCGTCACCGCGGCCGCCGGGCAGGGCCAGGACGGTCCCCACCACGGTAAGTCACTTTTGGGGGAAAGAGAAGGGTTTTGGGGTCCGCGCCGGGCTGGATCGCGGGGATGGGATTTTGGGTGCCCTGAACTCGCCCCGCCGGGCTCTGC
Source organism: Vidua chalybeata (assembly GCF_026979565.1). Classification (NCBI taxonomy): domain Eukaryota; kingdom Metazoa; phylum Chordata; class Aves; order Passeriformes; family Viduidae; genus Vidua; species Vidua chalybeata. Next base: position 2,708,992 of record NC_071559.1, read on the forward strand.
CTCTCGGAGCCGCTCTGCCGAGCCCGCAAACGGGAGTCTTGTGCTCCCAAACTGCCGCTTTTAATTGCAGTTTGGGAGAGGCTTTTTTGGGACATAAAAAAATCTCCTGCAGCTTCGTCCTGGTGGCACCAGTCTTGGGGAAAAGAGGAGTCGAGACCCGAGGAACCCTTGCAGGGATGGAATGAAATCCATAAAAAAATCTTCCCAGCCTTGTTAGGGAGTGGCGGCTCGGTGTCACACTCCAATTAATAATTAATTGGCGTCTTTATAGACAACTCTCGGGCAAAACAAAACTTGAATTCGAGGTGGAGTTGGCTGCCTTGAGGAGCGAAAAATGTTTACTTTTAAGGCTTTCAGGAGCAGAAGAACCCAAAGAGCCGAAATTGGGGTGAAGTTACCCCTCGGTGCGGGGCGAGCACCGCAATTCCCTGCGCTGGAAGCAAACCTTACCATTGCCTCTGAGGTTTTCCTCGCTCCGAGTGCATTTCCTTCGGGATTTCTGCCCTTCATCCCTCCCGGGGAATGCACAGCGTCGGAGGCGGCTCCATCCAACCCTCCAGCCAAGCCCCTAATTTGAGCCAGAGCTTAAATTTAACGCCGAGCTGAAACTTGCAGCGCTGAGCGGCAGCAAACCTGGAGGAGCTGACAGGAAGCCAGGCTGATTTGCATATTTATGCTAATTAAGATCGCACGAACCTTTCAGATCCCCTTTGCAGATGGTTTGCAGATTTGTGCCCAGCTTTGGGTTTATTTGTTATCTTTTCGCCCGGTAATAATTGGCGCAGGATGGGAAAACTGGGAAGTTTAATCCACAGTACAGCTGTTAAAGAGGGGACGGATGTGGGGAACGCAATTTTCCTCCATGATGCCAATATCGGGTTAATTGATGCTGGGTGGTGCTTCCTGGGGTATTTTTGGGAGGAGAAGGGGCTGAGCAGCTCAAAAAAAGGGATTTGTGTCCCCACCCATGGACACCATGCCTTGGATGGGTTTGTTGGGCGTTTTTTGCTCTCGTGCCCAAAAAAATTGATCCTTTGATACGGAGCTGGAAACACAATCTTTTCCAGGTAGATTTTTTTTACTAAATGGGATTTTGGTGTTGTTTGGAGCTTGCGGAAGCTGTGGGGGAGAGGTGGAAAAGCCCAGCTCGGCTCTTCTTTAGGAAAAACTTCTTCCCTTTTTTTTTTTTTTTTTTTTTTTCCTCTAAATTATGAGCGAACTGGGAAAGCTTCTCTCTGTGCAATCCCACACACCTGCAGCACCTGACCCTCCCCATCCCACCAGCCCGGGATGACCCTGGCAGCTCCTCCTGCCCTTGGATGACACCAGTTCCCAGTGGATGGATATTAACGTGCTCATTATTGCTATTTCCGGGTGGTTGTTCCCTCTCCTGTCCCCTGCCCAGGTGTGCTGGAGATGGAGGAGGTGTTCCTGCAGCTCTGCGGGGAGGTGGCCAGGCTGCAGGAGCTGTGCTCGGAGCAGGGGAGGCTCCTCCAGAGGCTGAGGGCCGGGAAAGGAGCGGTCCTGGGTGAGTGGGACCTGCGGGGTCCCCGGACTGCACATCTGGGTCATTCCCACCTCGGTCCTGGCAGGGTCATTCCCACTTTTATCCCCAGGAAGTTCCTCTGGTGGGGTGGAGGGGCTTCGAGCAGGAACGTGCCCTGAGCCCACCGTGGCTTTGGGTGTCACTGCTCAGGGACACTCCTGGTCCTGGGGCCATCACCTGGAGAGGGTGGGAGCAGGGTGGGGGAGGATCTACAGCCCAGGGAACACCCAGGAACCACCCAGGAACCCTCTGGTTTTCCAAGGATTCCCCCTCCCCGTACTCTCCTCTCTCCCCCAAACACTCACAGCACCCCCACGGGGTCTGCCACCATTTTCCCAGCCCTAAAGTGGGAATTTTGTGGCCAGGAGGGATCGGTTTGGACAAAGCTGGGCTGGGAAACTGCAGCCTCCCTGCCCTGGGCTCCCTCCTTTCCACCTGTGTCCTTCCAGGACTCAAACCAAAGCCTTTCCTGGGAATACCCTGCAGTTTGGGGACACAGGGATGTCCTGGTCTCCTGAGGGAGCTGATGGTCCCCCGCCCCTCAGCCCTCCCTGGCTGTCCTCAGTGTCCTTGCTCTGGTGGCTCAGGCTCCAGAGGGGACAGTGAGCTCTGCCAGCCCAGGGCTTCCCCAAGGCCGACAGGAAAACGGAGCAATGGAAAGAGAAAAACCCCTCTGAGTGCCCAGGAGTGACCCCTCTGCCTCCCTCTCTCCCAAAGACATCCCGGTGTCGCTGCCTGTCCAGTGCACGGAGGATGTGGTGACAGGGGATGGGCAAAGGTCACCTGAGAGCCACCAGAACCAGCCAGGAGCTCTGACATCCTCCACATGCCACCTGGAGGGCTCTGCTTGCCCCATGGGACAGCCCCGGGCCACCAACAGCTTCCCTCCGAGCCCTGGGCACGGCGCCGGGGCCGCGGGAGCCACAGCTTTGGGCAGCACCGAGGGGGAGAAGGGGGAAGTGCCCGCCTGGAGGAGAACCTGGATCCTCCCCGTGCCCTGGGAAGGAGGGAGAGCTCCCTGCAGCCCTCGGGAGCTGGAGACACTAAATCCAGGGGCTGGGGGCTCCTTCCCAAATCTTCTGGATCTCTACGAAGCCCCAGAAGCGCTTGAGAGAGAAGATGCTCCCGGGGATGTGGCTCTGGTGGAGATCCGAGGGCCTGTGAAGGTAACTGGGGGGGCTGGTGGGGGATTCGGTCCAGGGCTTCAGGGATGCTTCACCCTCCTCTCCCTCAGCTCTGGACAGAGTGGGGTTATTGCCTTAAAAAGTCCCTGGGCAGCCAATTTCCTGGTTCCCAGGGGAATTGGGTACGGGAAAGCCCCTGAGGTCCGACTGCCCAGCCAGGACATCCCTCCCGTGATCCTCACGGAGGCTTTGAGGATCCCTTGGAAGAGTCAGCTGGGGAAAAAGTTCTCTCAACCTCCTTTGAATCTTCCAGTTAAACTGCTCTAAAGTATTCCCTTCATTCCCTCTGATCTCCACACCCCAAATCACATTTCCAAATAATTCCAAATGATTCTGGTCATTTTGAAAGGATTTCTACAGACCTCCCTGAGCTCTGGCCTCCTGGTGAACCTTCACCCCAATCCTGGCCTGGGTCCCTGGGACACCAAACCCATTTTCTTTCCTTTTTCCAAAACGAAGCCCTTAAAAATTCTTTAATGGCTTCAGGGCCTGGCTATTCCTGGGGACAGCTCCTGATTTTGGGCTGTGTTTGGGAGGGAGTTTTTAAAGGCCAAGGGGGAAGTGGGGCTGTGTCTGTCTGGGCAGGCCCCAGGGGGCCCTGTCAGCACTCACATGACAGCGGCACGGGGACAGGTGACAAACGTGCTCCAGTTTGCTGCTCAGAGCCCATTTTCCTCCTGGTTTGGCCCGTGGGAAGCGCTGGGGGAGGCTCGGGAGCCACACGGACACGGGATTGTCCAGTGGGGTTTATGGAGGATGGGGTGGGGGGCAGCCCCCAGGCTCCAGCCCAGCCCTTTGTGGGTGGGGGCAGGTTGTAGCAGGGGTCCCTGCCGGGTCATAATGAGCGTTGACTCCGTGATTGCAGAAGGCTGATCCATCACTTCAGTGTCTCACGCTGTGCTGTAGCACACCTCACCCTTACCAACAGTCCCACACAGTCAGACCAGGTTCCATCACTGACATCCAGGCACCACCACCCTTGGCCAGTTAAGGAATCACCCTCTGGAAAACGAATCTCCTTGGCACATTCCAGGTGTGCACAACGCCAGGTGCAGCAAGGGAAGATAAGAATTGCTTCTCGCTCTTTTCTCGGCGCTTTCTCACAGCTTCCCAGGAAAATCCTGGGAAAGCCATCGCTCCCCCTGCTCAGAGGACACGTGATTAGCACGGGGTCAGGGTTTGGGGGCTGGCCCAGGGCACGCCTGGGGGTCTCTCTGTGCCCCCAACCCCTCTTTTCCTCGCAGACCTGCTGGACTCCGGGCTGGGTGCTGGAGGAGGGGAGCGGCGCCGGCGGCGAGGCCGCTCCGGCCTGCGAGCTGTGCCAGGAGCTTCTCGCCTCGGGCGCGGCGGGACGCGCGGAACATCTGAACCACGCCTTGCTCCATCTGGAGTAGGACTCCTCTTCCCAATGGGAAATCCACGGATTTGCACCTTGACCCACGGGACGGACTCTGGACATTCCCGAGCTGGACTCGATGGCCTCGGGGGGCTCCTCCAGCCCTGGGGCTCTGTGCCTGATGAGGATTCTGGGATCCTGCTGCTGCTTTGGGCTGGGAGCAGCTTCCACATTCCCTGTCCTTCTCCATTCTCCTGGGAATGTGGCCCCAGCTTTGGATCACCCCGGGTGTGTTTTGGGTTACTGATCCCTGTGGATATCGAAGCCGATCCCATCCCGGGGTCTGGAGGAGCGAGGGGGAGCTGCAACCCCTGGGAAAAGGGAATTCCTCAAAATTTGCCTTTGACTGAGTGGAAATGAATCTTCCATAAACTGTTAGGGATGCTTGGGAAGGCTTTTTCTGGGAGTTTGAAATGTTGGGTGGGAGAATCTCAAGTTTTTTGGGGTCACTAAGAATTATTTTAATTCTTTAACAGTAATTTGAGTGTTCATAGCATCTCCATCAGTGGCATCCAATGTGTTTCCCAAAGTGGGGAAATTGAGGCACAAAGCATCAGCTCCAAATCTTTCTTTTCTTTTGGAAAAATCTCGTCTCAGGCTTTTCTATTGTGCAAGTTTCTCCCAAAGTGGATTTGGCATCTCCTGTTTGAGGAAACTTGTGTTGAAATGGAGAGCCAAGTTCTCCTCTAATTCCAGGGATCGGGAAGAATTGGGATCTCCAGCTCCAACGTCTCCTCTTTGGCAGCACGGAGAAGTCAGGAGTGAAGTTTCTTCCCCAGAACAGAGCCATGTTAGTGGATTTACTCATGACAAACTTCTGTGTGTCCCCAGGGTCCCTGGAACCATTTCCCAAGGCAAATCCCACAACTTCTTTCTTTGCTTCAGCAGCTTTGACCTTGGATTCTCCATCCTTGTGGATGTTGGAGCTGCTTCCAGCCCTGGGTAGAACCAGGGCCTTTATTTCACTGAAAATGGGTTTTCTCGGGGTTTTCTCAAGGTTTTCTCGGGATTTTCTCCACCTTTTCTCGGGGTTTTCTCAAGGTTTTCTCGGGATTTTCTCCACCTTTTCTCCACACCACAATGAACTTTCCCACCACCATCTCCTGCTCCAAGTTTCGTCGTCCTCCTCAAATTAATTGGGATTATTTGATAATTATTTGAGGGTTTTATGCTCTTCTTAGGGGAAAACCCCTCATTTTTTCCTGGGAATTCCTGGGAATTGCTCCAAGGCTGGAGCAAGGACCCCATCCATTCATTCCCATGGATTGGCCCCAAATGGCTGGAGCTGGCCAGGAGGAGGGATCCATCCGGGCTCTCCTCGCCTGGGAAATGGAATTCCCAAAGCAGGAGCACAGATGGTTTTTACCAGAGTCAAAGCCCCTGGTGCGGGGCTGGTGCAGCTCTGCAATGCCCAAAATGCCACGGAACCCCCCCCCGGGAGCCTTCGGGGCGAGCCACGAGGGAATTTTGAGCTGCTCCTCCATCCCCGAGGATGAGGAGGGAGGGACAGCGCTGGAAGCTCCAACCCGGCCTCGCCCGAGGACGTTTTTAGTGCGGGGGTGATTCATCCCCCCCAGACGGTCCCCAGGGCCACGGAGCTTCCCTTTCGGATCCAGCCCTCTCCAGGGCAGGAAGGTGGCTCTGGCTCCGAAATAACTTTAATTGCAGGGTGCAGGTGGGGCCCGTGGGTGGGCTGCGGTGCCGGGGCCAGCCTGGGCTCCAGGTGGGTGGGAGTTGTTTTGGGAAAGGCAGGAGCTGGGTGGGGGCAGATTCCCGTCAGGAGAAGCTGGAAAATCAGGAGTGGGGGAAGCTGTGCCAGGAGAACTGGGGCTGAGGGTGCCCCACTCTTGTTCTCCAAGCAGGGATGGAGATGGTGATGGTGCTCCTGGGGAAACCACGGCAGCAAAAATGCAGCTGGAAATGGGATTTTGGGTGGAAAATATTCATTTTTGAGGGTTTCTAATTCGGGGTCTGGGTTGTGGGAGGGGGAAGGGGCTGCCCAGGTGCTGGGGATGTCCTGACACCAAGCTCCTGGCACTAATCTGTGCCCAAACACCCCCAAACTCCAACATCCAGCTCCTTTGGGGCCACGTTTTCAGAGGGGACAAAAGAAATGAGGGTGAGGCAGGCTGGGGTTTCATCCCTCTAATGGGAGAGCGAGGAAAAAGGGAAATTTCCCTCCCAGGAACAGCATTTCTCTAAGGAAAAACTCTCTGACTGCTGTTGTTGTCCCAAATCTTCTGGGAGCTGCCCCTGGAAATGAGGGATGGGGGGATCATCGCTCCCCCCGTCTGCAGCAGGAGCCCATCTGTGCCACCAGCGAGGATGGGAAGTCATTAATGCCTCTGTTAATTAATAACTGCCCCTCGATTTTCATCCCTCATTAAGGGAGGGGAAATGATCCGTGATCCTGCTGTGCTTGGACACGAGCTGGAGGAGGCAGAGACTGGAGAATGAGATAAAAAAAGTGCATTTCCAAGGAAGTCAGAGACTTCCAAGGGGTGTTTTTGGAAGAGTTGTGGGCGGCAGCTCAAGCCTCCCAAATTTCTGAACCTTTCCTGCTGGGACAAGGGGATTTTTTGGGGAGCAAGGGGCCGGGCTTGGCCTCAGCTGGGGGGAAAGGGGGGTGGGAGATGGTGGAAGGGGACGGGGGGGGACATGGGGGGCTGGGGGGCAGGTGATGGGGTCTGGGAGATTCCCGAGGGGGTGGGAGTGAGCTGGGGGGACAGGGTGGTGCTGGGGAGGAACAGGATGGGTCTGGGGGGGTCAGGATGACCATGGGGGGTCAGGATGGTGCTGAAGGTGATGCGTGGGAGGGATGGTGGAGGGGCTGGGGGGGTCTGAGGGGATTTGGGGGTGACACCGGAGAGGATCCGAGGGGGAAGCTTGAGGGGATCAAGGGACAGTGAGAAGCAGAGTTGGGGGTGGTGCTGGGGGTACCAGAATGGTCTTGGAGGGTACCAGGACGGTGCTGGGGGGTCAGGACGGTGCTGGGGGGTCAGGACGGTGCTGGGGGGCACCGAGGGTGGGCGATGGCTCTGTAGGGGGGGCACTGAAATGCCAGAGGGCCCGGGGTGGTGCTTGGGGGATGGGCTGAGAGGGGACTCGGGGTGACACCGGGGGCGATCAGGAGGATCCCGGGGTGCTGCTGCAGGGCACCTGGGAGGGGGCAGTTCTGGAGGGGGGCACTGAATGCTGCAGGGAATTGGGGGTGGCCGGGGGGGCTGGGGGTCAGCCGAGGGCAGGCGCGGGAGGGAAGATGGGGGTGATGCTGGGGGGGGCAGCAGGAGGATCCTGGGGACGTTTCGGAGGCGGAGGGGTCAGAGCGCTGCTGGAGGCAATCGGGGCTGGGGGCCGGGGGCGCTGCCGAAGCGCGGCCGCAGCAAACCCGCCGGGCATCGCCCCTCCTGGCCCTGCCTCCTCCTCCTCCTCCTCCTCCTCCTCCTCCTCCTCCTCCCCCCGCCGGCCTGGGCGGGGTTTGGCCCCGGCACCGGGCGATGCCGGAGCCGGTGTGAGCGGCACCGGCGGCCCCCCCTGGCCCCCACCCCGGGGGGGTGCCCGGGCCCAGCCATGCCCGCCGGCAGCAACGAGCCCGATGGGATCCTCAGTTACCAGGTGGGGCCGCGGGGCGATGCCCGGTGCCCCCGGGGCGGCCGAGGATGCTCCGTGCCTGCTTCACTGCGGCATTTCCGACCGAGGGGAGGGGCGGGGAGGGGAGGAATCTGCAGGGGAGGGGGGCAAGGGGCGTGCGAGGGGGGCTGAAGGGCATCGGCGGGGGAGAGGTGTCTGTGAATTGGGGTGCCGGGGGTGTGGGAGCCCGGCCTCTGAAAGGGGGGGCGAGAGGGGCTCAAGGTGGGCGCAGGAGGGAGGGGAAGAGGGGGAAAGGGCACCCGCGTGGGGCCTGCCGGGGGGTCCTCACCGGGGCTCCTCCTCTGCATCTGGATGTGCCTCCCCTCCCTCCTGCCCCCTCCTCCCCCGATCGGCCCTTTGGAGAGGAGACAAAGGCCACTGTCCCCGCAGAGCCCCAGGTGCCCCGTCACTGTCCCCCTGTCACTGTCCCCCTGTCACTGTCCCCCCCCTGTCACTGTCCCCCCGTCACTGTCCCCCTGTCACTGTCCCCCCCTCACTGTCCCCCCTCACTGTCCCCTGTCACTGTCCCCCCATCTCTGTCCCCCCCTCACTGTCCCCCCTGTCACTGTCCCCCCCTCACTGTCCCTGTCACTGTCATCTCTGTCCCCCCCTCACTGTCCCCCTGTCACTGTCCCCCCCTCACTGTCCCCCCTGTCACTGTCCCCCCCTCACTGTCCCCCTGTCACTGTCCCCCCTGTCACTGTCCCCCTGTCACTGTCCCCCCCCACTGTCCCCCCTGTCACTGTCCCCCTGTCACTGTCCCCCCCTCACTGTCCCCCCTGTCACTGTCCCCCCCCTCACTGTCCCCCCGTCACTGTCCCCCTGTCACTGTCCCCCCCTCACTGTCCCCCCGTCACTGTCCCCCTGTCACTGTCCCCCCGTCACTGTCCCCCTGTCACTGTCCCCCCTGTCACTGTCCCCCCCTCACTGTCCCCCCCCTCACTGTCCCCTGTCACTGTCCCCTGTCACTGTCCCCCTGTCACTGTCCCCCCCTGTCACTGTCCCCCCGTCACTGTCCCCCCCTCACTGTCCCCCCTGTCACTGTCCCCCCATCTCTGTCCCCCCCTCACTGTCCCCCCATCTCTGTCCCCCCTCACTGTCCCCCCCTCACTGTCCCCCCCTCACTGTCCCCCCCTCACTGTCCCCCCGTCACTGTCCCCCCCCGTCACTGTCCCCTGTCACTGTCCCCCTGTCACTGTCCCCCCCTCACTGTCCCCCATCTCTGTCCCCCCTCACTGTCCCCCCACCACAGCTCTGCCGTCTGGGGGCTCAGGGCTTGCCCCGTGCCGGGGCAGGAGGGGCGCAGGGGGCTCCTGGGCTGTCCCTCCCTTTCAGCGTCTCCTTGTCCCTGTCCTCCCCTGCCCCGCACCCACAGGACCGGCCGGAGCTGCTCCGGGTGACCACGACAGGCGGGGAATTAATTAATGAGAGGCTGGCAATTAATGAATCTGCCCGGCAATTACAGTGCGAACGGAGGTTCTGCTCCCCCGGCGCCGGTGACCATCGTGTCCTGGTGACGCTCGGCTGTGACCAGCGGCTCCCTCCCCAGCCCCATTTTGGGGGTCCCATTTTGTCCCCTCCCCCAGTCCCAGCTCAGACCCCGGCCCAGGAGCCAGAGGGGTCCCTGGGGGTGGCACGGCCCACGGGACCCCAGGGCTTTGTCCAGCAGGAGGGAGGGGTGAGGGGGGGTCTCTCTGCCGCCTCAGCAGCCCCCAGGTAGCCCCTGTTACCCTCATCCCATCAGAACAGTGGGTCAGTTATTAATTAATGATTAATTACACCTCGGGTGAGGTGGGTGACATCAATCCTCCCAGTGCTGCTGGTGGCTGCTCCCGGTGTGCTCTGGGCTGGGGACCAAGGGGGGTCAGGGCTGGTCCTGAGTCTCTGCTTGGGGCTTTTCCTCATCCTCAGTTACCCTAAAACATCCCCAGAGCAGGAGCTTTTCTTTCCTAACCTGAGGAGTTGCAGGGATTCGGGAAAACTGAGGCAGAACTCCCAAAAATCTCTGCGGGGGACACAAAATCCCAACAAAATATGAATTTGGAGAGGGGGACAGGACACACTGAGCTCGTGACATGGAGGGGGATGGAAATGGGTTTTCCTGCCTTGCTCCAGCCATTCCTCATTTCACCCCTAGCAGCAACAATTCCTTTCAGTCTCCCCAGAAAACAACTTCCAGGCAGCCAAATTGAGTCTTTTCCTTAGAAAACAGCAAATTGAAACAACTCTGGCTGCTCTGAAACTCCAGGGTGAGTGATGCCAAGCTCGGCACCCCCTTTCCAGCCCAGTTTGGATGATTTGGTGGTTCCCAGGCTGTTGGCAGTGGAGGAGGTTGGAGAGGGAAGGCTGGTACCCACCCAGGTATCCTGGGATAACTCGGCTTTGGAGCCCTCCCCCTGCCTGCTCCATCCCGTCCCAAACCCACGGCGGGTCCCAAACCCTCGGAGCATCCCCGGACCCACAGGTGCCCACCTGCCCTTCCTAAATCTCCTGGAGCCTCAATCCTGGTTAATAACCCACAGTGGGGCTCCGAGCTTGGGTCCCGGCGGGATTTTCCCTGCCCAGCCCTCGGTGTCACCTTCCCCGGCCGGGTCATTTTACAGCCGGGTCACCTTTCCGGGCAGGTGACCTTTGAGTCCGGCGGCGCCGGGGAGGGAGCTCATTAAAGCAAACGAGTCTGGAGGATGCAGAAGCCGGATTAGCTCAGCTCGGGAAGTCGGGCAGAGCTGGAGAGGGAGGAGAGGAAAAACGGGGCTTGTCCGGAGCCTCTGTCCCGTGGCAGGACTGGCTCTGGCTGATGAGGATCCCCAAGGGATGGGGATTGTGCCAAAGCAAGACCTTCCAGGAATTCCCTGACTTTCTGCAGGAAATTTGGATGGAAATCAGCCCTGCCCACGATGTTTCTTTTCCTGACAGTTTGTACCTCACTTGTTCTTTGGGAATTTGGGTTTAAAATCCACCCGAAGGCTGATGTCCTTCCCCTGGCAGGATGTGGTGTTTTTCACCCCATTCCGCAGAATTTTCCATAAGCCAGAGCTGGATTCTTCCCCTCCACTGTGATTTCCAAGTGGGCAGAGTTTTGGGGAGTGTAAACAATCCCTGGGTTGGCACCCTGGATTCTGATCCCGTCCCTTTTTGTCTCTGGAGCTGAGGGACACAAGGTGCCACCTTGTCCTGAGGGAATGTGACCCCCCGATCCATCTGGAGTCCCCCAAAAGAGGGGACTGACACGAGGATGAAGGAACAGCCTGAAGGGGAAGGGACCCACAAGGTCACAGCAGTGACAACGTGATCCTTCCTGGCAGAATCCCGGGGCTCCCCTGGGGGCTGTGCATCCCCGATGGAGGGAAAACTCCCCCAAATCCTGCTGGAGCTTCCCTGGAGTGCAGGAGGGGAGGTTTGACAAAATGTGGTTTTTGGGGAGAAAGAGGCTGCCTGTATCACCAACGGGAGGTTTGAATCTGCCACTCCCAAACCTCTGTTTACTCCCACTGCCACAGGTGTGCTCAAATTTGCCATTTTATTAAAATTCCCATTTTAAATTGTGATTTACGGAGCCCTTTCAGCCTGTGCCTTCTGCAGGGTTGGGGTTTAGTCCCTTTTGGCAGCTCTGGAGGGAGCAGGGTGCTGGGAAGGGCAGGAGGGTGGTGGTGGATGCCACTGGAGCGAGGACGGAGGAGCCACTGGCGCAGGAAAATCCGGCTGCTGGGCAACGTGGGCAAGTCCAGGAGCAGGCAGAGGGAGCGACAGTGAACTCTGGAATTGGAGCTCAGGGACCAGCAACTCATCCCCAGCAGGAATGTTTGTTCCTCCTCCTCATCGCACTCACCAGTGCCTGGCACACGAAGGTTTCCCATCCGTCGGTTAAAGCGGGAATTCGGGGGAGCAGATTCCCTGAGAGTAATTCCAGCTGAAATCGTGATCCATTCTTTATTCTCCATTTCCCAATAACCTCATGGCATCATTAGCAGTACAAGGGCAGCGTCTGCCCGACGGCGTTGGAAACTTCCCTCACAAATTCCAGCTGTGGCTGCTCTGAGCTGGTTCCCCGGGCACGGGGGAGCTCTTGCTCCTGGAATTTCATCCAGCAGCCCCACCAGTTCCCCCAGTTCCCTCAGGATTTTGCTCCTTTTCCACCCTCAGTTTCAGGAATCAAAATCTGGGTGTGGTTTTTGTTGTTTGAATCATTTTTGGTTGCCAGGATGGCACCAAGGTGAGGATGAACCTCATCCACTCAATCATCCCAAACCTTCCCCTTGAGCCTTTAAATGAGGAATAATTGGGAAACTGATAGAAAATATGGGTTGTTGGGCATTGCAGGGTCTTTGTTTGCACAGATGATGGGATTTTGGTTTTCTTGGATTGTCTGGGGGCACAGGGAAGGGGAAGGTGAGCAGTGGTGATGTCTTTCCTTCAGTATTTGAAGCATAAAAGAATAATGGATTTTTTTGGGCTGGAAAACCATCGGACGATGCTGCTCCACCCCTCTGCCATGGACAGGGATACTTCCCATGAGCCCAGGCTGCTCAGAAATCTCAGTTAAAAGATGGGAAACGCTGTTTTCCATGGAGAACTCGCATCAAGGGGAGCCTGGGCCTCTGCAGGACCTTGAAGGCTTTTGGAGGTCATTGGTGGCCACGTCCTGTGGCCAAGAGCCACCCAGGGAGTCCTGCAGGGACCACCCTGAGACCAAGGGTGGCTCTTTTCCCCCAGCTTGCAAATGCCTGTGTATTTTTTCTTTTTGAAGAAATGAACCACAAAAACAGAGCAGGCGGTTGAGTATTTTTAGGTCTGAAATGCCCAAATTTGGGTCTGAGGTCCCTCTCCCCCCACAGTAACCCTTCCAGATTCCCATCGTGTACAACACGGGTGGGTTTATTTGGGATTGGGAAAAGAACCTCCCACAAGTCCTTGTTTTTTGGGCTGTGCCTGGAGGAGAAGTTGTGATCCTCATGGAATGGTGGAGGGACAGGGAGGGTGGAGGGAGCTCCACAGACCCATCCCCGAATTTTCACTTCTCCTCATTAGAGACACGACGAGGAGGCTGTGATTGACCAGGGCAGGACGAGCAATGTGGTCAACATCCACTACGAGAAGGAGGAGCTGGAAGGTGAGATCCTGCTGGGATCCTGCTGGAGGGGCCACCAGGCCCTGGGAAAAAGCCCCTGCAATGTCCCTTGCCTGGTGTCACATCAAGAGCAGCAAAACTCGTTGTGGTTCCTGATTAAACAACATTAATGATTTCTTTTTTAATGCGATGGCTTTTAAAGCCCTGGTGGAGGCCCCGCTGTGAAATGTGTCCACGGGGTTGGATAATTCCCATCTGCTTTTCCCACAGCAGCTGCTCCCAGCTTGGAGAGGGCAGGAGAATCATCTGATGTGGTGCAGATTCCCTGTTTTCCTCCTGGAGTTCATCGTCATGGGGCTCCTTTGATCTTTCCTTGTCACCTTCTGCCATAAAAAGATTTCAAAGCTATGATTATTGTATTATCTCCTGCTTAATGAGCAAACCTGAGGGTTGGTGGTGGTGTTGGCAGCTGGAATTTGAGAAGGGTTTTGGTGCTTTCAGGGCACATTTAGGTGACCCCCAAACCACCCCTTTGTGTGACATTTGAGTAAAATGGGCTTGGAAAAAAGGACAAGTCTGGGAAAGTCAGGGATCCACTGAAATTTACATGAAGGGAAGGCGCTGTGGGACTTTTGGGGTGTCCTGAGTGGGGCCTTGATGAACCTTGCGGGTCCCTTCCCACTGAGGAGCGTCCCTGACTCTGTGGCTCCCTCCTGGAGTGGCTGGGCCACCAGTCATTGCCACCATCCCGTTTTCCCAGGCCACCGGACCCTGTACGTGGGCGTGCGGATGCCGCTGGTGCGCCAGAGCCACCGGCACCACCGCGCCCACAGCCAGAAGCACCGGAGACGGGAGCGGGAGAAGGAGCCGGTCCCCGCGGAGCAGGGATACCACTGTAAGTCCTGCTGGGCCGGCCACCACGGCACTTCCCAGCCAGCTCCCTCTGGATGCTTTGGGTGGCTGTTTTGCTGAGGAAAAGTGGGGTTTTTTAAAGCAAGATTCCCCCTTTTCCAAGCTTGTCTCTGGTTTTGGAGTTAAATCCGTAATGGATTTAGGGATCCTGGTGTAAAACTGGAGGTGTGGGGAAGGAAGGAAAGCAGCCCATCCTTATGGAGCATGGGATGGGGGCTCCACCTTCCCCGTGGCTCTGTGAGAGCCCAGAGAGAGCCGTGGGAGAGGGGCCAGCCCAGCATTTATGGCTGGACTGGTCCCAGTGGGATGCCACTGGAATGTGAGCGTACCTGGATGGATCCAGGCTCGCTGATGGGATGGGGAATCTCCTCCTGTCCCCAGACACCCCATCCCAGCGGGTCCAGTTCATCCTGGGCACGGAGGAGGATGAGCAGCACGTCCCCCACGACTTGTTCACGGAGCTGGACGAGATCTGCGTGAAGGAGGGGGAAGATGCCGAGTGGAAGGAGACAGCCAGGTAAATAAATCCCTGGGATGTGGGAATGGCAGGAAGCTGTGGCAGGAGGGGTTTAGGTTGGATACTGGGAAAAGGATCTTCCCCTGCTGGAACAGCTCCCCAGGGAATGGTCACAGCCCCAAGGCTGCCAGAGCTCTCTGGGACAGGGTGGGATTTTGGGGTGTCTGGGCAGGGCCAGGGATTGGACTTGATGATCTTTGTGGGTCTCTTCCCACTTAGGAGATTCCATGGTTCTAGAGGTCAGGGAAGGCTTGGACAAAGGGGTTTGGGGATTAGTGGAATTTTCAGGGTCATCCTGGGCCAGAAGTTGGACTTGATGGTCCTTGTGGGTCCCTTCTAATTCCAGAGTTTCCATGGTCCTGTGATCCTCACAGGTCCCTTCCACCTCTGGATATTCCATGATTCCATGTTTCCCGAGGTCGGGGACAGCTCTAAGTGGGATTGTTGGGGTGTCCTGCACAGGGACAGGGGTTGCACTCTGATCCTTGTGGGTCCCTTCCAGCCGAGGATATTCCGGGATTCCGTGATCCCTGCTGCCAGCTGGGGTGGCAGAGGAGTCCCTGTTCCCTGGGATACGGAACTTCCCCAGCAGCAGGAACCTCCTCCAGCCACTCCGCGGTTTTATCCGAGGGGCTGCAGGGCTGGAGCCGTTTTTCCTCTGGCTGATCCCACCCCGAATCCACAGGTGGCTGAAGTTTGAGGAGGACGTGGAGGACGGGGGCGAGCGCTGGAGCAAGCCCTACGTGGCCACGCTGTCCCTGCACAGCCTCTTCGAGCTGCGCAGCTGCATCATCAACGGCACCGTGCTGCTGGACGCGCGCGCCACCAGCGTCGAGGACATCGCCGGTACCCAGGGGGCTCGCTCCCGGGAAATCCTGCCCCAGGGCTCGGGGATCCCAGCTGTCCTGGCGGCGGCCCTGGGATGTCAGCGGGGTTCGGCTGCGCAGCTCTTGCTGGCCACGCGCGGTCCTTTGGAAAGTGATTTTTTGGGTTAGAGAGCGACGGGAGCAAAGTTCTGCAGCAAAAAAGGAGAATGTCCTGCAGTAAAAAAAGAGAATATTCTGCAGTAAAAAAGAGAATATTCTGCAGCAGAAAGGAGAATGTTCTGCAGCAAAATGAATATTCTGCAGTAAAAGGGAGACTATTCTGTAATAAAAAGGAGTATATTCTGCAATAAAAAGGAGAATATTCTGCAGCAAAAAGGAGAATATTCTGCAGTAAAAAGTAGAATTTTTACTATTCTAAAAGCCGGGGTTCAGGGCTTTGAAGGCAGAGTGGCCCTGGCAGGGCAGGTCCATGCTCTGACCTCGTGTCCCTGTCCCACCCAGACCTGATCCTGGCCCAGCAGGAGCCGTCGCCGGAGTTCGACGAGCGCACGCGGGCCAAGGTTCGGGAGGTGCTGCTGAAGAAGCACCACCACCAGAACGAGAGGAAAAGGAACAACCTCCTGCCCATCGTGCGCTCCTTTGCTGATGTCAGCAAGAAGCAGGACCTGCACCTGCTTGAGAAGCCAGGTGAGGCTCTGTGGGGTCTGGGGCCAGGTGAGGCTCTGTGGGGTCTTGGGCCAGGTGAGGCTCTGTGGGGTCTGGGGCCAGGTGAGGCTCTGTGGGGTCTGGGGCCAGGTGAGGTTCTGTGTGGCTTGGAGCCAGGTGAGATTCTGTGTGGTTTGGGGCCAGGTGAGGTTCTGTGGGGTCTGGGGCCAGGTGAGATTCCAGAGGGTATGGAACCAGGTGAGGTTCTGCGGGGTATGGAACCAGGTGATGTTCTGTGGGGTATGGAGCCAGGTGATGTTCTGTGTGGTTTGGGGCCAGGTGATGTTCTGTAGGCATGGAACCAGGTGAGGTTCTGTGTGGTTTGGGGCCAGGTGAGGCTCTGTGGGGTCTCGGGCCAGGTGAGGCTCTGTGTGGTTTGGGGCCAGGTGATGTTCTGTGTGGTTTGGGGCCAGGTGAGGTTCTGTGTGGTTTGGAGCCAGGTGATGTTCTGTGTGGTTTGGGGCCAGGTGAGGCTCTGTGTGGTTTGGGGCCAGGTGAGGTTCTGCGTGGTTTGGAGCAGGTGAGGTTCTGCGTGGTTTGGAGTCAGGTAAGGGTCCTTCAGGGCTTAGAGCCTGATGAGGTTTTTGCCAGGTTTTAGCACCAGCTGGAGGTTTCTGCCAGGCTTTACCACAAGGTGAAGGTTTCTCCAGGGATTTGACACCAGGTGAGGGTTTCTCCAGGCTTTGCCACCAGATGGGGATTTCTGGGTGACTTTGTCCGCATTAGACTTGTTCTGGCCAATAACAAACACCCCAGCTCCTCCTTTCATCCCTTTCTGAGTTTCTCTTTCCTCCCAGCCCAAACCCTCACCCCTCACCCATCTCCCACCACTGCAGAAGCTAAAAATGGGGTGACCCCTGAGACCAGTGCCATGGACCTGAGCAAGGTGAGACCCCTGCACCTCTCCCACTCCTCCAGGGGGATGAGAGAGGCCCTGGGGGGCCCTGAGGGCTTCGTTTTTGGGGGGTTGCCTGAGAATGGCTGCTCCTGCCCAGGCGGAGCTGCACTTCATGAAGAAGATTCCCAGCGGAGCAGAGGCATCCAACGTGCTGGTGGGAGAGCTGGATTTCCTCCACCAGCCCCTCGTGGCCTTTGTCCGCCTGACCCCGGCCGTGCTCCTGTCGGGAATGACAGAAGTTCCCATCCCAACAAGGTCTGAAGGAGAAGCACAACATTTTTATTTAAAAAACCCCAAACCCACCTGAAATTGCCCCACAATTTGGGGCCCAAGGGAACAAGTGGGAGCTGCATGTTTCTCCCATGCTGCTCCTCACCTTCGTCCCTTCCCTGCTGGATCTTTGAACCCTACGAACTAATTTCAATGGAATTGGCCCCAAAATGAGATTTGTGATTGGTTTTGGTGAGCAATTCAACCCACAGAGGAGGTGGGGAACCAACACGTTTCCCCTTAAGGTCCCAGGGATTTCCCTGGGTGCTCTTGGGGTGAAGCCACATTCCCCTCTCTCCGTTTGGTTTTCCTTGTCCAGGTTCCTCTTTGTTCTGCTGGGGCCAGGAGGAAAAGCCCATCAGTACCATGAGATTGGCAGGTCCATGGCCACCACCATGACGGATGAGGTGTGATGAGATAAGGGGGACTTCTGGGTCACTTTTGGGGTTCTTCACCATTCCCTGTCCCTGGAGCAGTGAGGAAGAGGATTTGCTGTCCCAGCCCTTCATTCACCCCCCAAACCAGGCAGATTTACATCACCCCAAATCCTGGGGGCTGAAATCCCCTCTGGGTGCACCCTGCACCCCATCCTGCCCTACGGGGTACCCAGGACATTGTCCCCAGTGGTGGCATCGCCTGGGCCAGAAGAACTTCTCCCCTTTAAGCCAACACCTCCAGTGTGGCCATGGGGGGCAGGGCTGAAATCCCACCTGGGATTCATCCTTCACCTCATCCTCCCCACATCCAGGGCTGGCACCATCCCAGGGGTGGCATTGCCAGGGTGGTAGAACTTCTCCTCAAAGCCATGAGGGACGGTGACCTCATGGAGGAGATGATTACAAGCGCCACAATGCCCAGATTTCTCCTGCTGGGGGAACATTTCCAGCTGCCATTCCCAGCAGGAGATCTGGGGAAGATGATCCTGCCATAGCCAAAGGGGCGCTGCCCAGGTGAGGACACCTGGGGTGGGTTGTGCTCTCACCTGGGGGTCTCCTCTGGGCAGGTTTTCCATGACGTTGCCTACAAAGCCAAGGACCGGGCTGACCTCGTGGCTGGCATCGACGAGTTCCTGGATCAGGTCACGGTGTTGCCTCCAGGAGAGTGGGACCCATCCATCCGAATCGAGCCCCCCAAAAACGTCCCCTCCCAGGTGGGTGCTGCAAGGGGGACGGGCAGCACAACACCCCAGATTCTGGTAAACTTGGAATTCCCAGTTTGGCACAGTCACACCCAGGCCAGGAGCACAACAAGCAGGTGGTTGATAAAGTACCTGAAAAATACCTGTTTTGAGCTGAATTCCGTGTCCACAGGAAAAGAGGAAGATGCCGGGAGCTCTGGATGAGAGTTCTTCCCACAGCAAACCAGAGAAACACAGTGGTCCTGAACTGGAGCGGACTGGGAGGTGGGAGCTTTCCTGGTTTGGGGCCTTCTTCTGTTTTGCCCCCAAAATCTGAGCAGGGACCTTCCCTTCCAGCAGCTTTTGGGGTCACCTGGTTCAGTGAAAGGGCTGCACGTTGCCACCTTGGTCCCCTGGGCTGGGCAGGGGGGACACCTGGGCAGGGAGGAGGCCTGGGAAGGTGGGAGATCTGGGCAGGGGGGACACCTGGGCAGGTGGGCCCAGCCCCAGCATCAGCACACTCGGGTTTCCTCCCTGTGGGGCGGGGCAGGTGTGGAAACACCTCCAGGCAAAAGCATTTTCTGCCCAAAGGAAGCCAAAGGTGCTCTCCCACGGGAACAGCCTGGTCTTCCCTCCCTCCCTGCAGGCTCTTTGGAGGTCTGGTCCTGGACGTGAAGCGCAAGGCGCCGTGGTTCTGGAGTGACTTCAGGGACGGTCTGAGCCTGCAGTGCCTGGCGTCCTTCCTGTTCCTTTACTGCGCCTGCATGTCCCCCGTCATCACCTTCGGGGGACTGCTGGGGGAGGCAACCCACGGCCACATTGTGAGCTCCGCTCTCCGTAGGGAGTGTGGGGAGGGGGAGGCGCCCCACATGAACCCCCCTGGACTGGTGGGAAGCGTCCCTGCTCGTGGGGAGTGTTTGGAGCCCAAACCAGCCCCTGCCAACCCAACCCGTTGTTCCCTTCCAACCCAATCCGCTCCATAACCTTTGAAATCTCTTCGCTGCTGTGAACTTCCTTTGGGCTTCTTGGGAGGCTTTTTTCCTTAATGATTTATTTCCTCCCTGCTCCCTCTCTTCCCTGCCAGAGTGCCATGGAGTCACTGCTGGGAGCATCCATGACGGGCGTGGTTTATTCTCTCTTTGCTGGCCAACCCCTCACCATCCTCGGCAGCACTGGACCCGTCCTGGTCTTTGAGAAGATTCTCTACAAATTCTGCAAGTGAGATGTTTGTCTTCTATTCTTCTGGGGAAAAGATTTTTTTTCTTTTTTTTGGGCAGAGAGAAGATGTTTTTCTTCTCATTTTCTTGGTGGGAATTGTCAGATTTAAGTTGTTTGCTGGGTCACAGAGGTTTCCTGCTGCTGCTGTCGTGCAGGAAGGGTGAGGGTCTGTGGGCTTGTGGGTTGTTTGGGGTTTTTGGCTTGGGGTCACTTTGGGATTTTAGGGTTAAAATGAAGCAGTGGGAGGAGGAGGAACCAGAGGCTCTGGGTGGATGCCCAAGGAAGGTGAGACAAATGACTCTGGTTTGGGACCCTCACAGAGGGTCTGTTTTCCACTGAGTACAAAACTTTTAAACCTGGTTTTGGCTGGAAGAATAAATAGATTTTGCCCAAATATCCATGTAGTTCAATTGGAATATTTTGAGTTTTGGGGATTTTATTGAACAAATGGGATCTTTTCCTGGGAAATAGCTCTTTTCTATGACAGTCCTTTCATCCTGGTGACTTTGGTGTGGGATGAACCCCTCTCACCAGAATTAAACTTCTCATTCACCCCCAGGCTGACTGTGGGTGACCGGGGCAAACCCAGCTGGTTTTGGTGTCAGGGCTCTGGGGGACATGGGAGAACTTTCCACAACCTCCATCAGCCTTCAAGGCATTAAGACAACGTTAATTAATGCTAATTAAACACTTGGCTTCTCCACCCATACCCTGCAACCTCAAGGACATGGAAACCTCAATTACCACCTGCAACCTCCACACGCTCCCCCATCGCTCCTAATTTTCTCTGGAGAAAGGCTCGGCTCCGAGGCCTGTGCTGGCCTTTCCCCCAGGAGTTTTTGTGGTTTGCCAGGGAATACACGCTCTCCTATCTGTCCCTGCGGACGTGCATCGGGCTCTGGACCGCGTTCTTCTGCGTGGTGCTGGTGGCCACGGACGCCAGCTGCCTGGTGTGCTACATCACCCGCTTCACCGAGGAGGCCTTCGCCTCCCTCATCTGCATCATCTTCATCTACGAGGCCCTGGAGAAGCTGAGCCACCTGTGGGAGACTTTCCCCGTGCACATGCACAGCAAGCTGGACCTCCTCACCATCTATTAGTGGGTGTTCTCCTCCTCCCCCACCCAGCAGGTGCCTCCGGGCTTGTCCCGGCACTGTTCCCTCAGCCCTGTCCTGGTTTCCCTCCTCCAGCTGTAAGTGCGAGCCCCCGGCTCATCCCAGCAACGAGACCTTGCGGTCCTGGCGGAGCAGCGGGATCAACGTGTCGGGAATCACCTGGGCAAACCTCACAGTGACCGTAAGTGCCCTGGGCCACCACTTCCTCAGGGAGGCCAGGGGCGTTCACAGGTGCCAAAGCCACCATCTTCAGGTGACTTTGGGCTTCAAAGAGCTCTGAGAAGCCCCTGCTTAAACCTCATGAGTCCTTTTAACCTGTTTGGTCCAGGGAAGGAGAGCCCAGGGGTGCCCAGCCCCCCTGGTCCAGCCCACCTGCCCCAGCTCACTTTGTCCCCAGCTGTCCCCCTCAGCCGGGCTGTGGGACCTCGATCAAGGTTAAGGGAGCACTTTGATTCCTGGAGCGTTTGAAGGACTGAAGTTCCTGCCTGAAGGCAGTGATTGGTTCCCTTAATTGGTTCCTAATGACTCCAGGCCCTGCTGTCCAAGGGTCTCGCATAAATTTGCATGTCTGAGCAGCCCCACAGGGATTGTCCCTGGAAGCAGAGCCCAGGTGTGGGACTGGAGCTCTCTGGGACATCTCCAGCCCCTTTTGGCCTTGTCCTGAGAGCCCCGACTGCAAAGGGATGATTTGTCTCTTTTTCCCACATGGTTGTCCCAGCCCTCCTTCCCTGCTCCCTCTTTATCCTCAAATTTCCAGCTTTTCCTTCCCCTCCAGTGTTTTCCTCAACCCTGGTGGAGCGGAGGACGTGCCGTAGGTCCGTGGTGTCCCACCACACCCCGCCTCTGCTCCCCTCTGTGTAATTCCAGCTCCGTGTGTCACTTGCTCAGCTGCTGCTGCCCATATTTACATTATACAAATACACGAATATTTATATTTATATATAAATCATCCACAGATTTATATTAATATATTATAATATAATAATATATTTATATGTTTCTATGTATTTATAGATATAAATATTTACATATTTATAATAGACAGATATATTTATAATCTATTGATATATTCATATTTATAACCTCTATGGCAGATAGAAGTTATCTGCCATAGATAACTTCCATGTTATCATAGAAGATCTTGCACCAAGACCCCCAACCCCCCCTGTTATCCTGGTTTTCCTCCGTGTCCTGATGCTCTGTTTCTCCAGGAATGTCGCTCTTTGCATGGGGAGTTCCACGGACCTGCCTGCGGACGCAACGGCCCCTACGCGCCCAACGTCCTCTTCTGGTGCTGCATCCTCTTCTTCTCCACCTTTGTCCTGTCGAGTTTGTTGAAGAAGTTTAAAACCAGCCGTTACTTCCCAACCAGAGTAGGTAGAAGGTGATGGCCTGGGACAGATTCCATGCTCCTTTCCCAAAATGCCATTCCTGGAGCTCGGAAGGATTGGCCACCGCTCAGTCAGGCTGGGAAACGCTGACCTTGGATGTTCCTCCCTCGTTTCCATGAGTGCAGAGGGGCTGTAGCATTCCCCACCTGCCTCACAACCTGTTCCAGAGCGATGTTTTTTGGCTCAGGCAGTGGGAAATCAGCTCTTCCAAAGTTATTTATTTCTTTTCCCCTTCTGAGCATCATTTTCTGGAGTGGCATTCGAATGAGAAGTTGCCATGGAAAAACAGGAATGAATGATGCCTCAGCGCCTTATTCCCATTTTACCCAGAAGTGTGGCACCTTTCCTTATTTTTAATATTTTTGTTAACATCTGAATTAAAATTTGAATTTTCCCCCTAATTAAACTCTTTCTACTGTCCCACACCAGATCCTCAGATCTCCAACATGGCAGCAACATCCACCCAAGGGAGTTGGCTGCATGTCCTCGGAGTGGAGGGATTTTAGGGATTAACCAGCCCTAACGCTGTGGATGTCCCCAGGTTTCCTGGCCCCTCTGAGCCGCGGTTTCTTGCCCCAGGTCCGATCCACAGTGAGTGACTTTGCTGTGTTCCTCACCATTGTCATCATGGTGCTCATCGACCTTGGGATCGGGATCCCGTCCCCCAAGCTCCACGTCCCCCATATGTTCAAGGTAACGGGCTTGGGGATTGGTGGAGAAGGCTTTTGGCACCTCAGGTGCCACCAGGTGAAGGCAGGGCAGGGCTGGAGGAGGTGCTGGTGGTGGAACCATCTCCTCTTCCACATCCAAGTGCATCGATTCCCCATGGAAATCATGTACAGCCCCAAAACCAGACACTGGACAGGAGAATCATCTCCAGCAGGACAGGGCTGGGCTGGAGGAGCTGCTGGTGGTGTGAGCATTTCCTCTGCCACATCCAAGTGCATCAATTCCTTCCTGACTTTCAGGAAGACAGCCCCAAAAACAGGGGAGAGGGGACTCTGGGACAGACAACACTGGCACTGCGAAGTGCCCTGGGAGAGGGTGACATGAAGCCAGGGCTGGGAAATGCTTGGACACAGGGATGGAGGGGCACGGAGGCCAGGGAAGGGTTTGGGCTGGGAGCTGATCCCCCCTGTGCTGCAGCCCACCAGGGATGACCGTGGGTGGCTCATCAACCCCATTGGGCCCAACCCGTGGTGGACGGTGCTGGCCGCCCTCATCCCGGCCCTGCTCTGCACCATCCTCATCTTCATGGACCAGCAGATCACGGCCGTCATCGTCAACAGGAAGGAGCACAGGCTCAAGGTGAGGGGCTGCAGGGGTCACCCCCTCCTCACCCCGCTCGGGCTGCGGGGCTGGGACAAGCTCCTGTCCCAAACACTTTGGGAAGGTTTGGGATAACACCAGGATGTGTGGCAGGAGCTCTCCTCGACACAGGGAGGGGATGGCAACTTTTGGGAGCAGCAAGTGAATATTGGAGAATAGAAAGGTGGGTTTTTTTTTTCAAATATCATTGGCAGCTGAGAAGGGATCTCAATGAGCTCCAGGGATCACTCAGAGCCATGTCCTACCTGCAAGTGGTGGGGATTTCTTTATGAATGAAAAAATAATCAATTTTAAAATTATTTCTGAGAAGCCTCCAGACCCACTTTGTCTGATCTTGCTGGATTTTTGTGCAAGACATCAAATCCACCTTTGGTTTTAGTTCTTATTTCAAACCTTATTTAAATTTTCCAGAAGTTGACCTGTGCTTGAGCAGGGTTTGAGCCCCACCCGTGGTGTTGTCCTGGTCCCTGAGGGATGCTCCTGTTCCGTTTTCACTCCCCAGAAAGGCTGCGGGTACCACCTGGACCTGTTCATGGTGGCCGTGATGCTCGGGGTGTGCTCGGTGATGGGGCTGCCCTGGTTCGTGGCCGCCACGGTCCTGTCCATCACCCACGTCAACAGCCTCAAAGTGGAGTCGGACTGCTCCGCGCCGGGCGAGCAGCCCAAGTTCCTGGGGATCCGGGAGCAGAGAGTCACTGGCCTGATGATCTTCGTGCTCATGGGCTGCTCCGTTTTCTTCACCTCCGTGCTCAAGGTGAGAGCGGGGTGGAAACCCCCTGGTGACCCACAGGAGTTTGGGAGGGGATGTAAAATTCGGGCCTCTCTCCCCAAGGAGGTGATGCCAAAGGTAGGATGGGAGCCAGCCTCGGTGACTTCCCAGCCCTTCAGACCCAGCCTGGGGAACTCAAGCCAAGCAAACAAGACAAATCCCTTAATTCCCAGGTGTCCTCCAGACCCTCTGTAGTGAGAGGGATCCTGGCTTGATCCCACCAAAGCTGGTCCATCCCTGCCCTTCCCAGCTGGATTGGAGAGAACAAAATCCGTGCTGGATAAAATCCAGCATGGGAAAACTGGGAATCCTCAGGCAGTACCTGAGAAAGGAGTGGTGAGAGAGAGTGGCAATACTGCAAATGAAATTTAAAGCCATTATTGATTGCATTTTTTCCCCCCAGTTTATCCCGATGCCAGTGCTTTACGGGGTCTTTCTGTACATGGGGGTCTCGTCACTCCGAGGAATCCAGGTACGGCGGTTCCAGGGAATGTCCTCTCCCTGAAGGCCTTGGGATGGGAAAAAATGTCTCTGAGAGCAGGAAATTCAAATGGGTTTTGTCAGGGACTGATGGGTGGAGGCTCAGGAAGATTTTAGGGCTGAGAGGGCCCAGTTCAGCACTGGGAGAGGCAGTTCAGCGCTCTCTGTTTCAGGCTTTAGGACAGGTTGGTGTTTGGTGATGGGAAATTGGCAGAATTCCGTGTGAAGGGAAGGAAATTCCACTGGGAATCCTCGCTGGGGGATTCCTAGGGCCAGGAGATGCTGACAAGAGAAAACCCTGGAATAATTTGGAATTTGGTGGGCAAAGCCAGGTGGTTTTTGCATGGAGCAAAGGGAAAACAGGTGCTGCTCCCAGGAGGAACAGAAGGGGATCCCGGATTTCTCCTTGCTCCTAAAATCTCCACGTCTCAGCAGCTGCAGGAGCTGTGGCAGTGCTCCCTTTCCCCTGCAGTTCTTTGACCGCCTGAAGCTGTTCTGGATGCCGGCCAAGCACCAGCCCGATTTCATCTACCTGCGCCACGTGCCCCTGCGCAAGGTGCACCTCTTCACCCTCATCCAGCTGCTCTGCCTCGTGCTGCTCTGGGCCATCAAAGCTTCCCGCGCTGCCATCATCTTCCCCATGATGGTGAGAGACGGTGGAGACAGCGTTCCTGGTGTTCCCAGTATCCCCAGTGTTCCCAGTATTCCTGGTTGTCAGGGTTTGGAAAGCCAGGTGTCTGCTGAGGAAGGCAGGAGCCTTCCCTGAAATGGAAAATGCAACCCCCCTCCCTCCAAATTGTTATAATTTTGAAATTAAGGGGTGCTCAGGCAAAGATATGGGAATAGGAATAACAATTCTTTATTAGGGAGGAAAATAAAAATAAAATATTAAAAAGCAGTAATACAAAACGACCCTGCCAGAGTCAGAACAGGCCTGACCCGCTGTGGGTCAGGGTGGTGGCAGCAGTGCCATTCCATGGGGGCTCAGCCCTCCTGCAGTGCCAGCTGTGCTTCTGCTGGAGCAGGATCCTGGACAAGGCTGGAGTTTTCCTCTGGAGCTCCAGGGCTGCTGGAGATGGGCCTGGGCTCCCTCTGGGAATGCAGTGGGGCAGAAAGCTGCTCCTCTGGGAATGCAGTGGGGCAGAAAGCTGCTCCTCTGGGAATGCAGTGGGGCAGAAAGCTGCTCCTCTGGGAATGCAATGGGCACAGGCTGCTGTGGTGTCCCAAAGCCTCAGATTGTATCCAGGTAGGAATGCTTGGCTGCTCCCCCTGGGCACAGCCTCTCCCCATGGGATGATGGAATTTTCTCAGCCATGCAGGGACACTCAGTGGCCATGAGCAGAAGATAATTAATAATTAATGGCTCATGAACAGAAGAGATCTCCTGGAGAGGAGGGAGGATTGGTTGTGGGAGAGATAAAGAAAAGCTGCCCCATGAACAGAAGAAAACTGGATAATTAACAGAAGAAAACTGCCCAATTAACGGGAGATAACTGCCCCATTTCTAACAGACATAGAACACACACTTGCCTTGCAATCCAGGACACCGTGTTCCCAGTATTCCCAGTGTTCCCAGTATTCCTGGTGCTCCCAGCGCCCCTTGGTGCTCCCAGTGCTCGCAGCTCTGAGGGATGGGAAGCCTTACCCATCTTCCCTTTCCTTCCCGAAGGTTTTGGCTCTCGTTTTTGTCCGGAAAGTGATGGATTTCTGCTTCTCCAAGCGGGAGCTCAGCTTCCTGGATGACCTCATGCCAGAAAGCAAGAAGAAGAAGTTGGACGATGCCAAAAATGAAGCCAAAGAAGAGGAGGTAACGCCAGGGGCTGGGAATCTCCTCTGGCCTGTGAGATTCCCTGTTCCTGTCACAGCTCATCCTTAGATCATGGAATTGTGGGACCATGGAATGGGTTGGGTGGGAATGGACATTAAAGTCCACCCAGTGCCAGCCCTGCTGTGGGTAAGGACATTTCCCACTGTCCCAGGGTGCCTCAAGCTCATCCAGCCTGGCCTTGGGCACTGCCAGGCTGGGGAAGGGATGGGGAATCCAGAGCTCCTCTGGGCAGCAGCTGTTGGGGAACATCCGAACTGAATCAAACAGATCTCATAGCCTGGATCCCACATTCTGAACTTTTTTCCCTAAATTTGGAGAGAGTTTCACACTTGAACAGAGACATCGTTATCGTTTTTATTATAATGAAAATAATTATTATATTTCTGTGAGAGTTTGCTCCCAGCAGTGTTACTAACCCCAAACACACCCACAGGGGAAGGTCTTTTCCTGCTGCTAAAGGTGCTGTGGCTCAGAGGAGAGGGCAGCATGCCAGGTTTTTACTGGAATTTCATTTATCCCCTCTTGGATCAAGGAGAGAGAACTCGACTCGTCTCTTTTCAGGAGTCCCAGAAAATGATGGAAGCAGCTGCTGCGAATTCTGTTCAGCTGAAGCTGGGCAAGACCAGCAGGGTGGACACCCCAAAGCCCAGCAATGACAGGTAAAGACCCCTCAGGTCAGGACCCCCGGCAGGATCAGTGGGAAGTGTCTGGCTCAGGTTTCTCCACCTGCAGATTTATCCCCAGTCATCTCAGTGGGAAAATCCCAATTTACTGGCAATTTAGGAGGTGATGGCAGAGCTCTGACCCCACACAGTGGCTGCGTAATTCCTGTTTTATCCCAAAACTACCTCACCAGTGGCTTTCTGGGATCTGGAGACCCTCCTGCTCCCACCTAAGAGGTCACAGGGGGAAACACCATCTGTGGGTCTGCAGCTCTGGGGCTTGATTCCCAAAATTCCTCATCCAGCCAAACCATCCTCAGCAGCTGAGCTCCGGTTTTCCAGGCCCTCCTGTTCCTCTGGCTG
Source organism: Vidua chalybeata (assembly GCF_026979565.1). Lineage (NCBI taxonomy): Eukaryota > Metazoa > Chordata > Aves > Passeriformes > Viduidae > Vidua > Vidua chalybeata. Next base: position 2,736,217 of record NC_071559.1, read on the forward strand.
CTGCCAATGCTCCTGGTGGGATCAGACCCATCCTCATGGAAAACCGTGTGGAATATTCCTTGCAGGGCTGATCCTTCCGAGATCAACATTTCGGACGAGATGTCCAAGACCACGGTGTGGAAGGCTCTGACCATGAACACAGAAACGCTCTGAAGCCGGAGGGAAGGAGGTAAAGGCTCAGCTGTGGCGTGGCCTTGTGGGGACAGCACGTGCCCACGGCCTCCCTGCGCTCTGGCCAGTGCTGCTGAGCAGGGGGCACGTTCCTGGGAACAGGCAGCAGGACCACAGCCACCGGCAGCAGGACCATGGCCACCGGCTCCTCTCTGCAGGGAAGTGTGGGAGCTACACCTGGAATCCTGGGATCAGACTGAGAGGCTTTGAGGGGCTGGGGGCATCTCCAGAGCTAGGAGTGGAGCTGGAGAAGGGCTGGAGCAGCAGGGGAAGGGTCTGGAGAGCTCCTAAGAGCTGGAAAGGGGCTCAGCCTGGGGAGAAGGAGGCTCAGGGGGGACCCTGTGGCTCTGCACAGCTCCCTGAGAGGAGGGGACAGCTGGGGGGGTTCAGGATCTGCTCCCAGAACAGGGACAGGAGGGGAGGGAACAGCCTCAGGTTGACCAGGGAAGGTTCAGGTTGGATACTGGGGAAAATTCCTTCATGGAAAGGTTGTGCAAGCCCTGGCACAGCTGCCAGGGGCGGGGGGGAGCCATCATCCCTGGAAGAGTTCCATAAACTTGGATGTGGCACCTGGGGACACGGCCAGTGGTGAACTTGGTGGTCGACGGTTGGATTGGATGATCTTAAACACCTTTTCCAACCTGAACAATTCCACAGATCTCTGATTCCACTGATTCTGGGTCTTCCCCCCTCCTTTCCCTCTTTTCCCCCCATCCCCACGTTTAGGCGCCTCGACGCCGCCGTCGAGGAGCAGGAATGTGACTCAGGGATGTGCCAAGGCAGACACGGAGGAGCGGCTCGTTTCCCACCCGAGGGGTCCCATAAAGCCATGCAGCGTTTCCCGTTCCCCGGGCTGCTGTGTCCCGGGGATCCGTGTTGTCCAGCCTCGTGTGTCCTCGTGTGCGTGTGTTGTGCAGTGGTGGAGGCTCCGCTACCGCTTCCCATCAGTTCTATTTTTTTAATCTCGAATTCTTCCTCTCCTTCCTCTTTTTTTTTTATTTTTTTTTTTTTTTTCCAAAATATAAACTCTGAATGTACAAAACCATTCCCTGCTCGATCTGGTGCCTTCTCCTTCCTCACAGCTGGGGTTTTGGTCTGGTTTGGGACCCTCCTTTGGATAACTTCTGTCTCTTACTGGTACAAGAGGAATGCTCTCCATGGTGGAACAGCATTGGGAGCATCTCAGAAATTGGGATGAACCACCCCTGAGCACTCGGGATAACCCAAAGGAAAACCATTTTCTCCCTATGCTCCATTTTCCCATCTTCTTTGAGGGTTCTTTTTGGGCTCTGCTGCCAGCCTGAAAGCGGTAAAATCCAGAAATGTCCCTTTTTAGTCAGCTCTAAAATGTCCATAAGGGAAGCTTAAAAATAAAATCCCTGGATTTTGGTGGTGGGAGCAGCCAGGTGAGATGTGGAGCTCTGCACCCCCAGAATCCCAGCCCTTGTTCCTCCACTTCTCTTCCTGTCACCTCCCTGGACTCTGGATTTTCCTTCACCCCTGTCCTTGCAAAGCCTCTTCTGGCCTGGCAGGGAACTGGGAAGTGCCTGTTCCTTTTCCCTGCTGTTTCACAGGGAGAGGCTGGGGAGTGGCGAAGGTCCTGAAGCTCTCCCCACATTTTGGGGGCTTGGGGGGCTCGGGTGTCCCCCTGGAATGTGTGGCTGAGGCAGGGGCTGTGGAGCTGGGAAGGGAGGACATTTCAGAGGAAAAGGTGCTTCCCCAGCCCTCGGGATGCTTGGAATGTGCTCCAGCCTCTTGGAATATGCAGCTGGGACAGGAGCGTGACCACTCCTGCCATCAGCTCATCCCACCCATCCGGGAGCCTTTTCCTGCATGGAACCACCCCAAGAGGACAATGGTTGGGGAGAAGAAGATGTGGAATTGCTTTGTAAGGATGGAGGTTCCACCTCCCCAAGCAGGGCAAAACTCCACCAGATTTGATGGATGGGGATTTGGGAAGTGGGGTTTCACTCCTGCCAGCCTGGGATGGGCAGTGGCAGAGCAGGAAAAGCTGCCTTGGGCCTTCAGGAAGCAGAGGAGGCTGAAAAATGAAGTAAATTCTGGAGAGAGGGAAAGCTGCAGGATTGAGCAAAGGTTTTATTGGCATTTAGGGGAAACTGCGGGGAGAAGGAAGCCAGAGAGAAATCCAGGCTGGAGGGACGGCTGATCCATGGGGGCAGATTTCAGGAGGAGCTCCCAGGGCCTGTGGGCTGGGTCCAGGAGCTGTGGGTGATGGGTGAATCCTTCCCCTGGAGCTCCGATCCCGGCGGGTGAGGAGAGGCCCAACCTTCCCGTGTGGACGCGGCTGGAAAGCTGCTGCCTGGATTTGCTGTTAATTGTACCTTAAAAACAAACCCCAGAGAGCTTCAGGGCATGGAGACTCCTGCTAAAATCAGGAGCTGGGAAAGGGCAGGGAGGGTTCCCTCGCTCAGGGAGGAGCCGCCCCTTGGGAATGGCTGGAACAGAAATGCCAGTGACCCCAGGAGGGTAAGGATGGAATGAGGAGGAAAATGTGAGGACAAATCACGGGGAGGACAAGACAGCCCCTTCCCATCCCAGAGTTCCAATCCCACCATAAATGCCTCCATTTTCCTGACCTTATTACAAGAGACCAGAGAATCCCCAGGAGCTGTTTGGCATCAGGAAAAGGGAGTCCAACCCTTTCTTGGCACCAGATCCACAGATTTCATGGTGTGGGTTGGGAGGGACCTCAAAGCTCATCTCATTCCACCCATTGCCAATGGAGGGCACCTTCCGCTATCCCAGGGTGCTCCAACCTGGCCCTCGACACTTCGAGGGAAGGGGCAGCCTCAGCTGCTCTGGGAAATCCATCCCAGGGCCTCCCCACCCTCACAGCGATGGATTCCTTCCCAGTATCCCACCCATCCCTGCCCTCTGCGGCGGGAAGCCATTCCCTGTAGGAATGCTCCAGGTCCCTCTGCAGCTCTCCCTCAGGGTCGGGACTGCGGGGGCGGGCGGTTGTTTCCCAGCACGATCCCGCCCCTCTCCCTGCTCCCGGCACCTCTTTGTGTTGATGAGCCAATGCACGAAGTCCTTGGCCTTCATCCTGTCCAGGTACCGCGTGAAGTCGCTTGTGAAGGTCCCCTCTGAGTGTCGCTTGATGTGGGACAGGAGGCTCCGGGAGTTCTGGGCTCCGAACAACTTCCATCTGCTTGGGGTGGGAGGAGGAGGGAGGAAAACGGGGCTTAATGGACAGCCCAGCAGGATCCTCCCGCAGGTGATGCCCAGGGCCCTCCAAACTCTGTCCCTGTGCAGATCATCCCCCGGAAAAGATGGAATAGTGCAGAGGAATAAATCTGGAATGTTTAATATGATTCCTACAAATCAAACACTCAATTCTTGTTTCAGTTTCTGGAGATTTGCCAAGCCTGGCCTGGGTTTTCCTGGCGTCCAATACATCCAGTGTCCTGTCCCAAATCATTTCCCTCTTTCCTGCTCAGTGGATCCCAACCTCCACCCTGGTCCCTGCTTCCCACATCAGAGCAGGAACGCGGGGCTGCTCCGAGCTTTGGATCATCCTCCTGCAGCTCCCGGGTGATTTGGGGATTCACCACAGAGGGTTCCCAAAGGACTTTGTGCCGTGGGAGCACCAGCCCAGAGGGGGCTCAGCCCCAGCCCGGCTGACCTGGGGCAGGGTGTCTCTGCTCTGACCCCGGCAGGAATTCCCGGGATTCCCTACAGGGAATGTCCCTTCCTGGGCTGTGGGGAGCCAGGAGGGAGTTTGTTTGGATCCATACAAAGTAAGTGGGAACACTGGAATAGGGAGAGCTGGGACAGCCACAGGAATGGAGAGGGATAAGCTGCTCCCAGAGCCCTGCTCCACCCAGCCCCGTACCTGGACAGGTCCTGCAAGTCCTTGGGAGCCACCTGCCATCCGGCCGGGATGAGCACGGCGAACACCAGCCCCGACAGGTACAGCCACCGCACCATCTGAGCTCCTGGGGAGGCAGAAATCCAGGGAATTTCCTGGCTGCAATTCCCACCCAGCCCCCAAGCCCTGCAGGAAGCCCTGGCAGCACAGCCCGGGAGTGCTCCACGTGGAACAGCCCCTTCCAGGGCTGCGGGCAGGATTGGGATGTGCGTGTGGCAAACCCCATCCCCACCCTTCCCTGTGGGCACATTCCCGGTGCGGGCACGCAGAACGACACCCAAAGATAAAATTGCAATGAACTTTATCCCAAACCTCCCTTTTCTATCGGGGGGTGACATTTCTATCCTGGAAATATCACCACAGTGCTGGAGAACTTTCCCACTGCTCGGAAAAGCACCTTCCAGATGAGCAGGTTTATTTGTATTTTACATTCCTTCTTTTTGCTGGACACCTCAGAAATTCTGCAGGAATAAAATGCCACTCCCACCCTTTATTTGCCAAAAATCAGACTTCTGTTGCCCATCACCAAATGCTTTCTTCACCTGGTTAGATTCCTTTGGAGATTGAGAGAATGAAGGGAGGAAGAGGCACCTACCTTGGGGATTGAGCTGCTCCCTCCACACCAGATCTGATTTTCCTCCTTCGAGCCGGTTCTGGCTGAACTCTTCTCTTCTCTGGTGCTTTTAAGCTCGTCTGGAGGATGCCCAGAGCTGACAGGTGGGTCACAGGTATCCTGCTTTTCCTCGGATGGGTCACTGTGAATCATTACAGCTTTTCTGGAGTGGGGCTGCTGCAGACAATATTGTTACTGGTGAATTTTCCAATTGACGCCTTCAATGAAGTTTTTTTTTTTTTTTTTTAATTGTTGTTGCTGTTTTTCTTATATTTGCTTTCCCCCCCCATACTTTTTGGACCAAAGCAGTGACCTGTGGGTTCCCTCCTCTCAGGTGAGGTGGCCTCTTGCTGGCACAGTGTGTCCTGCACGGATTCCTCTGCCCACGGGCTCCCCTTTCCAGCACCTTCACTGGAGATAAGAAACAAGCAGGAAAAAGAGCAAAGGCATGAACCAACGATTTGTGTCTCCAAACGCTTCCTGCCGTGAGAAATTCCCGCTGCAGATCCACTTGTGATCCCAGCCTGGTGTGGTTCCCCGGGTCCAGACCTGAAAATGGGGATGTTCCCTGTGATTTGTGGGATTTGGGGGTGAAATGAGGCCCCATGAGGGGCTGCAGTTCTGGATCCCCGTGAGACACCCAGGCTCAGCCCAGGAGCCCTGGCAACACCTGGAACTCATTGTTCAGGGTTTTCCAGGCTGCCCCACAGGAACGGGGCTCATTTGTTTCAAATCCTTGAATCCAGCAAGGGAAAAAGGAGAAGAGGAAAACTGAGGGCAACCCTAAAGAGCCGGATCTGGGCCTGGAGGAGGGTGGGGGCTCCCCGGGGGGGCCCAGGGCAGAGCCCTCAGCTCCCTGAAGAGCTTCTCCCCACCTGGGGGTCAGGTGGGCTCCTGGGGGCTCTGCATTCCCAGTGTGGATGGCAGGAGGTGTTTCCAGGGCAGGTTTGAGATCTCTGGGGCGTTTCCAGCCAAGGAAGAATGTGCAGGGTTTGGTGTTTGGGGGTCTGAATGTGCCTTTTCTCCCAGGAAAGAGCCAGTCCTGGGGAGCTGGGCCCCACCAGGAGAGATGAGGGCTCCAGGTGCAGATTTCTCTGCCGCTTTCTGTGCTCTCCCCCGGGACCTTTCTGCTCGCGCCTGGGTAATTATTGTCATTCCACCACGGGCAGTTCTGTAATTACTACCACTGTCAAAATAAGGTCGGTGTTCGGGGGACACTCATCCTGAGGAGCCTTTAATGAGGGCCACTCACGGCCCTTGGAGGGAGCCCGACATCACCCGAGGGAGGGGGACATTAATTAGCTGAACCTCGGGAGGAGAGAGCCAACTCTCCTGCCCATCACTTGGGTGGGATGTTTGTAATTAATGCCACCAAATGAGCTCAGGATGTCACCGTTTGCAGTGTCCCCCCGGCCCGGGAGGCTGCGGTGCTGCCTGCGGAGGTGGCAGCTCAGGGAGGGGAGATTCAGCTCAGCCGATGCTCCTCGTGTGGCTCCTCAGTTTTCTCGCCGTGGCTCCCAGTGCTGGAGTGGCCTCAGGAAATGTCCCACGGGGCCCTTTCCCCACAGCCCCCGGGTGATTTTCTGCAGCCCTTTGGGACGTGGTGCTTCCCCATTCCAGGCAAACCCAGTCATGCTCCCTTTCCCAGCTGGGTGGAGTTGCTGGTGGCTCTCCCGGGCTGGAGGAGCCCAGCAGGCAGCATCCTGAGCTTTGGGATGCTGCAGAGCTGAATTCATCCCAGTTCGGGACTTTGAGAGTCTTTATGGACAGCAGGTGGCAGCGTTTGTCTGTCTGTCCTTCCCTGCCCATCCTTCCTCTCCCCATCCTTCCTCCCCTGCCCTTCATCATCCTCGTCCCCTCCTCCGAGGCTCCCAGAACCCCCCTCCAAGGACTGTCGTGAGTCCCTCTTTTTGGGGCTGGGAGGCCCCAAGCTGGGGATGCAGTCGGTGACATCACAGTGACATCAGAGTGACATCACAGTGACGTCAGAGTGACATCACAGTGACGTCAGAGTGACATCACAGCCAAACTGGGATGGTTTGGGGTCAGACTCTGGCTCTGGGAGCATCCCTGGAGAAGCAGCTTTGGGGCTACCAGAGCATCCTGTTCTGATGGAACAGGGACCAAAAAAGCTGACGAGGGAGAACTCCTGGAGCACGTCCAGACTCCACATCCATCGACTCTGGAGAAGCTCATCCATTCCCCATCCAGCCCTTCTGCTGTTTTTCCCCAGGAGGTCTCATGAGGATGAACTGATCTCCAGGAGTGGGGAGAGGCAGGAGGAGCCACGGCTGCTCCCATGGGGATGGTGGGACATGGTCCTGCTGGGACTGTCTAAAATCAGGCTGGCAACACGATGAGTTTGTCATGGAATCACAGATGATTTGGGTTGGAAGGGACCTTAAATCCAGTTCCACGTCCCTGCCACGGGCAGGGAAGTTCATGTTTAAACCTGCTCTTAAATTTAACCCAGATTGCTGAAGTGGGGTCAAACCAGGGGATGCTTCATTTTGAGGGGATTTACGGCTAACAGGGAAGAGTGAAGGCTCACCTTGCTCCTCTGAGAGGCCTTTGCTGCCCACAGAGCCCAGCCCAGGCTCTAACCCAGGGCAGGGACCGGGGAACGTCCCCATCTGTCCCCCAGCTGTGGTTCCGAGCCCGGCGCCCTGGGAATCAGCGCTTTTCACTCCCGTTTTCCTCACGAAGGAGTTTGTGGCCTCCTCCTCCCCACCACAGCTGGAGGTGCCACAGTGACCAAGGCAAATCGGGTGAAGAAAAACCTCTTTAGGTCACTGGTTCCACCTGGAACCTCCCCAGTGACGCTGAGTGCCTGGGCTTGGTCTCAGCATTTTTTGGGCTGTTTTTTTTCTGTTTTGCTTTGCAGGTGTTGAAGAGCCAAGGGAGGGGCCACTGCAGAGCGAAACTCTGCGTTCTCACCAGGTATTTTTGCAGCTCTGAAGTGCTGGGGATTATTTCCTCTCCCCTTTGTGCCTGGTGTTTTGGCAGGAAACATCTTGGAGTTGATGTCCCACAGGCTTGGTGCTAGGGAGGAGCAGTGGGGTGGGAAGCTGAGCTGGTGCCAAGAGTGGGACTTGATGGGTTGAGCTGTGAGAAGTCAAAAATCGGGCCCTTCCCAAAACCCAGCTCAGGCTGATCCCTGTGGTGGATCCCCATTTCTGATGGATTTATGACTCTTCTCACATTGCTGGTGACAAACTGGGTGAGGTCCCTCTCGTCCCCAGCTCCCCGCTCTCTTCTGTCCCCAGGCACCTTCCCTGAGCTCTCAATGTCCATGATCCCTGGGCACTGGACACGGACACGGAGCCCCTGGGGGCCAAGGACAGGCTTTGCCCATGGGAAACTTGGACGTGAGCCTGGAGAGTGGAAGTGGTTTCATCAGTGGGGCAGAAACCAGTTTGAGCCTGTTGGGAGATGGGTGAGAAAATGGGATTTGCGGGTGAAACTCTTTGGGGTTGAGCATGGGGCTCTCACCTGTGGGTCCCCAGCCATGGAGACACCTCTGGTGGTGTCCCTGCTCCTCCTCATCGCTGGGAGCTGTTCTTTGGGGTCACCTGGAGGTCAGGCTGGAGGCTCAGTCCTCTCACCGGGGTGAACTGGTGCATTTCACCTCTTCTGGTGAACCCCCCCTTGGCCTTGGTGGGTGGAGCAGGCCATGGGACACACCTGGCTGAGCCTAAAACACCGGGGCTCCGAGCCCTCCATGGCCTCCAGCCCTGGCCCTCCTTGGCTGCTCCTTCTGATCCCTGGCCCTCCTTGGGGGTCCCTCCTGCTCCCTGGAGCTCCTCAGGGACCCCTGTTCCTCCCTGGGTGTTCTTCCCATCCCCCTTGGGGGTCCCTCCTGCTCCCTGACCCTCCGGGGTGCTCCTTCACTCTCCGTGTGCTCTCAGCACGATTCCCTACACTGAAAGGTGGTTTCCACTTCCTTTAGGGAGGAAAGACTTTCTTGGGTACTATCAGATGTTTTTGGGGAATCCTTGGGTGCCCTGAGCAGCCTCAGACCCTCAGGGCCCAGCACCAGTGACTGCTGGTTCATACTGGGACCCCACAGGAGCTGAACTGGGGCAGCTCTGGGCATCACCAGCTGTGAGCACTGCTTTTGGGAGGCTGTGGGATGGTTTTGGGTGGCTGAGGGATGGTTTTGGGAGGCTGTGGGATGGTTTTGGGTGGCTGAGGGATGGTTTTGGGAGGCTGTGGGATGGTTTTGGGTGGCTATGAGATGGTTTTGGATAGGTGTGAGATGGTTTTGGGTGGCTGTGGGATGGTTTTGACCCAGCACCTCGGTGGTTACACACCTGCAGCCTCACAACTGCCGATCTTGGGGCAGGGTGGGGTTAATTTCCCCTTTTTATCTGAGACAGAGGCAGACGATAGTTAATGGTTTATCCTGGTTAAAGGTTTATTTCTGCTAAATGTCCCTCTCTCTTTGAATGTGGTAAAACATCGGGGTTTTGTTTCCCTGACTCTTCTTCCTGCCCATAATTCTGTGGAAATCTTAGACATCCTCCCGAGGCAACTTCCACTTGTGCACGAGCCAAAAACCTGCAGTGGAGTCTGGAGCAAATGTGGCCAAGGTTTTAATTTCTCCCTCCTGCAGGCTTGGGGATGATTAAACAACCCAAATACTCCTAACGCTGAAAAAACCCCTATTAGGGCCCTTTTTGGGCTGTTTGCAGTGCTTTTAGCTGGGCATCAATCACCAGTAACGGCTGATGAAACCCGATGGGGCCATAAATCTGCCCTGCTTTGAATTCAAATGCAGCAATTAATCCTGGGGGGTGTGGCTGCAATTAGATGACAAATTGAGCCTCCGGATTCACTTGCCTGCTTGGACAGAAGCCGCCCGTGTTTGCTCAGCCGCCGAGGCTGGGCTGCAGCTCCTGCTCTTCCCCGGGACGGAGCGGCGACCCCCGCGAGCTGCAGCTGCACCGCCAGCGCCCTTCGGCCTCAGCTCCTTCCCCTGGAGCTGGCAAGTTCGGCTCTTTGGCTGCCTTGGATTGCCTGAGCCCTCCTCTTCCCAGGCACAGAAATCACCCAGGCTGGGAGAAAACCTCCAAGAGCACCAGCAGCATTAACCCAGGTCCCCAGGGGCCGCATTCCCGTGGTTTATGGACACTTCCAGGGGCGATGACTCCCCGGTGCCAGGGCTGACAGCCTTCCATTGAGGAGATTTCCCAGTATCCAACCTAAACTTCCCCAGGCACTTTATTCTCGTCCCTGTTCCCTGGGAGCAGAGTGTGAGCCTGCCCTGGCTGTCCCCTCCTGCCAGGGAATTGTGCAGAGCCACAAGGTCCCCCCTGAGCCTCCTGTTCTCCAGGCTGAGCCCCCCAGGCCCCTCAGGAGTTCTCCAGACCCTCCCCTGCTGCTCCAGCCCTTCCCCAGCTCCATTCCTGGCTCTAGACTCACTCGGGGTCTCTCTTCTGGTCCCAGTCTGAGCCCAGATTTCGGATGTGGCCCTGGCCCAGCACAGGCTGCAGGATTTATCCTGACCATCCTCAGACATCGGGCAGGAGGATTTGGGATCCCCAGCTGGGGCAGGAGCTGCGTCCACCAGAGACACCCCTGGCAGTGCCTGATTTGGCCCCTCTGGGCTGCTCTTGAGCCTAGAACTGGTCCTAAATAGCATCGGCCCCAGCTGGAGGAGCCCAGCGCTGGATTTGCTGCCGGATCTTGCCCCCGCCGATCCCGGTGCTGCAGGCTGGCTCACCCAGGGGTGGTCTGGGGGTGTTCCCTGCCCTGGCAAGGCTCTGGTTCACCACCCCGAGCCCTTGTTCTGCTGCAAAGCCTGGGGGAGCAGGGTGCCTGCTGCACGGAGGGGAGGTCTCAGCTGTTTCCATGGAAAGAAAGGAGCATCTGGGGGTTGGATGGTGCAGGAGGGATGAGCAAAGCCCAGCACAGCTCTGCTGCTGCAGAGAGGGAGTTGGGCTCAAAATCCAAACACAACGTGGCAGAAATCCAGGAGAAAGCCGTGGAGATGCAAGCCCTGATGTCAGCAGCGGGATAAGGTTGTGTTTGCACACCCAACACGCTTTTATCCACTGATTAACTGCTCCTACAGGGCTCCTTTGCGAAACACACGAGCGCTTTCTGTTCCAAGAGATAAGAAAACAAGCTCCGTTTTTTATCCCTTCCCTGTGAGGGTGATAACAGAATTTCAGAATTCCTGTGGACTCTGATCTCCAAATGGGGGGCACCCGGTGAGGAAACAATTGGCTGTTGGGATAAGTAGCTTAAGAAATAAGGAATTAAAAAAAAAAAAAAAAAAAAAAAAGAGTGGAGAAAGGGCTCATTTTCTTTGGCTGCATGGCAGGAAACCAACTGCCCTGTCCCCAGAGAAACCAGCTCCCGGGAAGGAGGGAAAAATCCCCGCTGGTAAAAGCTGAAAGATTTGCTGGGGAAGAGGAATCGATTTATTTTTTTTTTCTTTCTGACTTTTTAGAAAAGGCTGATTGTGCCGGACATTTAAGTTTGTTTTCGTCTCCATTTTTAATCCCGGCTGCACAAGAGGGCTTTATCCCAACCTGCAGCTGCACCTTGCTCTTGGGCACAGGAGCTCCCGTGGCCTTTGCCAAGCCGGATTAATGTCAAGTGGCAGAGCCGGGCCTGGATCCTGGAGGCCTCGTGCCAGGGGATTTCTTTGGTTTATTTTGCTGCTTCGTGGTGATTTTTCAGGGGTTGTTTCTGCCATGGATCAGGCCCCAGTTCTCCTGAGTGGTTCTGTTCATGGAGAGGGCCCTCGAGGTGTTGTCCTCCTCTTCCTGCACATCCTGGGGCTGGATGGAGGCGCGGAGCTTGAAGAGCTCTTGTTTGGGAGGAACTCAGCCCAAAGCCGGGCTGGAGGAGCTGGGCCAGCTCCGACTCCTCACCCCCGGGCTGCGGTTTGACAAAGCTGAGTTTAATCCCTGCTGGGTTCTTGCTTTCTCCAGCCTGGGAACTCCTCACAGCTCCGGAGCTGACCTTTCCCAACAAAGCCCCTTTGTTAGGCCAAGCTCAGGCCTGCAGGGCACCTTTATCTTCCCTTCTTACTACTCTTGATTTTTATTGATGCCATCACCAGCAGCCCTCAGAGGAGCCGCCTGGACTTTGTTTGGAGGGTGATTAAGAACAAACAGATCCTGGAAAGCCGAGGCAAAACCTTGAGCAAGAGGAAACTTGGCAGCGGGAAGAGCCGCGCCGCCGCCAGCGCTGAACTGGAGTCCCCAGAGGCCAGGGAGGAACCTCCATTTCCGTGGGGTGCTGAGCCTGAGCTTTGGGGAGCGTGGATGGAAACAGGAGAGGGCTTTTCCCTCAGGTGGAGCTGCTCTGGGGAGGGTTTTCCTGGCCACCCGTGGACAATCCCAGCAGAGGGCAGCAGGAGATGCCCTCGGCAGCCTTCGCTCTCCCAGGGGTGCTGCTCCACAGGATCCAGGGCTCGGAGCAGGGCAGGGGGACACCTGTCCCCCCCCCAGTCCCCACCTTGGGACATCTGCTAAAAGCTCCCGGCTGTTCTGGCTTGAAAGAGGCTGTTGTGGGGCTGAAGGAGTTAGAACTTTACTAGAGTTGAGTTGGGACTTATTAAAAGCTAAGTTGGGACTCATTAAAGTGGTTGGGATTTATTAAAGAGGCTTTTTTTTTTTTGGGCTGTAGGAGTTGGGAGTTATTAAAGTTGGGAGTTATTAAGGAGCCATGTGGGGGGCTGTGGGAGGTGTTTAGTGGGAACAGAAGCACCTTTGGGTCTCCTCTTGCCCTCCCTGCTCTCTGGACATCTCCGGCCCTTCGCCTCCTCAACGTCCTGGGTGTTTTTTGGGCAACTCTCACATTTCCATGAATTATGGTGCTGCCATGCACACGCTGGGGTCTCGGTGCACTGTGGGGACCAGGCAGGGCACTGGTGGCATTGGCAGCACTGGGGGGTGCCCAACCTGAGCCCCAAATCCCCGTGAACCGAGCCAGGGAGCCAAACAGAAATCCCAGGAGGTGCCGCTCCGGCAGAGGCAGCGTTCCCGGCCGGGGTGACAACAGGAAGGGTGGCTGCTGTCCCTTGCTGGCCTGGGAGCTGTTTCCTGGCTCCTAACGAGGGATCTCGTGGCACAACAGGCTGGGTAGAGGCTGAGTGGGAGGAGGAAGGCTCTGGAGGAGGTGGGTGCTGGCACAGCCCGTGCCGTGACTAATGCCAACACCCAGGCTGGGCTCTCCTCCTGGGGCACAGCTCGCTCCTCTCGGGGGCAACTCAACCCTGCAAAAGCTCTGGAAGTGCTCTGGAAATGTCACTATTTGCAGGACTAAAGTTTCCTGGTGTGGAGCCTCGAGCTCTGTTCTGGGTTCTTTGTTCTGAGCTCCGTTCTGGGTTCTGGGTTCCGTGTCCTCAGTTCTCTCCTCTGGCTCAGCTCCTTCGTGCTGCTCCTCAGCCGCTCTCTGCTTGCTCGGGGCTCTCCAGAGCAGCCCTGGAATTCCTCCTGCAGCAGGGAGGTGCTTCCTGGGCTGCTGGGATTTCCCAGCTGGGATTCAAGCCCCTCTGGGATGCTTTTCTCCCTCTCTGGGATTTCCTGCGTTGTTTTCTCCTCATCTTTCCAGCAAGCTGGGCTGAGCTTCCAGGTGAAACCAGGCTCTGCTCTCCAGGACCTGAGGATTCAAGCAAAGCGTTCAGGGATGCAAAATAGCTGGAGCTGGGAGCAGGCTGGAAGGGATGTGCCCCAGATGTGGAGCTCTGTCCCTGCTCCCTCCTGGACTGAGCTGGGCCTCACCCTCTGCAAGGAACAAAACCAAAGAAGCTCCTGCATCCCACAGAAAAATCCTTAACTGGGCCATTTCCACTGAATTTTGCTTCTTCTTACGGCCCTTCCCCTGTCAGAAAATTTGGAATTCAGGGAATTTAAATTATCTGGTGGAGATCTTTCTTAATTAGACTCAAATAGACCTGAAAGCCTTTTGATGTATAAAAGATGTGAGGTTTCCAGACTGTTCCAGCCTGTGAAAATCATTGGGCTTGTCCTCCGTCCAGGAAAAAAAAAAATCAAATTTTTAAAGCTGAGCAGTGATTACCTGAGGATGGAAAAGGTACTCAGGAGAGAGGAATTATCTGTGAAATCTTCTTAGAGCAGAGCAGCTGCTCGTGGGCATGTTCAGGGAATAACCCTTAATTAGAGCAAAACCACCCAGGAACGGTAATGAGGTGCCTTTGGAGTGGTTTCACCTGGTGAGAAACATTTAAATTAGGGTAAAAAAGCTGGTAATAAAGTGTAATTCACCTTTTTATACCCCAAATGATGGTGGAGCTGTGTGGCTTAGGGAAGGCTGTGGGATGGGATGGGATGGGATGGGATGGGATGGGATGGGATGGGATGGGATGGGAACTCCTGTTTTTGGGAGAAGCAGGAAAACCAGCGCAGCACTGCAGGTAAGTCAGGGTGAACACACGGCTTTGTACCTGGCCTTGCTGCGTCTGCTGAAATAAGGGTAAAGGTGGATTTTTCTGTGAAAAGCCAATTTCTGCACAGGGAGTGAGTGGGGCACTGCTGCCTCCCAGCCTTCCAATCGAATTAAAAATTAGTCTGAAGAAGCTGGAATGTTAAAGAAGCAGTAATAATAAATTCTCCAGTGGTTTTCAAGTGCTGCTGTTGCTGTTCCTGGACAGGTGAGGACAGGTGGACCCCTCAGTCCTTTCCCGGCCCTGCCCTGGGCCCTGCCCTGGCCAGGTGAGGTCACGGGGTTTGCTGGATGTCAAAATTCAGTCTGGATTAAATTCACCTCCCTGCCTGGATCAAATCCTCAGGCCCAGGGAAGCCGGGTGGGGAAGGAGCCCTGGGCTCTGTTCCTGAGGGGTTCTGCTGGGCTCAGCTGCACCTGCCCTGCTTTGGGGTCCCCGTGACCCCAAATCCCCCTGGCAGTGCCCGAGCTGGGCTCAGGGCTGGGCCCTGGCTGGTTTTTGTGCTGACACAGAGCTGGAGCTGCAGGAGCCTCTGATTCATCCCGGGAGGGCTCACACCCAGCCCGGGCTCCTTCCCCTGCTGCCGATGGCCTGGAGGGGCTGGGGGGGGCTGGGCACGTCTGGGGGAGGCTGTGGTGGTCCCCAGTTCCCACTGGGGCTCCCCCATCCCTGCTCTGGTGTGGGGATGGAGGGGGTTCAGAGCTCCAGAATCAGGGGGATGGCCAAGATTCCCAGTCTGGGGGGGCTGAATGCACCCTTTGGGTGCTTCCTCAGGGTCCTGGGGCACAGGGGAAGCACACGGGGGGTGCAGGTTTTGGGGGGGGGGGGGCTGCCCTGCCCCAGCCCCTGAGAGGGGGTCTCTGGGATCTGCTGTCATCTCCCCAGGGCTGGTGTTTTTCCCATCCCCCATGGAAGGTGGCCCAATATCCCTCACCAGGGGAAACTGAGGTGTGGGGGGGTCCTCAGCCCATCCCTGAGGACACTTGAGGGGGGCTTGCAGGGTTTAATTTCCTGGCCTTGCTGCTGACCCAAGGGCTCTTCTACCTCCCTTCGTCCTCCTGCGTGTCCCCAACCCTGTCCCTGTGCCCGTGTCCCTGTGCCCGTGTCCCCGTGTCCCTGTGCCCGTGTCCCTGTGCCCGTGTCCCCGTGTCCCTGTGCCCCTGTCCCTGTCCCTGTGTCCCTGTCCCCGTGTCCCTGTGCCCGTGTCCCCGTGTCCCTGTGCCCGTGTCCCCGTGTCCCTGTGTCCCTGTGCCCCTGTGCCCATGTCCCTGTCCCCGTGTCCCTGTGCCCGTGTCCCTGTGCCCCTGTGCCCGTGTCCCTGTGCCCGTGTCCCTGTCCCTGTGCCCGTGTCCCTGTGCCCGTGTCCCCGTGTCCCTGTCCCTGTGTCCCTGTGCCCGTGTCCCTGTGCCCGTGTCCCTGTGTCCCTGTGCCCGTGTCCCTGTCCCTGTGTCCCTGTCCCTGTGTCCCTGTGCCCGTGTCCCCGTGTCCCTGTCCCCGTGTCCCTGTGTCCCTGTGCCCCTGTCCCTGTGTCCCTGTCCCCCTGTCCCTGTGTCCCTGTGTCCCTGTGTCCCTGTCCCTGTGTCCCTGTGTCCCTGTCCCTGTGTCCCTGTGCCCGTGTCCCCGTGTCCCTGTCCCCGTGTCCCCGTGCCCGTGTCCCCGTGTCCCTGTGCCCGTGTCCCTGTGCCCGTGTCCCCGTGTCCCTGTGTCCCTGTGCCCGTGTCCCTGTGCCCGTGTCCCTGTGTCCCTGTGCCCCTGTCCTTGTGCCCGTGTCCCCGTGTCCCGTGTCCCCGTGTCCCCGTGTCCCCGTGCCCGTGTCCCCGTGTCCCTGTCCCCGTGCCCTGTCCCTGTGTCCCTGTGCCCGTGTCCCTGTGCCCGTGTCCCCGTGCCCGTGCCTTGGCCGGGAGCTGCTCTGGCAGAGGGTTGTGGTGGAACTGGAAGAGCAGGGCCAGAGCCGAAGGTCAGGTGAAGGTGTGGGTTTGGCACAGGTGAGGGGCTGGGGAGTTGTGGGTCACTTTTTGAGGGCACCCGTGGAGCTGTCTGGGAGAACTGGTACGGCCGGGGTGAAACCGGCGCCGTGGGAAGGCCTGGAAGCACGGGAAGGATCGCTCCCGCTCCTGCCAGCCCCGGGATGGACTCCCAGCTGCACCTGCTGCTCTCCCCCCTCCAGCACCGGTGCCCACTTCTCCTCCTCAGGATTGATTTTTCCCCTCACAACCCACCAGTTCCCACAGGATTCAGGGTCTGAGCCCTTGCTATTTCCCTCACCTTTTGGGATGAGTTTGTGTCCAGCTCGATCCGTTCTCCCTCCAAAACTTTGAGACTTGAGCCGATTTGCACCCAGGATTATTTTTGTTTTAAACTTTCCTTTATTTGCAATAAATAATAAACTATAATACAAAGATCTCAACACAGAATCCAAAAAAGTCTCATTCTTTGGGAATAAAAAGGACTCCCAGCACCAGGAAAGGTGAAAGAGCATCTACGAGCAGCCCCTGGGCTGGGGGTAGCTGCACCCCCCTGCCCTAAGCAGTTGTTCCCCTTCCCCCAGGTGTTCCCATACCTGGGCCAGGTGAGGTGCTCAGGTGCCCCAGCGTGGGGTGTGGGGCCCTGCCACGGTGCAGAGCTGCACGGGGAGGGCAGGGATGGAGCCGAGGGTGCCAGGGCCTGGCCCAGGGGCTTTGTGGCTGGGGGGGAAGCTGGAGAGGTTCTAGAGCTCATGCAGGGGTTCTTTACACACACACAGAGCCCCCGGCCTGCCGGCACCCCGCGGGGGCCTGGAGGGGAAGGCTGTGCGTGAAGAGTCAGCAGCTGCAGCTGGGTGTGGTGGTCGCCTGGCTTTGGGGCACACACGAGCCCACGCGTGGGCCTTCCTCCCCTCCCTCGGCTCGGCTTTGCCAGCTGCTCTTACGGCGGGGTCAGCTCCATGGACTTCTTCCTCTCCTCCCGCTGCTCCTCCCACTCCTCCTCGGACTCGTAGGTGCCCTTGATGATGGCCACCCTGTCAGACATGTTCATGCAGTAGGGCACCAGGATGTAGAAGTAGAGCAGGGAGGCCAAGCAAGCCCCGAGGATGGGCCCGACCCAGAACACCTGGAAAGCAACGGGGACGTGGTGAGAGCAGCTCCTGGGGCTGAGCTCCAGCTCCGCCGGTGGCATCACCATCCATCCCTGCTCCACATCTCCTGCCACGCGGAGAGAGGAAAATACCTGTTCCAGAGACTTCCTGGGCTGCAACCCCCTCAGCCTGTGCTCACTGAGGGCCAAACCTGCTCTCTAAGTCTGGGGCCGAGCTTGCAGGAAGTGCTGGGTGAGAGGAAAGACCGAGCCGGGCTCCTCCGTGGGCTTCCTTCCCCTCAGGTGATGCACCAATGGTGCTCAGAGGGCACCGGGGCTGATTTCCGTGCCTGGAAGTGTCCAAGGCCGGGTTGGATGGGGCTTGGAGCAGCCTGGGCTGGTGGAAAGTGTCCCTGCCCATGGCACGGGGTGGGACTGGATGAGTTTTTAGGTTGTTCCCACCCAACCTACCCTGGGATGGGTTCATTTCTGTCCCTGGCTGGCTCTGTGCCAGGGGATTAACTGTTCCCGATGCATCAAGGGGCAAAACCTCCCTCGTTCTCCAGCCCCTTTTAATCCTTCCTGCCTGTGGTGGGCTCTGAAACCCCCAGCCCCGCCATTCCCATGGCAGTCCCTGCCCTGTCCCCACGTGGCCCCCACCTGTCCCTGTCCCCAGCGCCACCAACACCCACCCAGTGCACGGGGCTGAACCTCCTGGTGATGACGGCGGGCCCGAAGGAGCGGGCAGGATTCATGGAGCAGCCGGTGAAGTAAATCTGGAGGTGTGGAAAGAACCCTGGGTTAAGGAGCAGATCGGAGCCACCCTTTGGGAGCAGGGGCTGAAGTGGCCCCTGTTCCTGGAGCAGTGTCTCAGTTCCAGAGAGCTGGAGATGAGCCCTCACCACCAAAGACCCCAAGATCTCCTGTGTTTGCTCCTCCAGAGCAGCTCGCTCAGGACCAACTGCACGAGGGCATTTTGGGAAGCTCTGTGCTCACAGGACCCCCACCCTGGACTCACCCCCACCAGGTGGCCCACGGTGACGGAGAGGCCGATGGACAGTGCGGGGGAGCCGACGCCGCTGCGCCGGTTGTCCGTGGATGCGAAGATGCAGGCGGCCAGCTGGAAGGTGAGGATGATCTCCACCACCAGGGCCTGGCCTGGGGTTATGTTGTTGTTGAGCTGGAACCACGAGAGTGACAGTAATTAACCCTCCCAGGGGCTCGGCATCGCCGGGAGGGCTCCCGGCTGCTTTGCTGGTAGGTTTGGGGGGGTGAAGTTGGAGAAGAAGCCCCCCAGAGCCCCTGCCCAGCCCCTGCTTGAGCTCCCTGCTCCTTCTCTGAAAGGAAAAAAATGATTGTTCTTTCTTTGCAATTCTCCAAAATCTTTCTCTCCCCCGAGCCTGTCCCTTTCCTGGGCTCTCCACATCTCTCTCCACTTCCCTGTCTCCACAACACTGAGTGCTTTCCCACCAAATCCCTTTTTTCCTGCATTTCTTTGATCCTTGCAGGCCGTTGTGCCCTGACTTCTGCCCTGCACTTTGTGGAGCACCTGCCCAGGAGGATGAGGAGCAGCTGGGATGGGGTGGAGGGAGAGGGTTGGGATGAAGGTCATGGGCTGGGATGGGCTGTTGTGTCCCAGTGACTCTGCACAAAACCCTGGGGACTCTCAGGGGAACTTGACCCCTCTGGACATGGAAAGGACAAAGTGACCCAACCCATCACAGCTCATTTTTTATCTAAATCTGGCTTGTTTGGGATGTGGAACCTGTGGAATGAGAGGCATTGGAGCTCCTCATCCCAGTGACCGATCCCTCTGCAACGTCTGTGCTGCCCCCAGGGCTCCAGGCTGTCCGTCCCACCGCTCTCATTCCAGATGTTCTCCAGCACTGCCCCGAGGGTTTCAGGCCGTGCTCCATTCCTGCTTATCTCAGAGGGTCCTGCTGTCCCTCCTCCTCCCCTGGGAGCAGCCCCCCGACACCGTCCTGCCCCTCGCTCCTTCTCCAGCTCTTCCCCACCACTCTCCCCATCCGTCTCCATTCCCAGCTCCCCCAGCGCACTGGTTCCAGTGGGCTCCCGCTCCCCCTGCCCATACTGGTCTGACTGGGCTCTGCTCCCTCCCTTCCCCCTGCTGCTGGCACGGCTCCTGTCCCGCGCTAATCTCCAGGTGGAGAGGCTGCGCTCGGGAACATCTCAGTGGTGCGGGTGACTCACGGGGCCCTCAGGACAGAGGAAGCTCTCATTAAAGGAGGGAAAAACATCCCACTCGTCACTCGCACAATAAAGCCGTCATGTCAGAGCTGGGCTTCACTCCCGTCCCATTCCCAGCCCGCTGTGCGTGCGGGACGGAGCGCTGAGGATCCATCCTGACGGATCCTCCTCCCCGCGCCCGTGCCGAAGGAAAGGCAAGGGAAGAGGGGAGCGCCCCCGGGCCGGGACTCACCGCGTTGATGGCCAGGTTGCCGCGGGTGTTGGCGGGGGTGACGCCGTAGAGGATCCCGGCGCCGGCGATGGCCCCGACCAGCTGGGCCACGACGTAGAGCAGCGTGCGGAGCAGGGAGATCTGGTTGCCTACGAAGAAGGCGATGGTCACAGCGGGGTTGATGTGGGCGCCGCTGATGTGGCCGAAGGCCTGCACCAAGGTGCCGATGGCCAGCCCGAAGGCCAGCGCGATCTGCAGGATGCTGGGCAGCGCCGACGGCCACTTCAGCGCCGAGCCCAGCCCAATGAAGACGAAGATGAGCGTGCAGAGGAACTCCACAAAGACGGCTCGAGCAAAGGCCAGGGTTAGTATTTCCTTCTTCATGGTGGGAGCAGGTGGAGAGCAGGCAGGGAGGAAGAAAGTTTAGGATTGCTCTGTGTCCGGTCTCCGATGTGTGCAGCCGGGTGTAGGGCCATGCCTATCTATATATGCAAGAGCAGCAGGAGCTGTGTTACAGGGTGGTGGGTGGAGCCAGGGGATTAGCCAGTCCTCCCCAATTACCATGTGAACCTGCAAAAGTTTCCACCTGAAAATGTGTTCGGAGCCTCTTGGTGAACCTGTGACTCAGATATTGGTGGTATTTCTCTCCTTTCCCTCTGCAAACAAAGAGCCCCTATAGGGTGTCTCTGTGGTCGTTAAATAACGAGGTTGCATAACGAGGCTGAGCTCCCTCCTCTGCTTTTTGCTTTTACTGCCTCTCGCCACGTCCTGGGTGTTCCACTAGCACAGGTGTAGTTAATATTTGCTCCCTCCCTTCCTTCCCTGTGCTTGCACACTCCTCCTCTTGGAAAACCCTTGTTGGGCTGGAGGAGCTCTGCTGGGGCTGGGCTCCGGGTGCGTTCGATTTCCATGGAACCTTGAAATGGAAAGGAAAATCAAACACCTGGAGCTTCTCCCAGGCTGTCAACAGAGCTCAGCTCCAGGAAACAAGTGGTTTGTGGTTGTCCAGGGAGCAGGGGAGAGTTTGGGGGAAGCTTTGTCCATCTGGGGAGCTGTAGATGAGCTGGAGCTTCCTTGAGGTGCGTGGATAGAGTAATGGCATGGAGAGGGCTCCTGGTGCAGAGCCTGGCTGGGAACCTCTGCTCCCTTTCCTTTCTGCTGCTCCTTCCAGAGCACTGGAGCAAGCGCTGGAATTGGGGTGTGCAGCTGGGAATGGTGTCTCCTCCCCTGTCACCCCGTGCCCTTTCCTTTTCTTTCTGCCTTTCCAGCTCTTGCTCAATGAGCAGTGATTTTGCTCCTGGGAATGCCAGCACCAAGGCACAGGCTCTGCATGGACACAGGCTGTTTACACGTCTCCTTTCATGTTTCTGGGGCGCTGCCCTCCATCCCAAACCCATCCATTGGCAGATGCTTGGCTGGCAGGGAGGGGCAGGGCAGGCTCTCGGGGCTGTGCACATGGAGCTGGTGGGGACGGAGGTTTTGGGGTGGAAAAGGTCTCGGGTGACACTTAACAAAGAATTCTTGGTTCTCTCATAGTCCTTGCAGCCTTGTGCCAGGATATTTTTTTCAGATGGGTTTGGGTGCCAGATCTGCTCTCCTTGCTCGGTTGATCCCCTTTTCCTTTCCCAAATGATGCCCGGGCTGGTTTTATCCCTGGCTGCCAGGTCCCTCTGCAGGGGCAGCCATGCTGCAGCACTCGGGGAGCAAAGCTCTGCAGGCAGGACATTGGTAAAATCCTCCCTAAATCCAAAAAGTTGGATTCACTGCTGCCTTCTGAGGAGGCTGTCAGGCCTGGGGGAGGTCAAACACCTGGAGGACTCCTGTCCACAGCAAGGAGAGGGGACTTCTTGTCCAAGACTGGAAATAAATGAGCTTTTCTCTTCCTTTGTACCCAAAATCCTGAGCAAAACAGACCTGGAGGGCCTCGAGGGACTGAGGATCTGTTACAGCCTTAATTCCTGATAATGGTTTTCTCCTGGATCTGCTGATCCTGGGGCTGATTGCAGAGTCAAAGCCCAGATCTGTTATCCTCGAAACACCTGGTCCGTTGGCGTGTTTTGGTGAAAGTTTTGCAAGCTGGTATTTCAAGACACCCTGGCCAGATTCCAGCTGCCGTAATTACTTGCCACTTCCCTTCAGCCCTGTCTGTGGCTCCAGCTGGATAAAATGTTCCCTGTTCCCATCCTTCAAACCCTTCCTCGATGTCCTCATCCTGGATCTCCCTCGGTGGCAGCTGCATTGTGCTGTCCTCCAGCACACTCCTTGCTTCAGCTGAAAAGCCAAAAATGTGCTCTCCCAGCCTCCCAAGTGTGGATAACAACAAGCAAAATCCTGCAGCTGACTAGGAGATATAATCAAATAGGGCTGGGAATGACAGGGAAACTTCCGGAAAGCACACCGAGCAGAGCCTCTGTTCCCGAGGCACTTCGGGAACCTTTTCTCACCCGGGCATTTCTGCTTGGCTCCTCCGATGCCAGCCCTGGATTTGGAAGGCTCCCTGTCCTGTCCATGGCTCCGTGCCACCCAAGGAGCTTGGCTGAACTGAGAGTGCTTTGATAAGTCAGGTTCAATGGAATTGGGCAAGGTGCTGCAGGCCTGGGGCAGGCTGGTGCTGACAGACAGACACCCACGTGGAGGGGTCACACACGCCTCGCCTCACCCGCCCTGCAGGAGACAACACGAGGAGGCTTTTGGCAGCAAGGGCAGGTTTGGCTGCCTTCCTCCTCCTCCTCCTCACTCTCCTCATTCTCCTCCTCCTCCTCGCTAGCATCGGCAGACAAACAACACAACCAAAATCCACCACCCAGGAGTGGGACCCCAGCGTGGGGAGGGGGTGGGAGGGAGGCAACTGCTGCCTCATCCTCACCTGGGGCTGCCCCGGGCTCTGCCTCGCCCAGGGAGGCTGTGTGTCATTGAGGCCACCCTGTGCCAGCCCCTGGCCGTCCCTGCTCTCCCCCAGCTCCTTGCTGGAGCCTGTGCGGGGCTGTTGTGAATTTGCTGTCGTTAATTTGGTGTCGTTAATTTGCATTTCCTTGCCTTTTCTGGTGAGCTCAGCTCTGTGCTGCACCTCGGGGCCTGGCAGAGGCTGCTCCAAATTCAGGTTACAAATGCTGCTGAGCCAGGATTTGGGATTTCCTCCTCACCTGCCTCCGTACCTCAGCCAAGGACCTTAAAACTGGCCCAGCAACAGAGGCAGGAATAATAACAGTGACAGAATGTCCTGAACAGGAGACACCAATTCTGCTGGAACTGGGATGAGAAACACACAATTAATTGAGCTGGAAGAGCCCTCTGAGATCTTCAAGTCCAACCCATGACCTAAAGTCATGAGCTGGGATTAGATGACCCAAAGACCTTGGCTGGGATGACATCAGAGGAGAAAGTTTGGTTCAGTTTTTCAAGAGAAAAGGAGTTTTTCTTGCTGGCTCAGCTCCAGGATTTTGCAAGGAGGGATTGATAAGGAAAAACTGAAATATCACAGAGCAGAAGCAGCAAACTTTGCCCTCGTGATCCTCAGTTTGAGGGCTGCAGGGAAGGGTCTGCTGCTGCTTTGGGATGCCCCTGCGCAGCTGTTTCAGATGCGGATTTCAAGGATCCCTCTTATCTGACCCCCATCTGCTGCCCTCTCTTTGAAGCTGAGGGATGACACTCGCTGGCCTGGGGCTGGTGGCATTTCCACTTTCTCCTGCCCTGCAGCAACGAGGCTTTGGCTTCCTTTAGAGCTGCCTTCAGAGCCGGAACGCAGTGGCATCGAGTTTTGGGGCTGTCCTCACGTCCCCTGCTGCTGTCCCTGCTGGCCCTGGTAACCCGTGCCCTGGAAGCTCGGCTGCCACCTGACCACTGCTCTGTGCTCAGAAACTCCTGCTGGTCCCGAGGCAGCTCTGGGGCTGCTCTGCCCCCTCAGGAGTTCATTTGCATTGAAATTGTCCCATGGGAAAATGAGTGTCAGGGAAAGCAAAGCCCGATAGGAAAACCAAATCACACCGTGGGAAAGGTGGGATGGACCCCCGGTGTCCTGATTTTCAGGTCCAGCCCCTTCCAGCAAAGCCACCAGCACCAGGGACATCCCCAGGCCCCCTTTCTGCTCACTTGGAATTCTTATGGGCCGTTTGTTGTGCCCTTGGGATTCTGAGTTGGGGCCAGTGGTGTTTTTCCTCTGGAGAGGTGTTTGCTGTGGAAAGTCTTCACCTGTGCAGCCCTTCCTTGGTTTACAAGGAGCACGCCCGGGAATAGATGGAAAGGATCTGGGGTGGGAGATGTCCCTGGGAAGGTGATTTCCCCCCTCCCCTTGGCACTGCCATCCTACCTGCCTGGAGGAGCTCCAGCTGCACCAAGGCAGGGGGGCCTGAAATCACAACCAGGCTCTGAATCACCTGGAAAACACCATAAACAAATCAACGAGTTCTTGATAGCATTGTGGGAATCTGGAAACTCCTAAAAACATTCTGAGGACTGAGAGCTGAACAGGACCCAGAGACCCCTGAGCCCCCCCTGAGCCCCCCCTGAGCCCCTGTGCTCAGGTGAGACCCCACCTGCAGAGCTGCTCCAGCCCTGGGGCCCAGCACAGGCAGGACCTGGAGCTGCTGGAGAGAGCCCAGAGGAGGCACCAGGATGAGCCGAGGGATGGAGCAGCTCTGCTGGGAGGAAAGGCCAGGAGAATTAGAATTATCTAGCCTGGAGAAGAGAAGGCTCTGGGGCGACATCACTGTGGCCTTGCAGTGCCTGAAGGAAGGAGCAGGAAAGATGAAAGGAGACAATTTCCAAGGGTCTGGAGGGACAGGACACGGGGAATGGCTTCCCACTGCAGAGGGCAGGGATGGATGGGACACTGGGAGGGAATTCCTCCCTGTGAGGGTGGGGAAGCCCTGGGATAGATTTCCCAGAGCAGCTGGGGCTGCCCCTGGATCCCTGGCAGTGCCCAAGGCCAGGCTGGACAGGGCCTGGAGCAGCCTGGGACAGTGGGAGGTGTCCCTGCCATGGCAGGGGTGGGGCAGGATGAGCTTTAAGGTCCCTTCCCACTCAAACCCTCCCATGGTTCTATGAAAAGCCAGGATTTTCACACAGTCCCATGGCTCCAAGTGCCCAAGGTTTCACAGCAGAACACTGGGGACAATACATGGGTAGCTGGGAAATGGGAAAATCCATTTTCACCCCGTTCTGCCTCTGAAAGTCAGAGCAAATGCACCAAGGATTTTCTCAGCTTTAAAAATCGTCACTGGGGAGTTAAAGAGACCCATGCTGGGAAAATCCCTTGTGCCATCAGATCCGAAGCTGAAGGTTCTTGCCCTGAGGGGTGTCTGGAAATGTGGGCTTTTTCTTTCGCTTGTTTCGATTCCTGGGAAGTTTGGATAAAAATTGAAGCACAGTCTCCATTCTCTCCAGCAGTTCCTTTGGCAGAGCCCTGGGAATAGAAGAATTTTGGGATGTTTGGTTTCCCCCTGGAGCACCAGCGCCTTCTGGGATGCTCTGTGGTCGTTTCCTACACCTGACCCTGCCTCCTCCTCTTGCCCTCCTGGCTCCTCAAGGAAAACACACTCAGGAAATATTTCTCGATCTGCAAATAGATCCATAAAAATAATGATGTAAAATAATGATGTACCTGATCCCAGGCAGGTCACGGCATTGCAGGGAAGTGGCTGCTGGAGGCTCACGCAGCCTCTGGGGTTGGGACTGGGAAGGTTTGGAAAGGTCAGGCCAAGAAATCCCAAGCAGAGAACTCAGCTCTGCCCCACCTCCCCTGAGGTGAGCATCAAAAACCCCATATGACTTTTAAAAGTGAGAATTTGCTAACAGAGATACAATTTTGACACTGGGATTGATTTAAAACATGATTTTATTGCCATTGCTGAGAACAGAGGGAATTTTTGAGAAGCCTCTTCTGAGCTAAAATTGAGATTCACCATCAAGGAGCAAAGGGAAGCAGAATCCCTGTTTCCGGGAGGATCAAACCAGGGCTGGAAGTGCCTTGGCAAAGCCCTCTGGGGGTATTTGCAGGGACTGGCTGTGGGTAAACACCTGGTCTGGGCCAGATCAAAGCTGGGCTCCCTCCTCAGCCCTCCAGCAACAGCCACTGCAGCACCTGAGGAAGAGCACGGGGAGGAAGGCAAGGGTGGATCTGATGGGAGGAGGGGATGGTGCCAGTGGAGCAGAGTGAAGAGCATCCCTTGGTGGGGGTGTCCTGTCAGGACCGGGGAAGGGAAATTTCCATTCTGCAAATGATCCAGAATGATCCATAAATCACCCCTTATGATTTGGAATTGGGCCCAATCTCACGGAATATTCCCAGAACAGCCTTTCCAGGGAAATCCTGCTGGGGCTGACCCTGGTGGGGCAATGCTGGAGACACTGCTGGGATTCACTCTGGGAATGGAGAACTTGGGGCAGAGCAAGTGAAATGGGGTTAAATCGATGGCTGAAAGAGCAACGTTCACCCAAAGACCACCCAAATTCCTTGTTCAGGCTGAGGACCACGACCAGGTCCGGAGAGGGCAGAGGGGAGGGGTGGGAGGGGTTTGGAGGGTCTGGAGTGATGCAGCCACGAGAAAGGGATGTGAGAAGCAAGTGATGGAGATGAGAAGGAATTCCTCCCTGTGAGGGTGGGGAGGCTCTGGAATGGAATTCCCAGAGCAGCTGGGGCTGCCCCTGGATCCCTGGAAGTGCCCAAGGCTTGGAGCAGCCTGGGATAGTGGGAGGTGTCCCTGCCCACGGCAGGGGTGGCACTGGGTGGGGTTTGAGGTCCCTTCCCGTCCAACCCATTCCATGATTCTGATTCTTCACACCTGGAACGCGCTGGGTGTGAAATCTTTCCTTTGTGTGTTCCAGGTGATCTGAGTGTCCAAGGGGAGCAGGACCAGACGAAAGAAGGGAAAACCAGGGAGAGAGAGGAAGGACAACCCTGGCCCAACAATAAGGTGGGTATGAGTTTGGGCTCTAACCTGGGCTTGCTGTTTCACAGGAAAGAGAATTTGCAAGTGCTCCCCAGTGGGGCCTGCAGGGACTCATGGCCGTGCTCCCAGTCCCATCTTCCCAGGAAAGCCCCTGAGGGAGCAGCTCTGTGTCCCGTGGCGGGTGGGAAATGGCACTTGGGTCCCCTTCACAGCAGAACCTGTCGTGTGTGACACTCATGGCTCAGCGTGAGCGCTCCTGCTTCTGCTCCTGCTCCTGCTCCTGCTCCTGCTCCTTTTCCTGCCCCTGCTCCTGCTCCTTTTCCTGCCCCTGCTCCTGCTCCTTTTCCTGCTCCTGCTTCTGCTCCTGTGAGCCAAGAGCCGAGCGGGGACCGAGACGGGAGCAGAGTGCAGCAGCAATGAGGCATCGGGTGGCAACCTCCACACCCAGGGTAATGAACACTCTTCAGGCTCCTCGGGGCTCTCCGGGAGGGACCAGCCTCAGCCGAGCTCCGTGTCCTGCGAGGGGGACGTGGAAGAGGGCATCCTGGGGAGCTCCCTTGTTCCTGCGGGGTTGGGATTTACTGGCTGTCCCCCAGATCAGAAACCCCCCGCGGCGTGGGGAGAGCTGGGGACAGGAGGTGGCTGGGACCAGCACAGCATCTCCCCGGGAGAGGAGTCAACTTCAGTGCCCCAGGAGAAACGAAGGGAGAGAGGGGAGAGGTGAGATGCTCCTCTGGACGAGCACTGAAGCCATGCCAGAGGTTTCCAGCTCCTCTCTCGGCCCGGGGAGAGGTTTGGCTACACCTTCTCAGCCATGCCCCTGGGCAGGGTCTGGGGGGAGTGGAGCTCCACGGACTGGCGCCGCCGGACCTCGCGCTCGGCCCAGTCCTGCTCGGGCTCGCAGCCCTTGAGGACGGCCAAGCGCTCCGAGAGGGTTTTGGCCTGCGGGAACAGGACGTAGTTGTAGAGGATGGAAGCTGCTGCAGCCCCAATCAGGGGGCCCACCCAGAACACCTGGAGAGGAGAGAAAAGTGGGGTGAGCAAAACCCAGCCTGGCTTTGGAGGGTGGGGAAGAACTGGGATCTCTGAGGGGCATTCCAGGGGCTTGGGTTCCTTCCTGGGAACAAAACACGAAGTCAGCTCTGCCTTGGCCATCGCTGGGGATCTGAGCTCCCCTCCAGTGCCGGGATATTCCCAACCATCCTCTTCCACATTCCTCCTCTGCTCAGAGTGCATTAATGACAGGCCCATTGTGAACGTGCTGAGTGATGTGGCATCATCTGGAGGAGCATTTTCCTACCCACTCATGGATTGCTGTGGGAGGAGGAGCAGGAGGAGGAGGAGGAGGTGGAGGCACTGGCCTGGGCCAGACACCTTGGAACACACCAGGAACCACCACAGCTCTGCCTCCAGCCAGGCTCTTTGTAGATGAAAACAATAAAATCATGGAATCTCCCGAGCTGGAAAGGACCCACAAGGATCCTCAAAATCCAGCTTCCGTCCCTGCTCAGGACAACCACCACCAATCCCACCCTGTGCCTGAGAGCATTGCCAAAATGCTCCTGGAGCTCCGGCAGGCTCAGAGCCATGGACATTCCCTGGGGAGCCAGGGAGTGTTCCCAAAGGTGTACCCAGATCCAGGAACCAGGCAAGTTCCCCAGGACTGGCAACAGCTCCACTCTCCATTGCTTTTGTTCCCTGTGCTCAGTCATGTCGACAGACCTCACACCCTGATCCTGTTGCAATGCTCCCAGTTTGGAAGAGCCAATTAAGCACCCAGCAGCCCCACCTCTTCCTCCTAATCTCCCCATCTCTCCTCCAGCTGGGAGCTGGCATGGAAATGCCCGGAATTTGTCTGGCTTGGTGAGTTTCGAGGAATATTGGCAGTTTGGGGGCCTCACCCAACGCGACCCCCAGAGCCGAGTTCTCACCCAGTGGTCGCTGAAGTCTCCAACGACGACAGCGGGGGCGAAGGACCTGGCGGGATTCATGGAGCAGCCGGTGTAGCGGATCTGCCGGGAACACCACGGCTGCTGTCAGCATTACGCCCTTTTAGCTCATTTTTAAAAATGTTGGGGTGTCATGAGGGTGACAGCTGAGCTGCTGCTTCACCCTTCAGCATTGCTGTTCCAGGCAAAGGGATCCCAGGAGCTGCCACCACCCGAGTCAGCACTACCAGGTGTCTGAGCTCCTGTGTCCCGGGCTTGCTGTGCTGCAGCCCCAGGACCTGCGGGGATGAGCTCCCAGTCCTGCAGGAAATTCCCTCTCGTGCCTCTGAGGACAGGAGAGGAAGCGTCCCGTGGACAGCGGGGCTCGTGGAGCGCTGAGGACGGGAGGTGTGGTGGGACCAACAGCGCTTTCCTGCGTGCACCGGGAGCGGGGGCTGCTTTGGGCCGCCACCCAGGCAGGATTCCCCCGAGCATCCATCCCAAACTCTTCCCAGGCTCATCCTGCACTTGAGAGCCCCAGCGGCCAACACGTTTGCTCCGGGAGAGATCCCACAGATCCCTGGAACTCCCAGTGGGACTCAAGGAGAGGCAGGGTCCAGAAAATTGAGTTTTTCATGCCGAATAAAGGCTGAGCTCAGGCCATGACTCCCCCATGGCTTCGGTGGGATTTTTCCCTCTCTCTGCTGGAAAACCACGGGTTACGTATTCCCTGTCAAGCCCGGAGATGCAGCCAAACCAACTTGGGGCATAAACAAAAGAAGAACCCCAAAAGTGCCAAGTTTTGGCCCATCCACTCACCCCGAGGAGGTGCCCCACGGCCACAGAGAGGCCAATGGAGAGGGCGGGGGAGCCCAGGTTGTCCTCACGCCGCTCGTCCGTGGAAGCGAAGATGCACAGGACCAGCTGGAAGGTGAGGAACAGCTCCACCGTCACCGCCTGCCCTGTCGTGGTCTCATTGTTCAGCTGGAACAGGAGGAAAAACATGTTCCAAGGCCGAGTTCTGTGAGTGGATGGGAAATATGGAGGAGGACTCCAAAATCAGGGGGAGCCAAAGGAGACAGGGGAGATTTTTGGCACCAATAAGAAAAAACTTCCCAGGTAGAAGAAGTGGCTCAATGGGAAATGCTTGATTGACCTCTCAGGAAATTTTATTGGCAATTTTTTAGTATTTTTCCATTTTTTTCCTTTTCCTCCTACTCAAAATGCCTTTTGGAAAAGTTTACAAGTTGCTTTTTGAAGACATCGAAAAGAAATATTTTAGCATGAAAAAAGAAAACAATTCCCTTTCCACACTTTTTTGACTCAGAGAATTTGCCAGGTCTGATCTGGAGCTGATCCTGGTGGCACCCCCTCTCCTCCAACTCAGTCCCTTCTTTCCCTGTGTCCCCCAAATCTAATCCCATCGCTCGGCGATCCCAGGAAGGTCCTCACTGCCCTCCTGCCCGAGCTCCGGAGTCAGATCTTCCTCATTCTCCTCCCCAGTATTCCCCTCCCTTTTTACAGGGGTGATCTGTGCAGGCAGCCACACGATGAAAGCTCACCGGGGATAAAAGCCTTCTCAAAATCCCCAGTTCCCACCTTTAGGTGGTTTAAGCTGTAAGCCAACAAAGCTGAGCAGTCCGAGTCTCGCTTAAACCTCCCGCTTTTATTACCCTCAGTCATTACCAGCCTCAATCACTTCATTCAGATTAAACCACAATCCCTCTTTTTAACCCTCTTAATCACTCTGGCAGCGCGGCTGAGCCCTGGCAGTGCCTCCCTGCTGCGGGAAAGGTGATTTCCATGTGCTGCTTCCCAGCCCAGCTCCCTGCTCCTCCCTCGCTCCCTTGGGGTTGGGTGATGCTGATCCTGGCAGGTGCCTGTGCCCCCCTGGGATGGGACAGTGAATCCCTGGCTGTCAGTTCCTTCCTGTGGGGAAGGGGGTGTTGGAGGCCAGGATACCACTGGAGAATCCCCCATGGCTCCCTGAGCTTCCCTGGCTTTGTTTTTTCCCCCTGTCTGAAACCAGCCTGTGAAGCTTTGGGGAATCCATGGGTTGGGTTTTGGGAGGAACCAGCTGGGTCTGGTGCGACCACCCTGCCACCGTGGGAGGCAACAAGCTGAATCTAATGAAAATCTGGGGTTTAGACCCAAATCTCTCCACTCCCCACCACTTCAGCAACCTGGGAGCTGTGGCTTGGCCAAAGCAGAGCCAGGAAAAGGCGGCCTGTACCCACACCAGAGGGGAAATTGGATGAGCCTGGCACAAGAGGAATGCAGAGCTGCTATTCTGGATGTGTCCTTCCTTCAGCCCCTGGGGCCCCCAGAATCCAAGTCCCCCGAGTACAGTCCCAAGGAAAAATGAGATGGTTGTGACTCCAAGGGACGGGTCTGTGGCCAGCTGGATCCTTCCTCTGGCTTTAGCCCCCAGAACAGGGGATGTTTTTGGCACCAATATGAAAAGAGCAAAAATTTCCCAGCTGGAAGAAGTGGCTCCATGGGAAATAGTTGACGGACCTCAGGAGATTTTAGCCCTAAAACTAGAGGAGGAAGACGAGTCCTGCCTTCATCCCTGCTCCTGGTAGGACTGCTGGAGCAGCAGGGTCCAGCAGGTGCTGGGCTGTGGCATTCAGAGGCTTCCTCACCTGGAACTCTGGGAATTTTGGGGAATTTTGGGAATTCTGGGATCCCTGGCAGGAGGCTTTGGGGAGCTGAGGGGGTTTTTAGGGATCTTTGGGTGGATTTGGGGTGAAATTCCCACGGAATTCCCCCGATTTCGGGCCTCTCCCGGTTCTCTGAGGAAAATTCCCAGTGGGAATTTTAGGGGATTCCAGGAATTTTTGGGAACTCCGGGAATTCTGGGATCCCCAGCTGGAGGCTTCGGGGCAGCTGAGGGGGTTTTTGGGGCTGGCCGCAAGCTCCTTCCTCCCACCCCTCAGGTCCCCAGAGACCCCGCCCGGTGTCCCCCAGGCTGACCTTGTTGAGGGCCAGGCCCTGGCGGGCGCCGGCCGGCGTGATCTGGTGCAGGATGGCAGCGCCCACCACGCCGCCCAGCAGCTGCGCCGCCACGTAGAAGAGGGCGCGGAGCAGGGAGAGCTGCGAGCCCAGCAGGCAGCCCAGCGTCACGGCGGGGTTGATGTGGGCGCCGCTGACGTGGCCCAGGGCCTGCACCAGCGTCCCGATGGCCAAGCCGAAGGCCAGCGCGACCTGCAGGGTGCTCGGGGCCGGCGCCGAGGGCCAGCGCAGGGCAGAGCCCAGGCCGAAGAGGACGAAGACCAAAGTGGCCAGGAATTCCGCGAGGACGGCCCTGGTGAAGGCGATGGAGCGCAGTTCCCACATCATGGGGGCTGCCAGGAACGATCCTGCCCGCAGCGTCCTCAGTGCCCACCTCCTGCTGTGTCCCCGAGGGTCACCTGGGACAACGTTTATATACCTGGAGGCGGGGGGGGGCCGCAGGATCGGCTGCTGAAGGGGACGGGATCACGGTCCCGGGAAATCTGATGCTTTTTTTCCTCCTGTGTTCCAGCTGAGGGAACATCAGATCCTGCCCCTTCTCTTAGAGCCGGGGAATGCAGCGCTCGCGCCCCGGGGAGGTCGGAGATCAGCCCCCAGCAGTGCTGGCAAGGACTGCTCCCTTTCTCCTGGGCTTCCTTACCTGGGATCTGTCCCCAGAGCTGCTCTTGCAGCTGGGAACGTGGAAAGGGCAGGAAGCAATGGGGGATCTGTGGAGCTGGAGCCGAGGTCAGCTTGTGTTGAAAATCAGGCCGTGGGCTGTGATTTAACAACCAGAGAAATCCAGGAACGTGGAGGGATTCCTGGGGGTGTCCTGTGCAGGGCCAGGAGTTGGATTCAGTGATCCTTGAGGGTGTCCTTCCAACCGAGGGTGTTCCATGATTCCATGAAAAGTGAGTGTGGGGGAGGCACAAAAGTGATTCACTACAGCTCAGCTCCTCAGAGCACCAGAATTTTGCAGCCTGGACACAGATTTCCTACCCAGAAAATTGGGAATCAATGCCAAAGCAAAGACTGTCAGAAATTCCCATGTGAAAATCTGATCCCAGGGCTGGAGCACCAAATGTGCCCTAATTATGTCCATTTTGGCCAACTCAGCTCTTCAGAAAAGTCCTTTTAGTTCTTGGTGTCAATCCCAGAGTGAGAATTTCTTCTCTGGGATTTGGTTCTTCCCATCTGCTCCTTGCCCAGAAAGTTTCTTTTCCCTTTTCTCCATTTCCCATTCCTGAGGGGTATCTGCAAAATCTTTTTCTTGCCTTGTCTTTGGGGTTGGTGGCTTTACTGGAAATTGAGGAGCTGGTTTTTCCTCTCCAGAGCCGACTCTGAGGTGGGATCACTCCTCCAGCTGTAGCTGGAAGGACCATTTTATCCCAGAGGGATACAGAGCACCAGGCCAAGTGTCCATGTCTGGGCTCTAACAAAGGCTCTTGCTCTACAATAAACTGAGTGTTTTTCACTTCCAGAGGAGCTGTGCAAGTGCCATGGGACTGATGGCAAATGTTCCAGATTGGTGGGATTATATCATGGAATGATGGGGTAGCCCAGGAGCTCCCAGGTGGAGCAGAGGATGGACATAGGTCCCTTCCAATGGAACTGTTCTTCTCGTCTTCCCCCTTCTCCCTTCTCGTCTCCCTTCCTTCCTCCTCCACTTTCCCCTTCCCCTTTTCTTTCTCCTTCTCCCTTCTTTTTTCCCTTCCCCCTTCTTTTCCCCTTTCCTCCTTCCCCTTTTCCCTTCTCCCTCTCCCTCTCCCTCTCCCTCTCCCTCTCCCTCTCCCTCTCCCTCTCCCTCTCCCTTTTCTTTCCTCTAAAACAAGGTTTTTGGGAACATCACTCTTAACAAGTGAGGGACTGTGGGAAAAACAAGTCCAGCCCATGGCTGAGTCTGAACAAGGTGGGACTGTGGTCCAGTAAAACATTTTCCTCTGAAAATCCTCCCCTTGGACTGTGTCCCACCCCAGCATCTCTCCAGCCAGAGCTTTTCCATCAGTGGAGTCAGTCTCGTGAAACAGGTTTGGAGGCTAAAGGGATTTGGGTGCTGCTGAGCACCAGGATCATGGTCCCGGCCAGGCTCGTGCTCCACATGCCTGGCACAGGGCTCAGCCTTACTCAGGGCAGGAGTTACTCAGAGCTGCAATTACTGCAGGGAGGATGGAGAGCAAATCTGGGTAATTACTGGAGCTCATACCCTGCCTGATTAGTGGTTACCTGTGAGGAGCGTGGGGATGTCTCAGTGCTCAGGACTAATTAAAAGGAAGGAGAAGTCAGCAGGATTAGTTCGGAGCACTTAGAAGTCCAACCCTATGGTCCTGACTTTTGTCTGGAGATGCAAAACTCATTGCAGCTCATCTGTACTGAGCTTGGAGATGCTGGTGCTGAAACTGGAGATGTTTGTTTCGAGCTTGGAGCAGTCTGGGCCATGGCTGGGGGGTTCCTGTGGTGCTGGACTGTGGGAAAGGGTCAGAGCTGCATTTTGAGACCGGCTCTCGTGGTGTCCATGGCATTTGCTGGGAGATGATGTTTTCCAGCAAGAACAGCCCCTCCCAGCTTTCCCCAGAGAATCCCAGCACTGTAATTCCACTGGTTTTACAGAGGAATCCATCCACAGCACAAAACCAGACCCTGCTGGCTCCAGGCACTGAGTCAGTGGCAGAGCCAAGGTTTCCTGGCAGTGCCCCAGAAAAATGGGAGATCCCACAAGCTGAAGGGCCGGGAATGGGCTGTTGAATCTGTTCTTGTGTCTAGGACGGGGTCCTGGAGCTGCTGGAGATGATGGAAATGTGGCTTTCCACCTCACCCCAAGTGTGCTGCTGCTTTGGGAACAGCCAGGAGCATTCCAGCCCTGCAGGGAATCCAAGGAGTTTGGGAAGTGCATTATTTTACCTGTTAACCTCAGCCCCTGGAGTGTGACGGCGTTATCAGCCCTCCCTGGAACCAAGTGCAAATTTAATGATCTCGAGGAGCGGGTTGGCATCTGCAGAAAGTTGGAGCCCGTGCGGGTGCCTCATGTGGGAGCCCTGTGCTGGTGCCTCGTGCTGGTGCCCTGTGTTGGAGCCCCACGCTGATGTCTCGTGTTTGGAGCCCCATGTCTGGAACCCCCTGGTGGTGTCCGTGTTTGGAATCCTGGGTTGGTGCCCCGTGCTGATGTCTGGAACCCCCTGGTGGTGTCCGTGTTTGGAACCTGGGTTGGTGCCCCGTGCTGATGTCTGGAACCCCCTGTTGGTGTCCGTGTTTGGAATCCTGGGTTGGTGCCCCGTGCTGATGTCTGGAACCCCCTGGTGGTGTCCGTGTTTGAGCCCCGTGTTTGGAGCCCTTGTCTGGAGCCCCGTGTTTGAGCCCTGTGCTGGTGCAGCAGGAAAGGTCCCGGTGCCGCGTTTCAAAGAATGTTTTGAAGGTGCCATGTTTTGAAGAACGTTTTGCAAGGCAGGGAATGGTTCTTGCACAACCAGGAGCTCCTCCAGTGCTTTAGATGGCCCTGATATCTCTGCTCCCCTGGCTTCCAGGAAAGTATAAACATCCTGAGGTATCTCCATTCCATCTGAAATACCTCGGAGCCACAAAAACACTTATTGCATAAACAAAGCGCAGTTTTCCTGCTTGGATCCGACCTGTCACAGGAGTCCCGTGCGCTACCCAGACCCTGCTGGAAATCCCGTTTTTTGCTCTTTCCTGGGAGCAGGGAGCACCTGCAGGCAACTCCCCCTCCTCTAAAACAGCCTATGGGACAACCTGAACTGCTGCTTCCCATGGCAGCAAACGCCCTTTTCACTGGACACTGGAGAATCCACCACTGGAATAAGGCTTAGGAGAAAATTCTGTACAAACTTGAATGGCTTTGGTTCTGCTGTTCCTTGAAATGCAAGATTTCTGTCCCACAAAGGAAGGGGAAAACTGAGATGTGTAAAACTGGAATGGATAAAACTGGAATGGGTAAAACTGGAATGGGTAAAACTGAAATCCTGTCTCAGAGAGTTCTCCAAGAGCAGCCCTTAAAAGAAAAAAATTAAATTCTTGTATTGTGACAAATGCTGTTCTTGGTTGAGGTCCTCTGTTGGCGGCCTGGGAAAACGGATGTGCCTGAGCATTTGGTCCCATCCTGCTCCCCAGCAGAGCGTGGGGAATGGCAGCGTGGGCTTGGGAAGCAGATGGGAATGAAGGAATGGACTCACCTGTCTGGGACCAGCAGGGGCAGAAACCCCTCGGCCTGGCAGCAGCAGTTTGGCTCCAGGGATCTTCTGGATGTCCTGATCGTGGTAGGATCCCCAGACAGGAGGGGCTGTGAGTGGGGGTCCCTCAGCAGGGACAGGACCAAACATAGGTTCCTCACTGTGGGAGGGACTCTGTGCTGGGATTTTCCAGGATTTGGCTCCTGTTGCCTGATTTCAGACTGGTTTGGGTTGGAAAGGGTATTAAAAACCATTGAACTCCAACCCCCTGCCATGGCAGGGACAGCTCCCACTGTCCCAGGCTGCTCCAAGCCCTGTCCAGCCTGGCCTTGGGCACTGCCAGGGATGGGGCAGCCCCAGCTGCTTTGGGAAATCCATTCCAGGGCGTCCCCACCCTCACAGGGAGAATTCCACCCCCATCTCCCATCCATCCCTGCCCTCTGGCAGCGAGAAGCCATTCCCTGTGTCCCGTCCCTCCATCCCTTGTCCCGAGCCCCTCTCCAGCAGGGAGCTGTGGCAGTGAGGGGGGGGTTTAAGGTCCCTTTTGGTGACCATCAGGAGAAGGGATTTTCTCCCACTGCCAAAGGACGTTCAGCCAGGGGAGCAAAGTAGGGAAAAAATCCCCACCTTCTCTGCCTTGCAGGCCGAGTCCTAAATCCCTTTTTGCACAGAGCTTCTGTTGGCTCTGGCTGTGTTTGTTGTTCCTTAGGGAGGCACATGGATTACTGCAGCCCCGATTCCCTCCAATGCCTCCCAAAGGGACCTTGGGCGCGGGCCAGGAGCAGAACCCGCCTGAGAGGCTTTGCTTGGTTTCTTTATCCCATCTCAAGGACTTGCAAGTTCAGTCCTGAATGTTTGCCTGGGCTTTAGTGCAGGCAGACAGCAAGACTGGTGCTGCCTGAGCCAGGCTGTGGATCCTGCTGGGATCAGGACATTCCCGTGGCTGTGGAGACCACGGAGCCTTTTTGGCCCAGCAGGAATCATGGAACAGTTTGGGTTGGAAAGGACTTTAAAGCCACCCTGTCCCATGGCAGGGACACTTCCCGCTATCCCCGGTTGATCCAAACCCCGTTCAACTTGGCTTTGAACACTTCCAGGGATAAGACAGCCACAGCTTCTCTGGGATTTGGCCATTCCCAACATCCCATGACATCAGAGATGGAAGCTGGGACCTCCCTTCAATCCCACCTAAGGGATGGCAGAGAGGAGAACATTCTTGCCACGTTTGGGTGCTGAAGTTCAGGCCAGGGCATATAAACATTTATAGGAGAATAATGAATGCTTTTCTCTCCAATCCATGAAACAACTGCAGCCAGGCTCCAGGACATCCAGAAAGCAGCAGATTCCCAAGTGATGGAGCCCCCGGGGCCCTGCTGGGTGCTGGAGGCTCTCTGCCACCTGCCCGGGCAGGAATGTGACATCGGTGAGGAGCAGGGAGGGTGGGACACGACCCTGGTGGCAGAGCCGGGCAGGAGAGCTCAGCTCGGCTGCACCGGGCTTTGTTTGCACAACCAAACACCTCAGAGAGCCCCAGTGCTGCGGGTGGGACTGGGGAGTGGCTGTGACATGGTGCGGTGACACCGAGCAGTGACACGGGGCAGTGCCAGGCTGAGCCCAGCTTTCCTCATTCTATGTAAATCTCAGTAATCCGGGGCCGTGGGCTGGAAGGGAATGAGCTCTGGAAATGCCAGCTCCACGTGATCCCAGAGTTAGAAAAGAAAATGAAAACCAGCGTTAGACACTGCTGGGAATTGGTCCTGGTGGTGGCTCTAGGAATGATGGATGTCCTGTATCCCCTGAGACCTGCAGCCCCTTTTCCCTGTCCCCTCCAGCCCCGGGGATCCAAGGTTCTCGCTCTCATTCCCTGTCCCCTCCTGTCCTGTCCCCTGCACATTATCCCTGTGCTAGTGCCTTTCCTGGGGAGAGGTGCAGGTGAGGAGGTGCAGGGATGGGCAGGGAAAGAGGAGGGTTATTTCCAAAAATCCCTCTAAAAACCAGCTGGGATTGAGGCAGGAAGAAAAAGGATTTTGGGTTCTCTCACCTGAGCCCAAGGTCAGTCCATGGCCCTTGTGGGCCACACACAGCAGAAGCAGGGCAGGGAACAGGCGAAAAAAACAAGGACAATTTTCAGGCTGAGATGCAGCAACCAGAGGAAGCCAGAGGAAAGGCTGGACTGCACCAAATACCTCCCGGCCTCTACATGGAATATTTTCAAATAAATTCCTGAGCAAGAAGCTGCTCCTGCCTCTGCTTTGGGGGAGTGTGGAACTGGGAGCTGGGTGTGGAGTTGGGATCTGGGCACCGAGCTGGGATCTGGGCACTGAGCTGGGCACTGGGCACTGAGCTGGGATCTGGGCACTGGGCTGGGATCTGGGCACTGAGCTGGGATCTGGGCACTGGGCTGGGATCTGGGCACTGAGCTGGGATCTGGGCACTGAGCTGGGATCTGGGCACTGGGCTGGGATCTGGGCACTGAGCTGGGATCTGGATGTGGAGCTGGGATCTGGATGTGGAGCTGGGATCTGGGCACCGAGCTGGGATCTGGGCACTGAGCTGGGATCTGGGCACTGAGCTGGGATCTGGGCACTGGGCTGGGATCTGGGCACTGAGCTGGGATCTGGGCACTGAGCTGGGATCTGGGCACTGGGCTGGGATCTGGGCACTGAGCTGGGATCTGGATGTGGAGCTGGGATCTGGATGTGGAGCTGGGATCTGGGCACCGAGCTGGGATCTGGGCACTGAGCTGGGATCTGGGCACTGAGCTGGGCACTGGGCACCGAGCTGGGATCTGGGCACTGAGCTGGGATCTGGATGAGGAGCTGGGATCTGGATGTGGAGCTGGGATCTGGGCACTGAGCTGGGATCTGGGCACTGAGCTGGGATCTGGGCACTGAGCTGGGCACTGGGCACCGAGCTGGGATCTGGCAGCCCCAGCATTCCCAGTGCTGGGTTCCCAGTCCAATGGGGTTTGTGCAGGACCGGTTGATCGCTGAAGGTCGATCCCACCCAGGATGGGATCCAGGGAGGTCGCTGTGCCCAGAGTCAGGAGGACAGGGACAGTTTCTGTCCCCCAGCAGCTGCCCCCTGCCTGGAGCTGTCCCTCCTGGAAGGGATTGGAAGCCATTCCTGGGCTCTGGGACAGCATCGGGAACAAGGCTGGGAGCTTGTGATGAATTCCCAGACTTCCATCCCACCAAGCTGCCTCTGGGAGCAGCTCTGGCAACCTCCAGACACAGCAAACGAAACCCTCACGCTTCTCATGATCCCGACATTGCTTCAGGAAGTTCTTCCCATGGAGATTGAGTCTGGGACAGTGGGAGAAGCAGGCGAAAGGGCAGAACAGCTCCACAAGCTGGACACCCCCATGGAAAGGCCTCCACAGCCGTCAGGGCTGGCTGCAGCCCTTCCCACCAGCCTGGATTCTGCAGAGGTCTCCGTGTGATCAACAGCTGGAAAGGGGCTGGGACAGGCTCCAAAACTGCTCCCAAAACTTTTGTTTTTACACAGCAGGTGCAGGCAGGAGATCCAAGTCTTGCTTTTCAATTTTCAGAGGAAGGGCCACTTATCTTCCCTCCTTCCATCTCTTTTCATCACTTCTTTCACCTTCCATCCTCCATGTCCCTCCTTCTGCTTCCTGGTCCTCCCCAGTGCCGAGGCTGAAATGAGAGAACCCCAGCGTGGGTTCTGCAAAGCCTCTGCCTCCTCCTCACTGTGGAGGAGAGAGGGAGGGTGAAGGTTCAGGGTGGGATACTTTTGTTTGTGGTGACTGGATTTCAGTGGGGTTTGGGCGTGGTGAGGCCTGGGTTGGGATTTGCCCTCCTGCCATGGTACAGAGACTTTTGGAGTATTTTGTTTTTAAATCTGGGCTGTGGCTCTGGTTTCCTCCCGTGCCCATGCCTGTGCTGATGGGATTTGGCCCCGCTGTCACTGTGATTTGCTTTGGCTCCCTGAGCTGTGCTGAGCCTCGGGGAGCCCTGGCAGCTCCTCGAGGCCATGCCAGTCAGTCCAGCGTGAGGAAAGCTCTGAAATCCTCTCCTGGGTGGGGACGGAGCTGCCCAGGGAGCTCAGAGGTTCATTTTGCTGCTCCAGTGGAGCTCGTGAATCTGCTGCTCTGGAATCCAAGAGGGGCTGGGTCTCGCTGGGGGTGGAGGAGCTTTGCTGTACCCCAAAACCTGGGAAAATCCACCCAAAGAGCACAAACTAAGACTAAAAGAACTCTGCCTGGAGGTTTTGGGGGTAAAGGTCCCAACGTGGGGCAGGGAGAACTGGGGGCAGCCCCACGTCCATCCCAGGAGGATGGAGCCGTTCCCTCGTGGTGGAACGAGGGAGAGAAATCTGCCCCCATTTAGGGGCTGAGGTGCTTCCCAGGCAGAGATGTGAGTGCAGGGATCTCACGGGAAAGGTGGGGTTTAGGGAGGAAAGAGAAGAAGGAGAAGAAGGAAGTGGCTTTTGGGATGTCTGGAGCCACACAAAGGAGGAAAGCGAGGTCTTTGTGTCCCAGGGTGAAGGTCAGGGAGGCGTCAGGCTTGGTTTACAAACTGCTGCAAGAACCTGGAGAGGAGGAGTTCAGATACTGGGAAGGAATTCCTCCCTGTGAGGGTGGGGAGGCCCTTGGGTGGATTTCCCAGAGCAGCTGGGGCTGCCCCTGGATCCCTGGCAGTGCCCAAGGCCAGGCTGGACACTGGGGCTGGGAGCAGCCTGGGACAGTGGGAGGTGCCCCTGTCCTGGTCCCTTCCAACCCAAACCATTCCAGGACTCCCTGATTCTACAGTTCCATTCCTGGGACATCCTTAGGCCAGATGGGAAATGCCCTTACTTCTAAATTTGGGTTTCCAGGGCAAAGACAGAGGATCCTTCCAGGAGAACACCAGCAAACCTGGATCTTGAGGCAATTGCTGGAAATCTGGGCTCTGGAACCACAGAACCTGGAATGTCCTGAGCTGGAAAGGGACAGGGATCGCCCAGGTCCTTCCTCCATCTCCTGTGCGGGGC
Organism: Vidua chalybeata; assembly: GCF_026979565.1. Taxonomy (NCBI): domain Eukaryota; kingdom Metazoa; phylum Chordata; class Aves; order Passeriformes; family Viduidae; genus Vidua; species Vidua chalybeata. Next base: position 2,776,772 of record NC_071559.1, read on the forward strand.
AGGATGCAGCCCTGTCACCACCACGGCGGCAGGAAGAACGCCAGCCCCTCGCGTGGCCATCCCTGGGCCGTGTCACATCCAGTCCCTGCACAGCAGCACAGCAGGGGCGGCTCGGCGGCGCGGAGGTGTCACCGGCAGTGTCCCCAAACCTGTTCTGCTCCCCCTCCCAGGCAGGACTCGGAGCTCTTGAGCAATTCCTGCCCTCCAGCAGCCCAGCTGCACCCGGGGGCAGGACAGGCTCTGCTGGCAGCGGGCAGGGAAGGCTGCCAAGGCCTGAGAGCCGCACGGTTTAATCCTGGGCAGAGCCGGGCTGGATTTCAGCGTTTGCTCGGGCCCCGGGAGCGCGCGGAGCTGCTCCTCTGACCTGGGATCACGGACCTGTGCTCTCTCGTGTCCGCACCATCCCCCGTGGGACCACCCTGGAAACCTCACACCACAGCTCTGGGGGTGGTCGAAGAAACGAACCAGGCCCAAATTTCTCCAAACAGCCCAGTCCTGCCATTGCCTTGGTGCCGAGGCAGGGATAAAGCAGGAGCTTCCTCGCAGGTGCTGCCCACCACGGCAGGCCGAGCCCTCGTTAATCACAGCGGCCTGCTCAGGGTTATAATTAATGTTCCCTGGCAGCTGGGAGCCCAGGGACAGGGGACGGCTCAGTCTGTGGGATTTCCCTCCAGGCAATGGAAAACTGGAGGCATAAAGGGGGTGCTGGAAGCGGGGTCTGGGGCCAGCTCGGGCACCAGCAGGAGCTCTCCAGGCCTGAGTGCAGAAACCCAGGAGGTTCCCATCCCAAAGGGTCCAGGCTCAGCCAGCTCCTTCTCCCATGGCTTTAGGGGCTGTTGTCCCATCCTTCAGGAACATCCTGGGGAGGAAGGAGGGGACATTTCAGCTGGAGGGGGCTGGGTGGGAGTCAAGAGGCAGGAGCTGGCTGGGAAGGGAGATGGGAGCTGGGGATCATGGAATGGTTGTGGGGGAAGGGACCTTAAGGGAGCATCCAGTCCCAGGGCAGGGACACCTCCCAGTGTCCCAGGCTGCTCCAAGCTCCTCCAGCCTGGCCTTGGGCACTGCCAGGGATCCAGGGGCAGCCCCAGCTGCTCTGGGAAATCCATCCCAGGGCCTCCCCACCCTCACAGGGAGGAATTCCTTCCTCACATCCCATCCAAATCTTTCCTGGTTTAGTTTAAACCATTCTCCCTTGTCCTGTCCAAGTTTCCATCTCTCATGCAGATGAAGCTCCAAGGCTGACAGCCCTGGGAAGTTCCCTGGGGTGTTGGCAGGGCTCTGCCCCTCAAGGACAAGGAGGTTTTCGTTTCTTTTATTCTCCAAACCCCTCTCCGTGCATTCCCTGATGTTCCCAGCCTGCATGTTAATCCCCCACCCAGGGACCAGGGATTTACCATTAATAATCCATGGATAATTCAGTGGCCTGGGGTAAATTCCTCAATTTTTAATGTTTTATTTTGAAGTCCACAGCACAGCTTTCACTGACAGGGATTTTTTTTTTTCCCTCTTGGGATGGGGGAGAGAGTATTTACCGAGGGCTTCTGGGTGTGCCACTGTGGATGTTGGTGCAGCAAATCCCTTAATTATCCCATCAGGTTCCCTTTCCTTTGGTTTTGAAGTGATTGAGTGTTCAGCAAAGTTGTTTTAATCCTGCAGAATCCCTGGTGGATTTGGCTGGGTGTGGCCTGGACAGAGATTTTTTATTACCATTATTTCTCAGTCTGAGTGTTAAAGGGAAGAGTGAGGAGGGGAACGGCCAGAGCGGGATGGGTGTGCCAGACACCTGGATCTGGGATCTGCTCCCCGTGGGACTGGGCCCTGGAGACAATTGACACCTTGGGGGACTCTGGCACATTTGGGAGCTGCCAGCTCAAGCAGGAGAACAAGGATCAAGGCTTGGGACAGCGTTTTGGGGGAGGGATGGTCCCTGCAAGCCCGAGGGATCTGCTCTCCATCGCTGCGGGCTGGGCAGAGTCACCCTCGTCTTCCGGAGGACCGAGCAGAGCCCTGGGGGCTCTCCCAGATGGTTTTCCTGGCTCAGGAAGGACCTGGTGGCCCCTCAGAGCCCCACGGGGGTGGTGCCTGCTGGTGCTGGATTTGGTGCCAGGCTGGGCCAGGAGGGGACACCGAGCTCCCCTGGCTGGGGATGGACCTTGGACACGGCCTGGAGCTGGGCCAGGGGGGATCAGGCTGGAGATCAGGGCAAGGCTCTTCCCCCAGAGGGTCCCGGGGTGCTGAACAGGCTCCCCAGGGACTGGTCACAGGCCCCGAGGCTGCCAGGGTGGGATTTTGGGGTGTTTGTGCAGGGCTAGGGGTGGACTGGATGATCCTGGGGGTCCCTTCCCCACTGAGGATGTTCCCTGAACAGAGCAGGGCAGGGGCTGGAGTCTCTTCCTTCCTCCCCAGAGGAGCTGCTGGGGTTGTTGCTTTGCAGGGAGTTTTTCCTCTCCCAGACCAAATTTGAGCCTTTTTAGCCTGGGATGGAGCGTGTGGATCCGGAGTTAAGGCTCCAAGCAATCTGGCTTGGCTGGGCAGTGGAGCCCTGGGGCTTCCTGCGGGATTGGTGTCACAGATCACCCCGGGAGCTCCTGTTCCCAAGCCCTTGACCCCTTGGCCAGGCCCCTGCTTGGAGGGGATCACCACCTGAGCGTGTTGGAGGTTCTTCAGCCGTCCTTGTGCTGTTGTTTGTCCGTGGTTGTTTGTCCATCCTTGTTCTTGGTTGTTTGTCCATCCTCACCCCCGCATCCCGGAACCGCGCTGGGCTCAGTTTCTCTCCCTCCCTTGGGACCTGCCCAGCTTTCTCAGCCCCTGCCCAGCCCCAGGAGAATGAAGCCCTTGAGGAGCCGGTGGTTGAGTGGCCCTTAATTGATTCGGAATAATCCTGACAGGTCCTGCGGAATCGCCCCTTTCCAACTGAATGGCTCGGGCTGGGTCCGCGTGGATGCCAAGGCTGCTTTGCTTGGCTGCATTCCTGCCCTTCCAGCTCGTGCTTTCCTTTTAACCCTTCCTTTCCCGGCTCCTCCGCAGAATCCAGGAACGGGGATGGTTTTCCCACCCCCTTTCCCTGCCAAGATTCCTCACCTTCTCTGCGCCGGGCCTGGGGAGCCTGGAGTTCGGCACGGCTTTGTTGTTTCTGCCGGCAGAGTGCTCAGAACAGCTGATTTATTGTTTGTACCTCTGCTATCGACCTGGCAAACTCAGGAGTGACTGGAAGGGGCTGGGGAGGGACGGGAGGGGGGATGGAGGGTCCCAGCTCAAATTGTCTTATTCTGGAGAGTTGCTCTGCTGACAGCTCCCGTTCCTCTCCAGCCCCTCTCCTGGGGTCCGGGTGGAGCCTGGGCTGTGTTTCCACTGTGCCTTCCTCTGTCCTGGGCCCGCGGGAACCACTTCACCCTTCAAAAGGGACAATTTTCCCCCCTGTCCCGCTGCCGCTGGCACAAGAGCAGATGTCCCCACCTCCCTGTGCCCTGAGGTTGTATTCCCCCCCCCCAGGCTCTGTCACAGCAGTGAAAACCCTGATTCCCTCAATGCCCCTTCCCCTGGACCCCCATTTCCCCCCTGCCCATGGGCCTGGATCAATAACACTGATCAATAATCTGCTGGGGGGTGGAGCTGCCCAGGGCACCTCCAGACTCTCCCTGTGCCCCCCTGGGCCTGCAGCGGCCCGAGGGGACAAGGGTGGGACACAGGAGCGTCCAGTGTGGGATTCCTCCCTCCTGCTCTCTGCCCGAGCCTGGCTCAGGCCGTCCCCTCTTGTCCCACTGGAGCCTCCAGCCCCCCCCAGCACCCCCAGGATATTTGGGAGCTGCAGGGTTGGCTCTGAGGCTGCAGCAAAGGCTCCTCAGAGTCTCCCTCCCTTTGCAAATCCCAGTCCTGAGGTTCAGCAGCTCTGGGGCAGCTGCTTCCCAGGCCTGGAGTGGGGCCCTCTCCCTGCATCCTCCCCATGCCCGGATCATCCCTGTTCCTGGATCCCCACGCCCTCCCTAACCCTGGGTTATCCCTTTCCCTGAATCCCCACATCATCCCCATCCGTGCACCCTCCCCATTCCTGACCCTAACCCTTCACCCTCCTGGGTGCCATGTCTGTCCATCCCATCCCATCCCATCCCATCCCATCCCATCCCATCCCATCCCATCCCATCCCATCCCATCCTCCCCAACTCTGCATCCTCCTCATCCCATCCCTGCATCCTCCTCATCACCCCAGCCCTGTATCCTCTCCATCCCTAAGCCCATCCACGCATTGCCCCCATCCCGACCCTCTCTCCATCCCGACCCTCTCTCCATCCCGACCCTCTCTCCATCCCAGCCCTCTCTCCATCCCAGCCCTCTCTCCATCCCAACCCTCTCTCCATCCCAGCCCTCTCTCCATCCCAGCCCTCTCTCCATCCCAACCCTCTCTCCATCCCCCCATCCCGGCCCTCTCTCCATCCCAGCCCTCTCTCCATCCCGGCCCTCTCTCCATCCCAGCCCTCTCTCCATCCCCCCATCCCAGCCCTCTCTCCATCCCCCCATCCCAGCCCTCTCTCCATCCCAACCCTCTCTCCATCCCGGCCCTCTCTCCATCCCGGCCCTCTCTCCATCCCAGCCCTCTCTCCATCCCAGCCCTCTCTCCATCCCGGCCCTCTCTCCATCCCAGCCCTCTCTCCATCCCGGGCTCTCTCCATCCCCCCGTGCACCGCCGCCTCTCCCGGCTCCCCTGTGCGGCGTGCTGCCGATGGTACAGCCCTGCCCGCAGCGCCCGCTGCTCCGGGGACGTCGCTGGCGGGCGAAGGCAGCGGCTGCGGGGGCTGCGGGGGCTGCGGGGGCTGCGGGGGCTGCGGGGGCCGCATCCGGCCCCGACACCTGCCGGCAGAAGGGCTGGAGGGGACCCCGCGCCCGGCTCCGTCCCGATCCCTCCCGCGGTGCAGGCAGGAGCCATGACCCAGGGGAAGGTAGGAGGGCGGCCGGAGCGGGCAGGACGAGCCCGTCCCTGTTGCATAACGGCGCGTTTGGAGGAGGAAAGGGGGCTGGAGGGAAGGGCTCTAAGGAGCAGAACCACGGGTGGAAGGGGCAGCCGGGCAGCCGGGCACGGAACCTGCCACGGGGCTGCAAGGGGCTGGGGGTGGAAGGGGCTGGGGGGCTGGTTTTGGGGTTGGGGGCTGGTTTAGGGATGATTTTGGGATTGGAGGCTGCTTTGGGGTTGGTTTTGGGATCGGGGCTGCTTTAGGGGTGATGGATGCACAGCTCAAACCCTGCTGGACCTGTGGCCGTTTTTACCCCCCTGCGCCCCCCAAATCCCGGGTGCCGGGGGCTCCGTGAGCTCTTTGTGCTGTCCCACCCCCGTCCCCACCTGGCAGCACCTCCTGCCCGGCCCGGGGGCTCTGGATTTTGGGGATTTTGGGGTTCTCCAATGCTCTCAGACCGAGGAGGGGGGGTTGTGGATCCTCTGCCAGCTCATGCACCATCGCCATGGCAACGCTCTGGCTGCAGCTCCATCCCTCGGCATCTCCTTGGGAATCTGGGGGGGTGGTGGGGGGCGCTTGTATGAACTCGGCCCCCTCAACCCAAGGGACAGGGAAGGACAGGGAAGGACAGTCCCTGGGGCTGGCAGGGGAGGTGGCACAGCCGGACGTGCCCGTGGGACAATCCCAGCCCGGGCCCTGCTGTCTTTTCAGACCCCAGCTGGGGCGCTGCTCGCTCCGCTCTGTTAACGCCCGCTTGCTCTGGGGCTCGTGGCCGTTGCAGCCCCCCGGAGCTGTGGGGACGCCCCCCGGGGCTGAGCCGGCTCCTCCGTGGGCAGCAGAGTTTATCCTGGCAGTTTATCTATGCCAGGCCCATCGGGAAGGTTAAAGGGATCATGTTCCCAAGGAGAGGCGAGTGCTCAGGTGGCCCCACGTTGGCTCCTTGCTGCAATCCCAAGTCCTTGGAATGCTGGGAAGCAGCAGAGCTGAGCCTCCACACGGGCAGAGAGGAGAAAATTCTGGAGGGCCAAAGCAGAGCATTCCTGGGAGCAGCTGAGCCAAAATGGGGGTAAATGGGAATGAAGAGCCCAGGATTTTCTGCCCAGGAACTGAAAGCTCTTTTTAAGGAGCAATGTAGGGCGTTTGATGAGAAGCAGAGAATTCCCTGGATGGTTTTGGTGTCACGTTGAGCCCGAGGCACCGCGGGGGCTCCGTGTCTCCCCTCAGACCCCCCTACCTGGAACTTCTCATCCCAATGAGCACCTCCAGGGCTTTCCCATCTCCCCTGAGTCATGGATGCCCTTCCTGGGGGTGCAGGGATGGGCCCGTGTCCAGTGCCCAGGAATGGCTGGGGGCTCCCAGTTCCCGTGGGGCTCCCAGTTCCTGTGTGGCTCCCAGTTCCTGTGGGGCTCCCAGTTCCCGTGGGGCTCCCAGTTCCCGTGGGGCTCCCAGTTCCTGTGGGGCTCCCAGTTCCCGTGGGGCTCCCAGTTCCTGTGTGGCTCCCAGTTCCCGTGGGGCTCCCAGTTCCTGTGGGGTTCCCAGTTCCTGTGGGGCTCCCAGTTCATGTGTGGCTCCCAGTTCCTGTGGGGCTCCCAGTTCCTGTGGGGTTCCCAGTTCCTGTGGGGCTCCCAGTTCATGTGGGGCTCCCAGTTCCCGTGGGGCTCCCAGTTCCCGTGGGGCTCCCAGTTCCTGTGGGGCTCCCAGTTCCTGAGCCCTTTTCCAGAACCTGTCCGTGCCAGCTTCTCGTCCAGGGCGGTTTCTGGGATGCTTTTACTCAGATCTCTCTCTCTCTTTGCCCCTTTCTGTGCAGCTCTCTGTGAACAACAAACCCCCCGGCTCTGAGGGGCAGGGGGACAAGAAGGACAATGCCACAGCCCCCCCGGCTCCTCCGTCCTATGAGGAGGCGACAGCGGGAGAAGGGATGAAATCCGGGGCTTTTCCTGCCCCGCCCACGGCCCCGCTCCACCCCAGCTGGGCTTACGTGGATCCCAGTAAGTCCCTGCATGGCTGTGCTGGGGTGAGCCCTGGGAGAGGGGCAGAGATCCCCCCAGGAATGGAGAGGAGAGAGGGAAGCAGGACAAGAGGGGGAGCAGGGTAAGAGGGGGAGCAGGGATGTGCTGCCCGGTTTGGCCCAGGGTGGAGGTGCAGCCGTGAGCTGTGAGCCTCTGTCTGCACAGGAGAGTCTCTATCAATGGCTAAAAGTTTCCATCTGCACATAAAAGTCTCCATCTGCAGAGGAAAGTCTGTGTCTGTAAATAAAAGCCATTCCAGCCATCCCAGAGACCTCACTCCCTTCCAGACGTGGGAGTAAACTCCTTCCCAGTCCCATGGTGGGAGAAATCCCTATTCCCAGCTCACTGCCCTGGGAGATCCCAGCTCCCGGGGCTGGAGGGAAAGTCCTGGAGCAGCTGGATCCCCCCACCCCCTCCTGCAGCTCCTGCTCAGCCCCAGCTCTCAGAGCAGCTGAGGTGGCACAATTGGTGTCACAATTGGTGTCACAGCCCTGAGTGTGGCTGTTGGCAGAGCCAGGGAGGCTGGGACACGGCTGGGGCCAAAGGCTGGATTGTTCCAGCATCCTTGTGGCCCTTCCTGGGCAAACCAGCAGCTTTTCCAACAGCCAGAAGCTCCCTGGAGCTTCTGCTGGGCCCTAGCAAAGGACAGAGCCCTGGCTGTGCCCAGGGAGTGGCTGCAGGCTTGCAAGTGGGGCTGGAGGGGGATGGGGGGGCTGGGAAGTGACCCTGGGGGTGGCTAAGTGCTCACTCAGCACAGCTCCAGCCAGAGAAAACGCTGGAACTACGGGATTTAGGGATGCCTGAGCTCTTGTCCTGCTCCATCCCTTGCTGCCTGTTGTGTCCAGCTGCAGGGATGGGATCCCTGGGGAAGGGGAAGGAGTGAAAACATCCCCTGCTGTGTCTGTGCTGGCATATTCTGATGTTTCTCAGCCTTCCCCCTAAGGAACAGGATAAATCCCCCCAGGTTCCTCTGGGGATCATCTGGATTTTTCTGCTGTTGTGATGAATTAGGGTGGGTGAGGCCCAAATGGGGTGGGATGGGGTATTTGGGTTTAGGGGGTGGGATGGGGTATTTTGGGTTCCCAGATGGGAAACCCCCTCTATGGGATGTGTCACACCTTACTGGGAGCAGCTGGAGAGAAGGGATGTGGATTTGGGGTTGTTTCTGTGACCATGACCTCAGGACACTCTGTCCTGCCGTGGCCTTGGATGGGGGGACAGAGGTGGGGACACCAGGAGGGAGGAGGATGAAACCCTCTGGATGCTGGGAGGGAGGGAGGGAGGGAGGAGGGTAAAACCCTTCAGCTCCTCCGGGGCACTGAGGTGCCAGCTGGGTGTTTAGGGGCAGTTTGGTGTTTAGGGGCCAGTTTGGTGTTTAGGGGCCAGTTTGGTGTTCAGGGGCCAGTTTGGTGTTTAGGGGCCAGCTGGGTGTTTAGGGGGCAGTTTGGTGTTTAGGGGCCAGTTTGGTGTTTAGGGGCCAGTTTGGTGTTTAGGGGCCAGTTTGGTGTTCAGGGGCCAGCTGGGTGTTTAGGGGCCAGTTTGGTGTTTAGGGGCCAGTTTGGTGTTTAGGGGGCAGTTTGGTGTTTAGGGGCCAGCTGGGTGTTTAGGGGCCAGTTTGGTGTTTAGGGGCCAGTTTGGTGTTTAGGGGCAGTTTGGTGTTTAGGGGCCAGTTTGGTGTTTAGGGGCCAGCTGGGTGTTTAGGGGCCAGCTGGGTGTTTAGGGGCCAGCTGGGTGTTTAGGGGCCAGTTTGGTGTTTAGGGGCCAGTTTGGTGTTCAGGGGCCAGCTGGGTGTTTAGGGGCTGGGACTGCTTTGGTGCAGGAGCCTTGGAAGTGTCCCAGGGATTCTCCTGGCCCCAGGTACTCTGGGACCCGTGAGGGATCTGGGAGAACACGCAGGAGGTTCAGCTCCAGTGGGGCAGGAAGGAAGGACCAAGGGATTTATTGACAGCAGAACAGCAGCAGAGACTTGTTTCCTGCTGGGGGCACCTAAGTGAGGCTCCTGCTTTTTGACCAGGAAAACAGGAGAAAATCAGGATCAGGACCTTGAGTTTGGCGCTCCTGGTGTCTGCCCTGAGACTGAGAGGGCCTTTGCTCCATCTTCCTGAAGGATTTGGGTATCCCTGAGCTCAGAAGCTTTAGGAGGAGGGGAGGCATCTGTGGACCAGGCAGGGACAGGAATGTAAAGCAGGAAAATCACACAGAAATCCTTCTGTGGAAAGCCAGCAGGGGGGACTTCAGTGACACAGGAGGGGACATCAGCAAGGGAAGCAAAGAGGCCACAGAATGATCACAGAGTCATGGAATGGTTTGGGTGGGATGGGACCTTTAAGCCCATCCCGTCCCACCCCTGCCACAGGCAGGGACACTTCCCACTGTCCCAGGCTCCAAGCCCCATCCAGCCTGGCCTGGGACACTGCCAGGGATGGGGTAGGGGAAAGCAGCAACAGGAGCTTCCGTTCCTGCTGGGGCAAAGCAGAGATGACTTGTGCAGGGATTTGAGGCTTTGGGGGAAGGTTTTTCTCACTGGTAGCATTGGAGCTGTTTCCTCCTTTTTCAGGCTCGGTGCTTAACTGATTCCTGAGTCCCGGCATGGAAATGGGATGGAGGGCTGGAGCTCAGGGAGCTGCCAGGAGCTGCTCTCGGAGCAGGGACGTTGTTGACAAAAGCCACGATGCAAACCCAGCTCAGGAGAGCAGCGAGGGAATCCTCCTGCTCCGCTGGGAGTGCTGAGTCACGGCTGCTCTGGGGATGCTCTAACATCCAGTGAAAGGAGAGCAAGGGATGATCCCAGCCCCCCCACTGCTGGGAAGCTTTGGGAAGGTTTCAGACAAGGATTCAGCCTGATGTTGGGCTGGTTTGTGGGAATGTTCCCCCTCTGTTCCCAGGGATGGTCCTCAGGAGCCGCAGGAGCGGGAAGGGAGCAGAGGAACGCTGGGGAATCTGGGGCACCTGAGCTGTGATTGCTCCCTGGGCTCAGGTCCTGCAGCTGGGGGGGGATTTGGGGTGGGAGCTGCTCCTTTGGCCTCTCTGCAGGCACCAGCCCCAGCTACGGCAGCGGGGGGTACCCGGGGGACACGGAGCTGCTCACGACCTTCAGCTGGGACGACCGGAACGTGCGCAGGGTGTTCATCAGGAAGGTGAGGGAGGGACACGTCCCTCGCCCTCTGGGCTGCCAGAGCTGGCCCCCAGCCCTTGGAGGGCCTGGCTGTGCTGGGCTCTGGGATCCATGGATCACCACCTCTCCCTGCAGGTTTACGCCATCCTGATGGTCCAGCTCCTGGTCACCGTTGTCATCGTGGCTTTCTTCACCTTCTGGTGGGTGCTGGGTGTGTCCTGAGCCACCTGGGCCCTGGGCAGGTTCCTGGGGCTGTGTCACACCTGGATTCTTTCTGAGTATTCCAATAGAAAAGCAAAGCTGAGGGAACACTCGGAGGTCCCTCAGTCCTTTTGCTCCCATTCCCACCCAGCTCGGGGTTGGATCATCCATCCTGGGAGCTCCTGGGTTTTCCCTGCGGGAGTTACCAGATCCCAGCTCCAGGGGCTGGCCCGCCTCCCCTGCTCATCCCCCTCTCCAGCTCGGATGACCGAGCGCTCTGGGTGTGTGTGGCTCATGTTGCCTCCAGAATAAATAATGGATCGGCCAGCCTGAGGATTTGGGCTCCTGATCCCCTGTGGGAGCCACTCCCAGCCAGCTCCAGTGTGGAACTGGGGGAGCAGCACTGCCCTTCCCACCTGGCAGCTGGAATTCCTCTCCACAGGCCCAGGCTGCCGCGAGGGTTCCCCCAGGGCTGGGTTTTTAATCCCCGTGCTAGAGCTGTTCCTGGGGTCCTTGAGCAGGGAGCTCTGAGGGACTGGATTCTTCCTGCTCAGGATCTTTCCTTCTGTCTTGCAGTGAACCAGTCAAGGGCTACATCCAGACCCACTCCGCCTGGTACTGGGCTTCCTAGTGAGTATCCCTGGCTTTTCCTGCAGCCTGTGTGCTCCAGACAGCCTGGATGGGGCTGTGGGGCTGTGGGAAGGGTCTCCAACACTTCCCAAACACTTCCCTGTCCTGCATGTGAAGCATCACTCCAGGGTGTCCAGGGACAGCTGGGGAAGGTCATGGAATCGTGGGGTGGGTTGGGAGGGAGCTTAGAGCCCACCTAGTGCCTCCCCTGGGTGGGCAGGGACGGCTCCCACCATCCCAGGCTGCTCCAGCCCCAGGGTCCAGCCTGGCCTTGGGCACTGCCAGGGACCCAGGGGCAGCCCCAGCTGCTCTGGGCAGCTCTGAGCCTGAGCTGAGCAGATGGGAAATGTCACCTGAAAGAGCAAGAGGCACGGGAGAGGAGAGCTCCAAACCCTTCCCCAAAAATGGCTCTAGAAACCAGGGTCGAAATAAAAACCTGCAGGAAGCCAGAGAAAACTGGGGCGTTTCCAGGGAAAGTGTGGAAACTCCTACATGAGACCTGGAAGGATGTTCAGGGTACCTTAGAGGCTTGATTTTGGGAAGGTCCCTTAGGAAGCTCCAAAGATCTCCTTGCAGAGCTTTCAGGAAAACACTGCAGAACCCCGTCTGACACCTGGAAGGATATTCAGGGCACCATGGAGGCTGAATTTGGGGATTTTCCCCTTGGAAGCCAGGTGGTTGTTGGGGTTTCCATTACATAATATCCACTGGATAATGGGGGGGTGGGTTTGGAGGTGTTGTGATGTTCCTGGCCATGTCTGAGTGGGGGCTCTCACTCCTGGGGCTCCATCCCAGAGCCCCGAAATTGGGATGCCATTCCTTGGTCGCCCAGCCCAGCCCGGAACGGAGCTCCCAGGTGCTGGCAGCTCCGTGGTTTCCGGGCTGCTGGCAGGGTCAGTGCAGCTCAGTAAGTGTGAGGTGAACTCAGCTTTAATCAGTTCACACCCAAAGCTGGAGATGAGGCACCGGCTTATGTAACCTGGGAGAACTCTCCAGGCAGCAGCGACGGGAGCATCCGGCAGCTCCGGGGCACCAGGAGGGGACCAGAGGTGCTCCAGAGGGCAGCTGGGCTTGGAGAGGCAGTGCCACCTCCCAGGGGACAGGGAGAGGGGGCTCAGCCGTGCTCAGGTCCCCACCTTGGCCTCGGGGGTCACCTCTTCCAGCTCCCTGCCCAGGTGGAGTTTATCCCCTCCTATTTCCCAGGAGGACACCCTTGGGGCAGCTGGGGGGGCTCTCCTGGGGGAATTCCCCCCTGGTCATTGTCCCCCGGTGCCCAGGTGAGACCCCACCTGCAGAGCTGCTCCAGCCCTGGGGGCCCGCACAGGGAGGATGAGGAGCTGCTGGAGAGAGCCCAGAGGAGGCCACGGAGCTGCTCCAGGGCTGGAGCCCCTCTGGAGCCCGGCTGGGAGAGCTGGGGGTGCTCACCTCACCCCAGGCAGGGCTCAGAGCCCCTCCAGGGCCTGAAGGGGCTCCAGGAGAGCTGCAGAGGGACTGGGGACAAGGCAGGGAGGGACAGGAGCCAGGGAATGGATTGCCAGTACCAGAGGGCAGGGCTGGATGGGAGATTGGGAATTGGGAATTGTTCCCTGGCAGGGTGGGGAGGCCCTGGGATGGATTTCCCAGAGCAGCTGGGGCTGCCCCTGGATCCCTGGAAGTGCCCAAATTCAGGCTGGACAGGGCTTGGAGCAGCCTGGGACAGTGGGAGGTGTCCCTGGCATGGCAGGGGTGGGATGGGATGGGATGGGATGGGATGGGATGGGATGGGATGGGATGGGATGGGATGGGATGGGATGGGATGGGATGGATTTTAAGGTCCCTTCCCACCCAGGCCATTCCATGACTTTGATGTTTTTTCACTGCCCAGTGAGCCAAGCCCTTCCCTTGATTCCAGTGTCCCCAAATGTTTTTCCCGCTCTGTGCCTGGGTCTCCTTCCTAACCAGAGACCTCTGGAAAATAAACCTGGGAGCCCCAGGATGTTTTCCCACAGCTGGGGTGGTGCCTCAGCCAGGGGATGGGTGACCCCGCTGGCTCTGTGCTCCCAACAGCCTCTTTCCAGCTGCTCAGCCGTGTCCAGTGTGGCTTTCCTGGTTTCCCAGTGGGAGGGCAGGCCCAGCTTTATCTCTGTGCCCTGGCTCTCGTGGCCCTGGGCTCTGCCTTGGCCGAGGGTCAGTGGCTATCGGGAGCCATCGGCACTGCTGCCCCGGGGGAAGCAGGGGAGCAGCTTCCAGAGCCTGGAAAAACACCCAGCTGCGGGCAGGAGAGCCTCCTTCAGCTCTGGGGCTGCTGTGCTTTGAGAGGGGTCAAGTGCTGGGAGGTAAAACCTGCCAGGACCTGGGCGGGGCTGGGCAGCCGCGGCACCTTGGGCTCTGCTGAGCCGGGAGGATCCTCCTGCCCTGGGTTTGGCCCTGAGTCCTTTTCTGAATGGATCCTCCTGCCCTGAGCCCTTCCCCGAGCAGCCCCTCCTGCCCTGAGCCCTTCCCCGAGCAGCCCCTCCTGCCCTGAGCTCTTCCTCAAGCACTCCAGCAGGGGAATCCTGGAATGGGTTGGGTTGGAGGGACCTTAAAGTCCATCCAGTGCCACCCCTGCCATGGACAGGGACCTTCCACTGTCCCAGGTTACTCCAGTCCCTGTCCAGCCTGGCCTTGTGCACTTCCAGGAATGGAAAATCCAAAAATTCCCATTCCTGGCAGGATGTGCCATGGGAGCAGCTCCCTCCTCCAGCACAGCTCTTCCAGGCCTGCCTGAGCCCCGTCACTTTTCCAGCCCTTGGTTTAAGAACCTCCAGCCTTGACACCCTCAAGCTAGAAGGGGTTTGGAAACGAGGGGCAAAGCCTGGCAGCTCCGTGTGAGAAACTCACAGAACCACGGAATCTGGGATTGTGAGGGTGGGGAAAGCCCCCGGAGATCATCGAGTCCCACCACCAGCCCTCCCCTCACCGCCGGCCGTGTCCTCCAGCGCCACATCCACAGGCTTTGGGCACCTCCAAGGATGGGATTCCACCACTGCCTGGGCAGCCCCCTCCCATGCCTGACCTCCCTTTCCACGAAGGAACGTTTCCCAAGAGCCAGCACAAACCCAGTTCCTGCCCTGTTTGTCATGGACACATTTGGGTGCTCCCCAGGGTCTGAACCCGACCTTGGCTCTGCTCTAAATCCAGCCCTCGGCTTCTCCAGGGGTGTTTTGTCCCAGCCCGGGTCAGGCACATGCAGAGGAGGCCCTTGAGGGCAGGAGGGAGTTAGTGAGGGGGAGCAGGGGTGGGAGCCACCCTGATCCACGCCTGCTGGCTGTCTGCGCTGCCAAGATCCCCATCTCAGGGAATTCCCCCCTGCACCACCCCCCCAGGCTGCTTCTCCCCCCTGAGCTCTCCCTCTCTCCTTGCAGCGCCGTGTTCTTCGTCACCTACCTGATCCTGGCCTGCTGCTCCGGGCCCAGGTAAAGGGGAGGCTTTGGGAGCTGGGACAGCCTGGGCAATGCAGCAGGAATGTTTTCCTCAGCTTCCCAGCTCTCTTAGGGCCAGGGATGCAGCTGCTGTGTTTCCATGGGATCGTGGAATGGTTGGGGTTGGGAGGGACCTTAAAGCCCATCCAGTGCCACCCCTGCCATGGCAGGGACACCTCCCACTGTCCCACGGTGCTCCAAGTCCCATCCAGCCTGGCCTTGGGCACTTCCAGGGATCCAGGGGCAGCCCCAGCTGCTCTGGGGAACCTGTTCCAGATGCTGGGAACATCTGTTCCAGGCCTTGGGTTGCTGCAGCTCAGGAGTCCAATTGCAGCTGTGACTTCCCGGCAGAAACATTCCCCCGTTTGCAGCTCTGGATTGTGGGAATGAAACATTCCAGAGGATGCTCCGGTCAGCTCCCAGTGGAGCAGGAATATCCTGGGGACCTTGGTCCTGCTGGCCCCGGAGGACCCCGAGTGCCCTGTGGCTCCCAGCAGGGTCAGTGTGCCCTGCACTGCCCGGCACCTGTGCACAGGGCACCAATTACCAGCGTGGGCAGGAGTGACCCAGCAGGGTCATTAAGGGCCATTAATTACCCTCACAGTCACTAATTACCCTCATGGTCAGGGATTGCCTGGCACAGCCCCTGCTGACTGGCCCCTGTTTCCTTTGCAGGAGATACTTCCCATGGAATCTGATCCTGCTCAGCATCTTTGTGAGTAGCACATCTGGCCAACATCTGCCCTGGGGTCCAAGTGGCTCCAAGGACACGCACAAGGCTGGAATTCCTGGGGAAAAGTGGGAATTTCGTCCTCTTATTATCCCGTGCTTGGGCTGAGGAGCTGTGGTTGCACTTGGATGGGAGAAGCTGGGAAAAAAGGGAGCCTCTGTTTGCTAAAAAATTGCAAAAAATAATCTGTGGAGTCTGGTGGGAACTGGGATTGGAGCTGGGCTGAGAACTGGGATGGGAACTGGAGTGGGAACAGGGATGGGAGCTGGGATGTGCTGGGATGGGAGCAGGGATGGGAGCAGGGATGTGGGATGGGAGCAGAGATGGGAGCAGGGATGTGGGATGGGAGCAGGGATGTGGGATGGGAGCAGAGATGTGGGATGGGAGCAGAGATGGGAGCTGGGATGTGGGATGGGAGCAGGGATGGCAGCAGGGATGTGGGATGGGAGCAGGGATGGGAGCAGGGATGGGAGCAGGGATGGGAGCAGGGATGTGGGATGGGAGCAGGGATGGGAGCAGGGATGGGAGCTGGGATGTGGGATGGGAGCTGGGATGGGGGATGGGAGCTGTGTCCTGTGCAGGAGGGATGCAGGAGCAGGGGATGCTCCTGTGCTGTTTGCCCTCCCTCTGCCCTGTCCCGTGCCTATCAGTCACTGGAGGGTTCCCAGTGCTGCCCAGGTTCCTTCTCCCGGGAGTCTGAGAGGCTTCCCGGCCCTTTTCTCTGGCACTGAGGGGTTTCCTGTGGTGTCTGCTCCGGGACACGAGGGCACTAACCCGACTGTGCTTCCCCCCAGACCCTGTCCATGGCCTATCTCACTGCGATGCTCTCCAGGTGGGTTGGGCACTGTCCTGTGTCCTGTCTCTCCCTGAAAACATTCCTTATTCCTGAGGTACCTGGGCCGCCTGAGCTGCCTGGGGCTCCCAGCAGCCACACAAAGCTGGAGCTTCCCTCTGAAAACACTTCCCCAGGAAGGTTTCCAAGGCCTGTCCCTGTCCCAAGGGAGGCAGCACTGGGGGATTCCCACATCCCAAATCCTGCAGGAGAGCCCTGGAGGGCCAGGACAGGGCAGCACCTGGATGGGCTGGAGGTGACCAGCCAGTGATCCCACAATTCTCACTGGGCAGGTCCCAGGCAGGTGGGGCTGCAGTGAGCCAAGGAAATTTTTCCAGCAGTTTCAGGAATTTGTTCCCTTCCGCTCATTTGCACCAGGAAATCTGCTCCTAGCTCACGTGGGAGCCTGGAGAGAGGGACACGGTCCAGGGTGGGTGATGGATGTGTTGGGACAAAGAAATCCGCAGCCTCAGCAGCTCCAGGGGGAAAACTCCAGTGACTCCACACAGATCCCCCCGGGGAGAGCAGGACTGGCTTTTCCAAGGGCTGAGCCTGGCACTGCAGCCAAAATCCTGATCCAGCCTGGAAACCATTCCAGCCTGAGTCTGCGGCCCCTGTCCTGCTCCAATCCCTCCTTCCTGTGCTTTTCCAAAAGCCAGACTGGGCAGGAGCCCAGGGGCTGCTCCTTTGCTTTCCCCTCACGCTGCAGTGACTTTTGTCATCCTGGTTTTGTTAGCTCCCAGTCAGGATCTTCCCCATTCCCTGTCTGTCCGTGGACAGTGGGATTGGTGGAGTTGGAGCTGCTCTGAAGCTCTGGGAGGCCCAGATGGACCCTCCTGCCTTCCCTCCATCCTTCAAAACAGCAGGAAAACCCATC
The DNA here is from genome assembly GCF_026979565.1 of Vidua chalybeata. Classification (NCBI taxonomy): domain Eukaryota; kingdom Metazoa; phylum Chordata; class Aves; order Passeriformes; family Viduidae; genus Vidua; species Vidua chalybeata. Next base: position 2,793,552 of record NC_071559.1, read on the forward strand.
CAGCCTTTTTTCTCTCCTTCCTTTTTTAATGTTAGTGTGGGATGTTGGTAATTCCAGCGCTGTTTGTGCCCGTGGGATTTATGCTTTCCTTGCCCAGCTCCTGCCTGTCTGAATCCCCCTCTCCCATCCCTGTGGGAATGATCCAAACGTGGTTTTCCTGCTCATTTTGCAGTTACTACAACACCAAGTCGGTGCTGCTGTGCCTGGGGATCACGGCCCTGGTCTGTCTGTCTGTCACCATCTTCAGCTTCCAGAGCAAGGTGGGACTGTGGGCACCTCCCTGGGGAAGGGCACATCTGGGGCAGGACAGGGAGCCGGGGGAGCTGGGAGGGTCTGGAGGGCTCTGGGTACAGGAGCAGCCCGAGGGATGTGGGGAGGTTGGAGTGGATCAGGACACGTGCTAGGGAGGGATGTGGCTGGGATGTAAGTGGGGCTAGAAGATGCTGATAAATGGGAATAAAATGAGATTTTTTTGTGGATTGGGGTGGGAGCTAGAAGATGCTGATAAATGGGAATAAAATGAGATTTTTTTTGTGGATTGGGGCATGCCATAGGTGTAAATGGGACTGGAAGTTGCTGATGTGTGGGAATAGTCTGGGATGTGTGGAGGATTGGGATCTGTCAAGGATGTCAGTGGGGCTGGAAGAGGCTGCACGGTGGTAAATGGGGAATTTCCGAGGGTTGGGCTGTGGGATACAGGAGGACACTTGTGTGTGATGGATTTGGGATTCCTGGTGCGTGGCGGGACCCGAGCCCCTCCCTGTGGCACTGAGGGGGATTTGGGAAGTTGGCTCTGTGCCAGGGGGTGGCTGCTGGGATGGAGAGGCAGAAGCAGCTCCGGGTGCAGCCCTGGAACGGGAATTCCTCCCTCCCGCCCGCAGTTCGACTTCACCTCGTACCAGGGCGTTCTCTTCGTGCTGCTCATGGTGCTGTTCCTGGGGGGGCTGGTCCTGGCTGTCATCCTGCCCTACCAATATGTGAGTGACCAGCTGGGCCAAACTGGGCCAAACTGGGCGTGCTGGGAGGGGGGCCCAGCTCCCTGGAAATGGGCGGGAGCCCCCACGGAGGGATGGAGGAGCAGGGTCATTCCTTGGGATGGACCACGGTACGGCTCAAGGATGGAACTGGCCCAGGGCTGAGGACGTTTCCTGCTCTTCCTGGTGATGGAATCATGGAATGATTTTGGTCGGGAGGGACCTCAAAGCCCATACAATCCCACCCCTGCCATGGCAGAGACACCTCCCACTGTCCCAGGCTGCTCCAGCCTGGCCTTGGGCACTTCCAGGGATCCAGGGGCAGCCCCAGCTGCTCTGGGAAATCCATCCCAGGGCCTCCCCACCTGCACAGGGAACAATTCCTGCCCAATCTGCTCTCCTCTCCAGGTGAGCACCCCCAGCTCTCCCAGCCTGGCTCCAGCCCTGCAGCAGCTCCGTGGCCCCTTTGCTCCCAGTTCCAGTGAAATTCCCCCTGTGACTCCCACGGATGAATATATTTAAATTGTGCTCGTTAATTAGAATCATGGGGGATCCTAGGGAGGAAGGGACACACCGGGGTCATCGAGTCCAACTCCTGGTCCTGCCCAGGACATCCCAACAATCCCACCTTGTGCCTGGGCACTGTCCCAGTGCTCCTGGAGCTCTGGCAGCCCTGGGGAGCTGTTCCAGTGAAGGAAGATCCTTTTCCCAATATCCAACCCAAACCTCCCCTGACACAGATCCCCCAGCTGTTCCTTCAGGCAAATTAAAGCTGGGTCCGGCTCTTGGAATATTTGGTGTTTCTTCCAGTGGGATCAGCTGTGTTTGGGTAAATAAATCCATTCTGGGGGTGCTCCAAAGTGTTCCCACCACGAGAGTGCTGAGCCTGGGACATGTGGCTTCCCCACCCCTGGAAGTGTCCAAGGCCAGCTTGGACAGGGCTTGGAGCAACCTGGGATAGTGGGAAGTGTCCCTGCTCATGGCAAGGGTGGGATTGGGTGGGCTTTAAGGTCCCTTCCCACCCAAACCATTCCAGGATTCCAGGATTTCCACAGGACAGTTACTGGGGCCAAGTGCTGTTTGCAGTAAGGAGCACCTGATGGAGAAGTTTAAATGGCTACAAAGCCTCAGAGAGGGAGGAGCCGAGGCCCCGTGTCCTGCTCTGTCCACAGAAACCTTCCCAAAGCACTGTGCAAGCTGGAAGTGCTGCAAATCCAGCCTGCCTTTCAGGGCATTTCCCAGATTTCCCCCTCCACCTGGGAGCCAAGTCCCTTGGGAGTGAAGCCCTGCATAGCCCGATCTGTGCAGCTCTGACGGCTGTGCCCGTGTGTCCCTGTCCGTGTGTCCCTGTCCGTGTGTCCCTGTCCATGTCCGTGTGTCCCTGTCCGTGTGTCCCTGTCCGTGTGTCCGTGTGTCCCTGTCCGTGTGTCCCTGTCCATGTCCGTGTGTCCCTGTCCCTGTCCCTGTCCATGTGTCCGTGTGTCCGTGTGTCCCTGTCCATGTCCATGTGTCCCTGTCCGTGTCCGTGTGTCCCTGTCTGTGTGTCCGTGTGTCCCTGTCCGTGTGTCCGTGTGTCCCTGTGTCCCTGTGTCCCTGTCCCTGTCCATGTGTCTGTGTCCATGTCCATGTGTCTGTGTCTGTGTTCCTGTCCATGTATTCACATCTGTGTCCATGTCCATGTCCTTGTCCCTGTGTCCCTGTGTCCATGTCCCTGTCCCTGTGTCCCTGTCCCCGTGTCCCTGTGTCCCTGTGTCCCTGTGTCCCTGTCCCTGTGTCCCTGTGTCCCTGTCTCCATCTCCCTGTGTCCCTGTGTCCCTGTCTCCATCTCCCTGTCTCCGTCTCCCTGTCTCCGTCTCCCTGTCCCCGTGTCCCTGTGCCCGTGTCCGTGTCCTTCAGGTCCCGTGGCTCCACGCGATCTACGCTCTGCTCGGGGCTGGGATCTTCACCCTGGTGAGTGGCTGCTCCTGGGCTGCGGCAGGGAAGGAAGGGAGCCTGGAGCCCGGCAGGGAGCGGGCAGGGATTGCAGCTCGGGGCGGCCCCGGGGCGGCGATCCGTGCCGGGCACGGTGTGAGTGCCGGGCTGCCGGGGTGAGCAGTCCCGGCTGGAATGCTCCGCAGGGATCGCGGGGACACGCCAAAGGCGCCTCTGGAGGGGAGCGGGCAGAGCCGAGCTCGGCAGAGCCCCGGGAGCGGGGGGATCCAGGGATGAGGCTGCGCGGTCGGGTCGGGGCTGGGTGCGTGAGAGCGAGCCAAGGTTTGGGATGAGTTTGGCTCACAGAGGCGCAGAGAAACAGGGAATGCTGAGATGGGGATTAAGAGGCTTTAGGAGGGTTTGCACGGGCGGGAAAAGCCCTGGAGCTGGGCAGCTCCTCCAGGGAAAGGCTTGCCTTGCTCCCGGCGGTCCCTCCCCCGAGCGAGTCCCGGCGGTGCTGGGCCGGGAGCCGGCCGCGGGACGTGTCCGGGGAGGTGCCCGGGGCTCCCGGGGCCGGGGCTCGGCCCGGGGCTGCCCTGGGCTCCGAGGCGGTGCCCACTGGGCATGTTGGAAATCGGAGCAGTTGAGCAATTGCCTTTATCGCTCATAAAAGTCGCTCCAAGGGAGCGCGGGGAGCTCGGCGCTGATTCATGGCTCAGGATCCCTCTGTAAAATACAAAGGAGGCTTCAACATCTGATAATTACCCCATAAACATCAGTCAGAGGCTCGGCCTGGCCCTGCCTGGGCAGCTCGGCTGGGATTTGTTCTGGGGGGATAAAACAGCCTCTCCTGGAGGATGCTGCAGCCCCGGAGGGCTCTGGACCCCTGAGGGACAGCAGGATGGCAGAAGGAGGAAAGGGAGGGAGGGGAAAATGGTGGATTGCAGTCACACCTGGGATTTCTGGCGGTGCTGCTCCGGATCCTGCTGGGGCCAGGCCACCCTGTGACTGCCTCATTCCCTGGCAGGTGTTTCCCACCCGAGGGAAGTCTGGGAATAACAAGTTATGGCCTCTGGGAGAGGATGAGGAGGGAGGGTGGCTCCAGAGCTGGCCCTGGGATGGAGGAAGCCTGAGGGAAGAGGGCCTGGAGTGGGAGTTACACTCGGGGTTTGATTGTCAGGAGGGAAATGAGGGAAGGGGAAAGTTGCAGCTTGTTCTGAGCTCTTAAATTTTGGCTCCAGCACACAAAAAGGGGCTGCACTTTCATCCCGGGTTCAGGGAGGCAGCGGGGACTTCTCCTGTCATTAGAGCCCTTCTTGCCTCCCTGGGCCAAACCTCCCTGTCACTGTCCCGGGGCTTCCTCCTTTCCCTTCCAGTTCCTGGCCCTGGACACGCAGATGCTGATGGGGAACCGCCGGTACTCGCTGAGCCCCGAGGAATACATCTTTGGAGCCCTCAACATCTACCTGGACATCATCTACATCTTCTCCTTCTTCCTGCAGTTCTTTGGCTCCAGCCAGGAGTGAGGGCAGCGGGGCAGGACGCTCCCTGTGCTGGCAAATGCGAGGGGTTAAACTGGGGAGCAGAGGTGAAAGGGTTCAAAGCCGCCAGCCTGAGCCAATCCCTCCCTTTCTGGCCCATCCAACGCACGGAGGAGCCCCAGGCCCCTCCCGCAGCTTTGTACATTTGCTGCCAGGCCTTTGTGACCCAGAGAGCAAAGCAGGGCTGCAGTGTCGTGTCCCTTCTGCTCCCCCCGCTCCCGCCCAGCCCAAAGCAGCCCAGAGGCTGGGGGCAGGAGACCGGGACCTGCCTGGCCCCAGGGGCTGCTGGAGGTGCCCTCTGAGTCCTGCCCAGGGCTGTGACAAAACAACAGTGAGGGCAGCAGAGCAGGGACTTTGCTTAGATCCTGGCAGGAAAAGCAGCTGAGCCCAGGGAAAAGCCTTGGGGAATCCTTGCATTGCCCTGTTTCCCACAGTCCATTGGAGCTCGGTGGCCTCTGCGCTATTCCTGGTGGCTCCTGCTGTTGGAAACGTGGAGTGTGGGATCACGTAGCTGGATTTCAGTGCTCCAGGCACAGAGAACCTGTTTGTTCAGGACGTGCAGCTCTCTGAGGTCATCCCTGGTGCCACTGCAGGAAAAATTCCCCTGGATCCCTTGCATCTGGCTGAGTGCCCTTCCCTTCCCTTCCCTTCCCTTCCTTCCCTTCCCTTCCCTTCCCTTCCCTTCCCTTCCCTTCCCTTCCTTCCCTTCCCTTCCCTTCCCTTCCCTTCCCTTCCCTTCCCTTCCCTTCCCTTCCCTTCCCTTCCCTTCCCTTCCCTTCCCTTCCCTTCCCTTCCCTTCCCTTCCCTTCCCTTCCCTTCCCTTCCCTTCCCTTCCCTTCCCTTCCCTTCCCTTCCCTTCCCTTCCCTTCCCTTCCCTGGGTCCCTCCCAGGGGGATGTGCTGGTTCTCTTTGGAGTGTGGCTGGGATTTGGATCCCAGGGAAGGAATATTGCCAGGAAGTGGCAGAGAAGAGCTGGAGGAGTTTCCATGCTGGGAGATGCCATTCCATGTGGGAAACGGGCTGGGGTCCTGTAACCCACGCTGAGGCTCTGAACCCCTCACAGAACTGTCGTGGTTGCTCCAAATGAGCGTTCCTAAGGGGTTGTTTCCGGGGATGGAGGCCACTGGAACAGCAACGTTCCCTCTCCCTGGCTGTTTTCCACTTCTCCTCTCCCAGACGGGGATGTCAGCGCGGGCTCTGGATGTGCTCAGGTAACTTTCCACCGTGGCCACGCTCACATTCCCTGTCTGGGGCTCAGCTGGCTGATCTTGGGCTGTAAAGCTCCCCAGGGAGATAAGGGGCCTTTTGCTCTCATTCCAAGCGTGATCCTTCCTGCAGATAGCACCTGGTATCTCCCATCTCGCTGGGAATGCCGGCGCGTGCGTCAGGGAGCTGCCTCCAGCAATTCCTGCTGCACAGAGGCTCTGCCAGAACGCTGGAACGTTCCTGCTCCTTCTGCCCTGGGTTTTACCCCACACGTCCCGTCCTCCTGCCACACGTGTCCAGGGAAGGGCACTGTGCAGGGAATGGAAACGCTCCGGCCCCTCCGCGGCTGCAGCGAAGAGCAGAAGTGATGCCTTCCCCTTATCTTCCTCCCTAAAACACCCCCCCAAAAAACCCAACCACACCAAAAACCCCAGTCAGACACAAAAAACCCCAACCAGACAAAAAAATCTCATCCAGGTCAAAAAAACCCCAACCAGACCAAAAAACCCCAGTCAGACACAAAAAAACCCCAACCAGACAAAAACCCCCACAACCAGACCAAAAAATCTCTGACCAGACAAAAAAAAAAAAACCTAACTGGAACAAAAATATCTCATCCAGATCAAAAATCTCCAAACCAGACAAAGAAAAAAACAAACCCCAACCAGACACAAAAAACCTCAACCAGACCAAAAAAAATCTCACCCAGATCAAAAATCTCCCAACCAGACAAAAAAAACCCAACCAGACACAAAAAACCTCAACCAGAACACAAATATCTCATCCAGACACAAAAAACCTCAACCAGAACAAAAATATCCAGATCAAAAATCTCCCAACCAGACCAAAAAAAACCCCAGCCAGACCCGAAATCCCCAAGCAAAGCCGAGCTCTTTGTAGGGATGAAGGCCACCACGAGGTGATGCCAGCAGGAAGTTCATGCCCTGCTGGTTCCTGCTGAGGAGATCCAAATCCTTGGATTGCGGAGCAGGCAGGACTGGGAATTGCACGGGAGGCACCCTGAAAGTGGATGGAATAAGAGTTTCAAGAGGGAACTTCCCGGCCCTCAGCAGACTGGCTGGGCAGCCTTTCCTTGCTCACGGTTATTTCCTGTAGGGATTTGTGCTTTCCAGGCTTGGAGGGAGGAGTGTGGAGCTCCATGATGAGCTCTGCCTCTGAAATAGTCCCAGAACTCCTCCAAAATGCCCTGCTGGGAGCTGGGGAGGAACACACGGACCTGCAGCCCCCTCTGGAATTGTTCTTTTTCCTTCTGGTGTGGAGTAACTTTGCTGCTGCTGCTGCATCCTGGTTTATTGCTGATATCTCCTGCCTTTCTGCTGATATCTCCTGCCTTTCTGCTGATATCTCCTGCCTTTCTGCTGATATCTCCTGCCTTTCTGCTGATATCTCCTGCCTTTCTGCTGATATCTCCTGCCTTTCTGCTGATATCTCCTGCCTTCCTGCTGATATCTCCTGCCTTTCTGCTGATATCTCCTGCCTTTCTGCTGATATCTCCTGCCTTTCTGCCCCTGCATCCCAGCTTTTCTGCTCCTATTGGGAACACCTGGCATGACCCCGCTCCAGGCACCTGGCTGGGGGGCATTTCTACCCTCCTGTGTCCCTTGCACATGTCCTGGTCCCTTTTCCACACTGATCCCACCCCAGCCAGCCCTGCTGGATGCTGAGCACTGCCCTGCTCGGGGAGCTGGAGTTCCTCGGGAGGCTGAGGAATGTAGGATTTGGGGTGGGATGTGGAGGGCTGCTCCCCCTCCCCCTGTGTCCTCCACCCAAAATCCCCATCCAGCTCCATATCCCAGTCCTTTCGAGCGGTTGTTCCTATGATTTCACTGTAAATAGAATTTTGTATCTTCTCTGACTATTGCTAATAAATGGTTGCAAAACTGTGCCCGTGCCTGTTCCTGCTCTGGCTGTGCAGGTGCTGCTTCATCCCTCAAAATGCAAACAAGATCCTGGCACGGCCCAAAGGTCTAACGGAGCCGGGGTCGCGGCTTCCCCGGTGATGAGTGTGGAAAAGATCTCACAGCGAGCCATAAAAAGCACACGGATCTGGGACAGGTGCCGTGGATGGGGAATATCTGAGAACTGAGGGCCAAAGGGCTCCTGGAATGAGGGGTTTGCTCCCTTTCCCACTCGGTTTACGTGACCACAGGATTCAAAAATCAGTGAGTGGGGATAAGTTGTGGGAGGGCTCCAGCTCCAAGGGAATTTTCTGCGGGGCTGGAGAGCAGCCGGAGCTTTCCCAAGAGTAAATGGAAGAAAAAAAAAAATTCCTCCAGAGACAATTCACCACCCGAAATGAGAGCCTGCACTGGGAGAGGCAAACTCCCATCTCACTCCCTCAGCTCTGAAGGGATGATTGTCCAGGACAGAAAGCCCAAGGCAGCAGGTCTGTGCTTTTGGCAAGGAGTCAGACCCAAAATGTGGGAAATTTGGTTCCTGGGAAGTGATGCTGATGGATGGATGGGATGGGATTTAGGGGATGGATGGGATGGGATTTAGGGGATGGATGGGATGGGATTTAGGGGATGGATGGGGTGGATTTTAAGGTCCCTTCCCACCCAAACCATTCTGTGATCCCATGAAAACACAGAAGGGCCGATCCCGGGAGCAGGAGCCTTCCACCTTCATTTGTGAGCTCCAGGCGCCCTCTGCCCTTCACGCTGGGGTTGAAACCAGCAGCGAATGAAACCCAGGCTGCTGCGCCAGCTTAACCCTAAAGCTGTGCCAGGGCCCCCGGCCCGGGCCTCCCCCTCCTCTTGAACCCCCCTTGAACCGGGAACTTTCATTTTCTTCTGCTTTAAAACCTCTCTGAGCTGCAGCCTGCGGGGTCCTGGGCACCCCCAGCACAACCATGTGTTTAATTGTGATTTAAATAACTTTTATTAGGGGATACCACGCACAACCATGTGTTTAATTGCGATTTAAATAACTTTTATTAGAGAATACCACGCACAACCACGTGTTTAATTGTGATTTAAATAACTTTTACTCGTTATCGATGTGTGCAACATTTATACGGTATTTATTTGATAACATCAGTTTCTATTATTCAAAAATGCTTTGTTGTCACCGTCCCTCTGCAGCCTGGCAGGGCCACACAGGGCTGGGGAGAGCAGAATTCACCGCTTAGAGTTTTTTAAAGTTTAATAATAATAATAATAATAACAATAACAATAACAATAACAATAATAATAAGATAAAAAGGACGATATTTCCAGCGCTGGAGCGCTCCAGGCCAACAGCCAAAGAGCACAGCTGGGTACACAGCCAGTGTTATTTTCACGCTGTTATATTGCTGGGCTGCAGGCATATTCATGTGTTTTGTGCACTGCTCAAAGGTTCTTTCGGAATTCCTGGTGCTTTGGGGACTCCTTGGTTTGACTTCACGCTCCGGCCTATCCGTGTGACATCCCGGCTGTCAGGTCAATGCATTTCATTTCTTCTTGTGTCTCCATCTGCTCTTTCACATCCTCTGGGAAGATTTGCCTATGTCCTCCTCAATTTTAGCATGGTATTCTGTAATTGTCCTCCTTAAATTTAACACGGTATTCTCTCATTGTCCTCCTTAATTTTAACATGATATTCTGCAATTGTCCTCCTTAGTTTTAGCATGGTATTCTCTCACTGTCCTCCTTAAATTTAACATGGTATTCTCTAATTGCACCCCTTAAATTTAACATGGTATTCTCTTTGTCCTCCTCAATTTTAACATGATATTCTGTAATTGTCCTCCTCAATTTTAACATGGTATTCTCTAATTGCACCCCTTAAATTTAACATGGTATTCTCTTTGTCCTCCTTAAATTTAACATGTATTCTATAGTTGTCCTCCTTAATTTCAGCATGGTATTCTCTTGGTCCTCCTTAATTTTAACACGGTATTCTCTAATTGCACCCCTTAATTTTAACATGTATTCTATAGTTGTCCTCCTTAAATTTAACACGGTATTCTCTAATTGCACCCCTTAAATTTAACATGTATTCTCTAATTGCACCCCTTAATTTTAACACGGTATTCTCTAATTGCACCCCTTAAATTTAACATGTATTCTCTGATTGCACCCCTTAATTTTAACATGTATTCTGTAATTGCACCCCTTAATTTTAACACGTACTCTCTGACTGTGCTCCGGGGCTCTGGTTTGTGTCACGGTTGTCCCTTGGGCAGGTTGGTCAGCGGGTGGCCTTACCCTGTTCTTGGTTACACAGAAGCCTTTTCCCACTTTTGCTGAGCTCTGTACCACAGAACGTCCATCCCACTCCCATTTCCAGAGGTGGTGCAGGGCTGTTCCACCCCTTACAGCACCGCTCCTACCAGCGGCACGGCGCACGCCGAAGCTGGTGAAGTGCATTATTCTAACGTGCAGCTGAAAGGAGTTATAATCGATGTAACTGTGGAAAAATGCATGTTTTCTTATTGGCTTTTCTCAAGTGTTACAATGAATATTCTATGCGCAATGTCAGAAAGTTATGCTGGATTAATTCTCTTAAGTAGTGTGTTGAGTACAGCTTTAGGCTGTAACACAATGTTAAAATGGAAACTATGTGTGTGGGGTTTTTTAAGGGAATGAGATACTCGCTTGGAGATAACAGTCCCAGAACACCTAAATCTCCCAGAGAAGAGGAATTTCTGGTTCTCTTATCAGAAGAAGCGAATTTCTTCAGGCCTTGCTCAGACTCAAAGACACCACGGGGATTAGAAGAAAGAGTTGAAATATTCCAGAGAGAGTTTCTTGTTTTAAATAGAAGCTATGCATAAGCATGAAGTCTGTATGAATGTGCAGCAGTGGATGGTTTTAAGGTGATTCCTCTGCTCACAAAACCCGAGAGCACCCGCACATCCGCAGTTCTTGGCTTTTGATTGTCTTGTCACTGTCCTAACTCTGCATTTTCATTGCTATAATTGTAGTACTATTTTTTATAACCATTTTATTATCACTAAGCTTCTAAAATTTCAAAAACCAGGCGATTGGCGATTTTCACAACTGGTATAATTATTTCTAAATAATCCCCAGCAACGCGCACGGGCAAACGCGGAAATGCGAAAGGCAAGATACGAGCCGGGCATGGCCAGGGGTTTTTGTACAGGATCGCTTCTGCTGGCCGGGGGCTCTGCCTGCCCTGGCGCCGCTGTCACTGGCGCTGGCGCTGTCACTGTCACTGTCACTGTCACTGTCGCTGTCGCTGGCGCTGTCACTGTCTGTCGCTGTCACTGTCGCTGTCTGTCGCTGTCACTGTCACTGTCACTGTCACTGTCACTGTCGCTGTCACTGTCACTGTCACTGTCACTGTCGCTGTCACTGTCACTGTCGCTGTCGCTGTCGCTGTCACTGTCTGTCGCTGTCACTGTCGCTGTCGCTGTCACTGTCGCTGTCGCTGTCACTGTCACTGTCACTGTCGCTGTCACTGTCACTGTCACTGTCGCTGTCTGTCGCTGTCTGTCGCTGTCGCTATCGCTATCGCTATCACTGTCGCTGTCTGTCGCTGTCGCTGCCGCTATCGCTATCGCTGTCGCTGTCTGTCGCTGTCTGTCGCTGTCGCTGTCTGTCGCTGTCGCTATCGCTATCGCTATCACTGTCGCTGTCTGTCGCTGTCGCTGTCACTGTCGCTGTCTGTCGCTGTCGCTGTCGCTATCGCTATCGCTGTCGCTGTCTGTCGCTGTCTGTCGCTGTCGCTGTCTGTCGCTGTCGCTATCGCTATCGCTATCACTGTCGCTGTCTGTCGCTGTCGCTGTCGCTATCGCTATCACTGTCGCTGTCTGTCGCTGTCGCTGTCGCTATCGCTATCACTGTCGCTGTCTGTCGCTGTCGCTGTCACTGTCACTGTCACTGTCACTGTCACTGTCGCTGTCGCTGTCACTGTCGCTGTCGCTGTCACTGTCACTGTCACTGTCGCTGTCACTGTCACTGTCACTGTCGCTGTCTGTCGCTGTCTGTCGCTGTCGCTATCGCTATCGCTATCACTGTCGCTGTCTGTCGCTGTCGCTGCCGCTATCGCTATCGCTGTCGCTGTCTGTCGCTGTCGCTATCGCTATCGCTATCACTGTCGCTGTCTGTCGCTGTCGCTATCGCTATCGCTATCACTGTCGCTGTCTGTCGCTGTCGCTGTCACTGTCGCTGTCTGTCGCTGTCGCTGTCGCTATCGCTATCACTGTCGCTGTCTGTCGCTGTCTGTCGCTGTCGCTATCGCTATCGCTATCACTGTCGCTGTCTGTCGCTGTCGCTGTCGCTGTCTGTCGCTGTCGCTGTCGCTATCGCTATCACTGTCGCTGTCACTGTCGCTGTCTGTCGCTGTCTGTCGCTGTCGCTATCGCTATCGCTATCACTGTCGCTGTCTGTCGCTGTCGCTGTCGCTGTCGCTGTCTGTCGCTGTCGCTGTCGCTATCGCTATCACTGTCACTGTCGCTGTCGCTGTCTGTCGCTGTCTGTCGCTGTCACTGTCGCTGTCACTGTCGCTGTCGCTGTCGCTGTCGCTGTCTGTCGCTGTCGCTATCGCTATCGCTATCACTGTCGCTGTCTGTCGCTGTCGCTGTCGCTGTCGCTGTCGCTGCTCGGGCAATCTCTGCCCCGGAACGTTTCTCTTCAGTTGCGGTTCCCGCCCGGCGCGCGGAGCAGCGCCAAGATGGCGGCGCCCAGCGGCCGCGGCGGCCCCGAGCCCGGCGCGGCTCCCTACGGGAACTTCCCGAATTATTCCCGGTTCCACCCGCCCGAGGGGCGCGTCAGCCTCCTGCCCCGGGGGCTCCTGCGCAGCCTCTTCCCCGCGGCCACCCGCCCGCTGCTCGGGCTCGATGTGGGCTGCAACTCCGGGGTGAGGGCGCGGCCCCGCGGGCGGGTTTGGGGCGCCCTGAGGGACGGGGAGGGGGCGGCTGGGGAGGCACCAGTTTGGGGTGTTGGGGGCACTGGGGCAGGCTGGCAAGTCCTGGCGTGGGGTCCTGGGGGGGGCTGGTGCAGACTGCAGGACACTGGTGTGGGGTACTGGGAATCCTGGGGGGCGCTGGGGGGGCACTGGGGCAGGCTGGCAGTGCCCTGCTGCTGGGGGCACTGGGACAGACTGGGGGGCGCTGGGGGACAATCCAGCCCGTGGAAAAGGCTCGGGATGAGGCACTGGCCTGGCGTGGTGCAGACTGGGAACACCGGTGGGGAGCGAGGGAGGAGGGCAGTGGGACAAACTGGGAATACAGGGAAAGGCGGGGGTCTGGGGGAGATGGAGGAGCCGAGGGAGGCGCTGGTGAGGAGTGCTGGGAGCACTGGGACAGTCACTTCCATGGGGTGCTGGGAGGGCTGGGGCAGACTGGGAAGAAGCATTGCCCTGGGTCTGTTCATTCCCCCGGGAACGGGGACTCCTGCCCTGCCCTGGACAGCCCTTTCCATGAGGAATTTTCCCTGAAATCGAGCCTAAACCTCCCCTGGGATCTGCTTCCTCTCATTCTGTTCCCGGGAGCAGGTCCCACCCCTGCTGCTCCACCTCCTGTCCGGGTTGGAGAGCGAGGAGGTCCCACATGAGACCCCCAGCTCCCTCGGGATTCCCAGCTCTGACTTTCCCAGCTCCAGACACCTTCCAGTCCCTCAGAGGCCCGCCCTGGATCCAGGTGTGGCCTCACCTGGCCCAGCAAAGGTGAACTCTTGGTCCCACCTGAAGCCCACCGTGGCCGGGACAGCGCTGCTGTTCCTGGGGTTTGCAGTTCCCCCCGAGGCAGTTCCAAAGGGACAATTCCAGATCCCATTCCTGGTGAGCTGTGGAGCAGGTCGGTGAGAGGCACCTGTCACCCCCAGAGGACGTTCCCAGCCTGTCCTGTGCCTGCAGCTCCAGGAGCTCCGTGGGATCTCCTTCAATTAAGGATTCATTCCCTTTCCACCAGCGTGCACTGTGCAAAGAGATTCCAGGCTGGACGTTCCAGGAGCCAGCTGCTCCTGTGGAAGTGTCCCGTGGCACAGGTGGATGGGCTGGGTTCCTCAGCCCCGAGCATGCCACGATTCCCTGATTTTGGAGCAGGCCCTCGCTGTGGGGGTGATAAGTTACACAGACTCCACGCATTTGCACAAAGTTGGGCAATTTCTTTATTAAGAAACCCATTGCTTTTTTATAGCCTAGTTCGCTACAGATAGACCTAATTAGTCCTCTAATTAAAACACCATCACCATTGGCTAATTAAGAAACTACGCTTTGGTAGACAAATCTCCAGAACACACTGCACATCACCAGGTGCAGGAAGTGAAGATAAGAAGGAGAAACAATTCTTTTCTCTGATGTTCTCCCGGGCTTTTCCAGAAGCATGCCTGGGAGAGTCGTGTTGCTGCTGCCACACGGGGGATCCGCTCCAGGAGCCCCGGGCCCCTGGACAGATCTTCTGCTGACCTTGGTCAGGTTTTCCTTTGGACACCCACGGAGAGGAAGCTCTGGGGGGGGGGTCCCTGAGTCCCTGTTTTCCCCCCGCAGGAGCTCAGCGTGGCTCTGTACCAGCACCTCCTGGGGCTCCAGGACAGCAGTTCCGGCCCGGAGCCGCCGGGAGCCGCGAGGGAGCTGCAGCTGCTGTGCTGCGACATCGATCCCGAGCTGATCCGCAGGGCCCAGCAGAGCAGCCCCTTCCCTGCGTCCATCTCCTTTGCCAGCCTGGACATCATGGACTCCGGGGCCAGGGAGCCCTTCCTGAGCTCCTTCCTGGGGCGCTTCGGCCGCTCCTCCTTCGACATCGGCTTCTGCATGTCGGTGACCATGTGGATCCACCTGAACCACGGCGACCGCGGCCTGCTGGACTTGCTGGCCCTCCTGGCCTCGCTGTGCACGTTCCTGCTGGTGGAGCCCCAGCCCTGGCGCTGCTACCGGGCGGCCGCGCGCCGGCTCCGCAGGCTGGGCCGGGACGACTTCGAGCACTTCCGCTCGCTGCGGATCAACGGGGACATGGCCGAGAGCGTCACCCGCATCCTGACGCAGGAGTGTGCCATGGAGCTCGTCCGCTCCTTCGGGAGCACCAGCTGGGACAGGAGCCTCCTGCTCTTCAAATCCACCGCCGCCCGTCCCGAGGGCTCCGGCTGAGGAGCCGCGGGCAAGGGGGCGGATCTGGGAATTCCTAAGTCCCTGTTAGGGCCAGGCCTTGACTTCCCGTGGGAATCCAGGGCAAGGAATGCCTGTGACTGATTCTTTTAACCAATTCTGTGGGGTGGGAGGTTGTTCAAGGAAGTGCTCCTTCAATCCAAGTTCCTTCGTGTGCTTTCCACGTGTATGAAGAATATTCCCTGGAATACCAGGGAGTATGCCCAAGGGAATGTAGAATGTCCTGATTGGAATGGCCTCACAAGGATCCTCGAGTCCAGCTCCTGGCCCTGCACAGGACATCCCAAAAAGAATCCCATTAATCCCAAAATCCTGATGCCCAAGTTTTCCAGACATTGCCAGACCTCCAGAATCATGGAATATCCGGAGCTGAAAGGGACCTGTGAGAATCAGGGTCATGGGACACCTGGAGTTGGAAGGGACCCACCTGGATCATCAACTCCAACTCCTGGCCCCGCACAGGACATCCCAAAATCCCACCCAGAGCCTGAGAGTGTTGTCCAAGCACTCCCCCCTGACTTCCAGAATTGTGGAATAATCAGAGTTGAAAGGGACCCACAAAGGATCACAGTGTCATGGAGTACCCCGAGTTGGAAGGGACCAACTCCAGCTCCTGGCCCAGGACAACCCAAAAATCCCACTGATCCCAAAACCCCAGCACCCTGGGCTCTGGCTTCTCGGGGCTGTCACCATTCCCTGGGGAGTTGGTCCAGTGCCAGACACCCTCTGGATGAGGAACCTTTCCCCAAAATGCACCCCAAAGCCCCCAGGACTGGGGTGAAGCACCTGCAGGACAATCCCTCCCTGGACCCAGCGCCCCTGGCTCAACTCTCCCGGGACAGGGGCTCATCCCTAACGGTGAGTGCTTTTGGGAATGGTATCTTGGAATAAAAATCACTGAATTTTATCCTAAATTCCATGCTGGGGTTTGCAATCCTGTTTTTATTCCCATCCCTTTCAGCACCTCAGGGGTGCCAGGGAACTGAGCTGGTAATTCTGTTGTACTTCCACTTTTCCTTGCTCCAGTGGGAGCGAGGGAAGCCCAGGGGAGTCCCGAGCCTTGTTCCAGGTGAGCTCCATTCCAGAGGGAGAGGAGGTGTCACCTCCAGGAGGTGGTGCTCGTGTGTCACTGCTCCTGCCCAGGTGAGCAGGGCCACGGGAAAACCTGGATGGATTTGGCCTTGTCCTTACAGGGAATTCCTTGTTTCCTCCTGCGGGGGGAAAGCAAATGTGAGGGAAGGGAAGGGAAGGGAAGGGAAGGGAAGGGAAGGGAAGGGAAGGGAAGGAAGGGAAGGGAAGGGAAGGGAAGGGAAGGGAAGGGAAGGGAAGGGAAGGGAAGGGAAGGGAAGGGAAGGGAAGGGAAGGGAAGGGAAGGGAAGGGAAACCTTGGAGCCCCTTCTGGTGCCTAAAGGGAGAGCTGAAGAGGGGCTTGGGACAACGGGCTGGAGGGACAGGACACAGGGAATGGCTTCCCACTGCCAGAGGGCAGGGATAGATGGGATATTGGGAAGGAATTCTGGCCGTGAGGGTGGGGAGGCCCTGGGATGGATTTCCCAGAGCAGCTGGGGCTGCCCCTGGATCCCTGGCAGTGCCCAAGGCCAGGCTGGACAGGGCTTGGAGGAACCTGGCACAGTGGGAGGTGTCCCTGCCATGGGAGGGGATGGATTTTAAGGTCCCTTCCCACACAAACCACTCCATGATCCCAGGTGTTTCAAGATGCTGAGCAGGGTTGCAGGAAAACTTTGAGGCCCTTCCCATAAATGCAACTTCCACAGGGATCCTGCAGCTCTTCCAGCACGTGAATCCCTTTGGGAACTCCCTGACATTCCAGGAGCTCTGGGGAAGCTCTGCTGACTCCAGGGGTGTCACTCACATCGTGTTTTCCTCCCTTTGCTCCTGCTCAGCTGCTCTTTCCCAGCCGTGCTGCTGGGGGCACTGGAGGATCATGCATCCCACACCCTTCCCCCCCTGGAATGTTTCCCTTCCCTTGTGTCAATATTTGGTGCTGTTTTCTTTCACCTTTGAAAAGTTTCTGAACTAAGCCCAGCCCCGTCCCTGCTCCCAGTTAAAGGGGGAAAGAATTTCTGCCTTTCTTTTTCCTGTGGGGATTTTTGTGCTTCCCTGTGAAAAATTCTAGGAAGAATTGCTAGGAGGGTGCATCCCAAATTGTTGTCCCTGCACCTGGTTGGAAGGATCTTTTCCTTCAGAGAGACCCTGGTTCATGCTCCTTATTTACTGGGAATTCCCCCCAGGATGTTCCTGGGGAATCCTCCTGGGCTGCTGTTTGAGGGGATAGTGTGCTAGTTCCTATCTTATTTTTATGGAGTTGATAGTTCCTATTTTTCCAGCCTTTCCATGCTGTCCATGCCTGGTGTGTCTGTAACTGCAGTGGCTCCTTATCTCTCATTCCTGGACTTTGGAATTGCTGATATGGCTCTGTCCCAGGGCTCGGGAGTGGCCCAGCTCCAGAATTCCTCTGCTTGGCTTTGGCACAGCCAATTCCTTTGGGTTTTGCCACAAATACAGCTCAGAATGGTCAAAACAAGTCCCTGTGCTCAGCCTGGGGAAAAGGAGGCTTAGGTGCTGGGGAATGGTTGGACTCCATGACCTCAGAGGGCTTTTCCAACCCAAGCCATTCCATCATTTCCATGGCTGCTTTTCCTGAGCCCCTGGAGCAGAAGGAATTCCTCAGACTCCTCAGCTCAGCTGTGATTCCTTCCCATTCCCCCACCCCTGACCCTGGAAGGGATGAGTCTCCCCAGCAGCCCTTTTTCCAGAGCTCATCCAGGTTTTCATTCTCTACTTCCCAAATTTACCACATTTAGAAGTTTCTCTGAGTTCTCCCTCCCTAGAATTGGGATGGACTTAGCAAATGGAATTGCATTTCCTCAAAGGGACTCTCCAAACCAGAGCTGGATCATACCCATAAAAGGCTTTCTCAGAGTTTGTTCAGCTGTGTTTGGCTTTGATGCTGAGGGATGGACAGCTCCCACCCCTGGGAATTCCTGGCTGGGAAAATGGAGGTTAATTCTGTCAGTGTTAAATCACGGCTGCTCCATCCCAGGTGTTCCAGGCCAAGCTGGACAGGGCTTGGAGCACCTTGGGATAGTGGAAGGTGTCCCTGGGGATATTAAAGCCCACCCTTGGACTGGGTGGGCTTCAATGTCCCTTCCTACCCAGGCCATCCCATGATTTCTAACTGGGGACATGGCAAAAAATGGATTAATTCAACTTCCAGTTTAATCCAAGCAGCCCAGGAGTGGAGGGAGCCACTTCAGGAGCTGGGAGTTGGCAGCAGCTTCCTGGGCTTGGGAACTTGTCCCTGCAGGTCCCAGGGCACAGGTTTGGACTTCCTTGGCTCAGCTCAGGGCAGGTTCCTTCTTGCTCCTCCTGTCACTTTGGAATTACAGGAGAAAAGGGAGAGGTGGCAGCCTGTGGACACCTGGGAATCTGATTCTGGAGAGCTGGGAAAAGAGCAGTCCCAACCCAAACACACTTTGGGAGTTTGGCTTTTCCCTCCCAGTGTCACCAGTTCTGAGGCAAAGGTTGGACTGGGGAGGTGAAGTGGGGGGGAACAGAGCCCTGGTGGGAAAACCAAGCCCAAATCCAAGGGTGATGCTGGGGTCACTCCGGACATTTGTCCAGAGCAGCTGTGGCTGCCCCTGGATCCCTGGAAGTGCCCAAGGCCAGGTTGGATGGGGCTGGAGGCAGCCTGGGACAGTGGGAGGTGTCCCTGCCCATGGCAGGGGGTGGGATGGGATGGATTTAAAGGTCCCTTCCCACCCAAACCATTCCAGGGCTCCCCGACGTGCTGCGGGCAGGTCCTGCTCCCTTGGGTTACAAACAGGGAGAGTTTGGCTGTTCCCTTCCTCGGGCTGTCAGTGCTGGAAATGGAAGTGCCTTGGCCATGAACCCTCAGGTTTAAATTCCAGGTGGGAAGGGTTCCTTGGAGTCCCCCAGGCTTTATCCTCGCTGGTCCTGGTGGAGAAGCTGGCCCATTGTGGAAGCTTCTCATTGAGCTCCTTCATCCCTCTCTGAGATTTCATTTCAACACCTCAGGTTTCCCATTTTATTCACTTATGGAACAAACTGAGGCAGGTTTGTTTTCCCCCTTGGCACAGAAGTCTCTTGGATCATTATGGACATAATCTTTGCCACCATTTCTTAGCTCAGGCTCAAGTTCTTTGGAATGAGTAAATTTGGAGCATCCTTGTTCCTGTGGAGCTGGGCCCATTGGAAGGGGCAGGAGTCGTGGTGCAGGGTGGGGATCTGCTTGCAGGGAATATAAAATGCTCTCAGAACTTCTCTCTTCTGACCCGACAATCCCTGTTCAATCAGGATCATAAAATGCTTCTTTATCAGCCCCCTGGAATTTCATTCTGATGTTTAACAAAGCTGCTCTGTCCTTGGGTCCTCCCCGGAGCATGGAGCCAGTTTTATTGGGAGTGAGAAAGTTCCGAGGCCAGAGCTGCCCAAGCTCGTGTGGGGACCCTGCTGTGGAGCAGGGAAGCTCAGCAGGGATCTGATCCACCTTTCCATGGCAGGGAACACATTGGATAATTGAGCAAACCCCCATCATGTGGTGGCTCAGGGATCAGACCCAGCCCTGTGAGGTGGCATCCCTGTGGGATGGGATGCACCAGGATCCCAGAATAACCCATTCTGCTGGATTGCTGGGCTGTAATTCCTGGGAAGGACTGGGGAGCTGATGCTGAGGGGGTCTCTCTGTGTCACTTGGTGTCCCTGCTCTGCCCTGGGGCCAGTCCCAGCCTCTGGAAGCTGCTGAGGTGCAGCTTTGTTCCCGCAGGAATCTGGGAGCAGTCGTGCTGGAACAGGCCCTGCTGCCAGGCTGACACATCAAAGCAGCTCCCTGGGATCCTCCACGGATCAAACGGAGGCAGCAGGGAGGGAACAGGGAGGCTCCCAAACCTGCCAGCCCTGCGATGGCTCAGCTCTGTCTCCACATCTCCATTAACTCCGGGAACATCCCTGCTGGACACCCCTGCTCCAGGCACTCCCAGCTTGGCTCCAAAGGCTGGAGCCCCTCTGGAGCCAGGCTGGGAGAGCTGGGGGTGTTCACCTGGAGAGGAGAAGGATTCAGGGAGACCTTGGAGCCCCTCCCAGGGCCTAAAGGGGCTTCAGGAGAACTGGAGAGGGACTTTGGACAATGGCCTGGAGTGCCAGGATAAGGGGGAATTCCTGGCTGTGAGGGTGGTGAGGGCCTGGGATGGATTTTCCAGAGCAGCTGGGGCTGCCCCTGGATCCCTGGAAGTCCCCAAAGTCAGGTTGGATGGGGCATGGAGCAACCTGGGATAGTGGAAGGTGTCCCTGCCATGGCAGGGATGGCTTTAATGTCCCTTTAATGTCCCTTCCCACCCAAACCATTCCATGGATCTGTGTGAGATGGTGCTGGGAAAAGCTCAGTGAAGGGACTGCTGTGAGGGAAGAGATCCTTGCTGGCACTTTGGGCAAAATTCCCGTTCCCTATGTGAGGAAAACAGGCAGGAGGGTGAAGGTTCTAATGGGAAAAACTCCTCTAATCCAGCCGGTGTTGGTGTCCCCTCAGAGCAGGTGACACAGCATGAGCCAGCAATCATGGAATTGTTCAGGTTGGAAAAGCCCTCAGAGACCATCAAGTCCAGCCTAGCAAGGTCACTCCTGACCGTGCCACATCCCCTCACTTCTTGGACACTTCCTGGGATGGGCACTCTGCCCCTGCCCTGGGGCAGCCTTTTAGGGCTGGGCAACCCTTCTACGAAGGATTTCCCCCAAATCTCTAATAAATGTATGCAGATATGGAAAATCTCCTCCAAAGGCCCTGGTGAGCTGCTCTGGCTCCGTGTCCACCTGGAGAAGATCCATCCCCTCGGGCAGGAACATCCTCTGCTGGTGTTTCCACGGGTGGCCAGTGCACGGACACAAGGGAATTTGGAAGTTGTGAAGTTGGAATGTGTGGTGGCTTCTGTCCAGGGCTCGTGGATCTCCTGGGAATGATTTGAGGGAGTGACCGCTGTGTTGTCTGGCTGGACATTCCCAGCCTGAGCAGTGCCAGCTCCTGGGGGATAACTGGGGCAGATCCCAAAGGATTTCCTGTCCCCCAGCCCCTGAAGCAGGACCTGCAGCACATTCCTCAGGTGGGGCTTTACCTCCACACCTGCCCCCTTGCCCACACAGGTGGTGCTCAGTCCTTTCCTCAGAATTCCCACAGGATGAACCCCTGGGAGCTGCCTTTGGTTTGCCCCAATCCCGTTGTGGATCCGAGCTGTGGACAGCCTTGGCCTTGGATCCAGGCAACCACGGGGACCTGGGAAGGCTCATCCCACCTGGGGGTTTGGCTTCTTCCAGGACAGCTTGCCCAGTGCTCAGGGCAGGTGGGAAAGGTGTCCAGGTTTCCATGGAAAAGCCAAGAGAGAGCAGAGGGCTTGCAGGGAAGGTCTGAGTGGAAAAGGTGCTGTCTGGAAGGCTCAGGGAGAGGGAACAGGGATCCCATGGGATTTGTGAGCCTGGGAGCTGCTTGGGAGAGGAGGGAGGGAGGAAAGGAGGGTGACTGGATGAGAACTGGGAATCAAATTAGACATTCCTGGGTATCTCCTGAGCTTTGAGTGTGGATGAGGTTTGGGAATCAGGTATTCCTGCAGTACCTCCTGGGCCTTGTGTTCATGAGCTCCATTCTCCTGAAGATTGAGGCTGGATGTGGGAATCTCACCTGAGCTTGGCTACCCTGGATGAGGCTTGGGAATGGAACCAGGAATTCTTGGGGTTCCTGCTGGCCGTGCCTTCCTGAGCTCCCTTCTCCTGAGGGTCGTGCTGTGGGTGCTGGGGGGGGATCTCACCTGGCCTGGATAACCTCAGCACAAATCTCACCTGGGGGATTCCCGTGGCCACAGGAGCTTTCCCCGGGCTGCGGGAGAAGGGAAGGCCAGGCCTGGGCTGGGTCCAGGTTTCCCAGGAGACTCCGACATGTCCCAAACAGGGCCCTGTGCCTGGGGGGGAGGCAGAGCTGCTCCCTGTTCTCTCCTGCTCCGCGTTTCTGCCGGCTGCTGTCACCAGCACATTCCCGGTGCCCCGTGCCAGCCCGGCAGGCCCCGGCGGGTCCCCTCCGTGGGGATGTGGCTGCGTTTTTCCAGGCCTGGCTCCAGCTGGTTTGTGGGAAGTGCTGACTCGGGCGTTGTGTGGAGCTGACTCACACAGGACAGGCTCAGCCAGGAAAGGCTTTGTAAGGAGTTGTAGGAGCTGGACTCCATGGTGGAGCTGGGCTGGTTCCCCTTCAGGCTCCAAAGGAAGGGCTGTAAGGATTTTTAAGGATTTACAGAGTTGGAAGGTGAAGGAATGTTTTAGTGAGAGTGGAAATGCCCATAACGCCTCTCATCCAGTGAGGGGTGTGGACACAGGAGCAGAGGATGGGACAGGGCACCTGGAGGTTCCAGAGAGCCCTGGAAGCTTCCAGGTCCCTACCAATCCAACTCCTTCTGGGATTCCATGGTTCTCCCCCTGTTCCCTGGGAAATACCCCGAGGATGGCCCCAGTTGATGATGCAGAACTTGGTTCCTTTGGACTCTGATTTTGGGTGCAGGGTGGGCCTGAATCCGCTGATCCCTGAGGGAACACCTTGTGCAGGAGCATCCCAAGGGTCCACAGGGCTTTGGGAAGCCCAGAGGAGCCATGGGATCCCTTGCAGGGAGGTCCTAGAGTGGCTCATCCCAGCCCCTCTCTGTGATGTCCTGTCACAGAAATCCAGGTTTGGTTGGTGACAGAACAGGGAAAGGTCCCAGTCTCCCCATGACAGGAGGATGCCTTCCCTGGGCATCGGGACCATGGTTCCAGCATGGAAGACCAGGTGGACTGTGGGGCTTGGAGGTGGCTGGGTCAGAGGGCAGGGGTGGGAGATGGTGGAATCACAGAATCACCAAGGTTGGAAGACACCTCCGGGATCATCCAGTCCAACCCCAGCAGCACCACCAAAGGGAAGGCTGGAACAGGAGCTGGGCACCTCCACAGGCTCCAGGAGCCCCCCCTTCCCTGGCCTGGGCATTTCTGTGCCAGGATGGCCGGGAAGGCTCCGCTCCTGCCAATGTGCTGATGTGGGAGCTTTGCACCACCAAGATTTGCCTCCTGTGCAAAACCCAGGGAAAGTGGGTTGGAGCTGGAGCCGCGGCGTTCCCAGCCCAGGGCAGGGACGCGGGAGGATCAGAGGGATCGCAGCTCGGGAGGCTCCAGGGCCGCACCCACAGCGGCTCCCAAAGCTGCCCCGGGGCCGGGCGGGGCCTCCCGAGCGCCTTTCCCAGCCAGGTGCAACAGCAGCTGAGGAAAAACGGGGATCTTTACTGAAAACAGGGACGTGCACGTGGGCTTTCAGGGATGCTCCCACACGGGTGGGATTCAGAGGTGCTCCCCCAGGTGTGTTTTACAGATGCAGGTTTAGCCCCAGATGTTCCATTCCCACACGCAGGGATCCGTGTGTGTGATCCTGGGCCTGATATCCCTGGATTCCCCCCTGCTCTGGGCACTGTTTGCTCTCTGAGTCTGTTTTCTCTCAAATTCCAGTCTCCTGACACTCGGAGCTGAGCACGTCGGGGAGCAGGGAGAGGTGAGAGGAGGGAGCTGGGTGGGATCTGGACGTGATCCAGGACTCCCTGTCAAAACATCCCCACCCCATTCCTGGCATGATTGGGATGGTTGGTAAAAACCTCCCAGTTCAGAGTAAAACACACAGGAATTGGCACAAAGGGACTGTTAAAGGGGCCCAGCTCCCACAAAATCCACAGGGATCCGTCCCATTTGTGCTGGAGCTGGAATTCTGGGTTTAAGCTGGCAGGGAAGGGCAACTCTGTCAATGCCTCCTTCAGGTACACCTGGATTAGTCCCAGAATCCCAGGATGGTTTGGGTGAGAAGGGGCCTTAAAGCCCATCCCATTCCTGACACCTTCCACAGCCCAAGCTGCTCCAAGCCCCGAGCAGCCTGGCCTGGGGATGGGGCAGCAGGATTCTGGGGGCCTCGGAAGCACCATGAGGATGTCTCTGCCTTTTCCATGTGCAGCTGCAGCACCGGGATGGCCGAGCACAGGGAGCAGCTGGGGGGGTTCTTTGCCTGAGGGGAGAATTTGGGGCTCTTTCCTGGTTGGAACAGCTCAGCCTCTTTGGGAAGGAGAAGGGAATGCTGCCCCTTCCCAGGATGAAGTGAGGAATAGGGTGAGCAGTCCAAAGGCAATTCCCAGTTGTGGACTGGGATTTTATCCAGAGCAGGGGCTGGAGCCACTCGAGGCCTGCTTTATAAAGCCAAATACAAAGCCCTGAGTTGCTCCTTCCTCCACTCAAGGTGGGCTGAGGAGCTTCCAGCAAGGTGGGAATTCCTGGTCCTGGGGGACACGCGGGCAGCTCGTGTTGGAATTCAGTCCCACCAAGCCCTGGATCCCCTGCCGTGGTCCAGGTGGGATCCCCTGCCGTGGTCCAGGTGGGATCCCCTGCCGTGGTCCAGGTGGGATCCCCACGCTCCTGCCCAAGCTTTTCCCTGCGTTGTGTAAGAGCAGAGCTGCCGCCAGCGCCGGGCGTGGGCCGATCCCAAATCCTGGCTCAGGTCGCAGCGTGTCCCGTGGCTGTGGGCCATGGCAGGAGCTGCTGTCGGGAACTGCTGGGAGCAGGGAGGGAGGGAATCCAGCCCTTCATCCAGAGGCTCCACTGGTGCTCCCCAAAAGCAGGCTGGGGGAGCTCGGACAGGGCTGATCCCATGGGAGCTCTGAAGAGGGGAAACATCTCATGCTCCTGAATTTCAGATTCCCCATGGCAAATCCAAGGCTAGATCAACTCTGGGATTTTTTGAGTGTCTGGTGATCCAGATATCTGGATTTGTTTCCCCTGCTTTAGTCGGGGTTTGGGGTCCAAGTTTTTGAGGGTTTTCCTGTTGGTTTGAAGCAGGAGAGCAGCTGGGATTCCATGAGGCCCTCACTTCAGGAACTGGGGCTTAAACTGGTGTCACCACTGGGAATGCTGGGGGATGAACTGGTGCAGATCCATCATTCTGGTGAATTAGCCAGGGAATGCTGAGGGAATGCTTCATTTACCCATTGTGGAGGGCAGAGGGGTGTAAATCCAGAGTGGATCCGCAGCCGAGGCACTGAACTGGGGCTGTTTTACTCCTCTCCTTGCAATTCCAAACCCCCAAAGCCCCAAAGGCTCCAAGTCTTATGTCGGGCGTGGGGTCCCCATCCCTATTTCCCTTCTCCTGCCCAGAGGAAGTGACAGGTCCCTTTGGCCCCATGACGAGGCTCTGGAAGCATTGGAAATGAAGCTCCAGGTGTTTTATGTTCCCTTTTTTCGAGGGTGAATTGCCTCTCTGTGGGCAGGGGGCCGCTCTTGGTGCTGCACTAGGATTTCACCAGCCTGAGAAGCGCTGGCGTGAAGGAGATTTTGGGACCCTTGGAGCTGATTCTGAGCCAGATAAAGGCTCAGAGGTTGAGGAGTGCTTGGAGCAGCTTTGCTGCAGCTGAAAACGTTCCATGAGCTGTGATGGTCCAAGTCTCCCTGGGCACAGGGGGGCGGAGGGGCCTGGCCCCCAGGAGCCCTCGCAGGGCTGCCCGGCCCTCGTGCCACCATTCCCAGCCCTGTTTGCTTCCTGCGTCAGGGCCTGAGTCACCCTGGGATTCCTCAGCTCTGAAGTGGTTCCTCCTCTCCCTCCTCTCCCTCCTCTCCCTCCCGCTCCCCTGCCCAGGTGCTGAGGGCTTTTTTTCCGAAGCCCTGAATTTCTGGGTGTGCCCCGAGCCTCGCAAACACGGCAGGTCCTGGCAGGAGCTCCGCTCCCATTGTGCATTCCTGGCGTGGCTCCAGGGGCTGTGCCAGGAGCAGCCCCCGTCAGCTCCTTTCCCTGCTGAGCTGGGGCTTTTCTGCTCCCGCTGGGTCCCTCCATGGGCACGGGCACAGCGCTGCATCCCCCAGACCCCTGTGGCTCCTCCAGACCCCTCCCTGGACACAGGGCACTGTCCCAGATCCCCCAGATCCCTGTGTGGATCCCAACTCCCTGAGGTTTGGAGAGTTCCTGATGAATTTGTCATCAGAGAGATCCGTGGGGCTGGGAAGGTGCAGGCTGGGAGAAGGGAAGGCTCTGGAGACACCTTGGAACCTTTTCCAGTGCCCAAAGGGGCTCCTGGAGAGCTGGAAAGGGACTGGGGACAAGGCCTGGAGTGCCAGGACACAGGGAATGGCTTCCCAGTGCCAGAGGGCAGGGATAGATGGGATATTGGGAAGGAATTCCTCCCTGGGAGGGTGGGGAGGCTCTGGGATGGATTTCCCAGAGGATGCCCCATTCCTGGCAGCGTCCAAGGCCAGGTTGGACAGGGCTCGGAGCAGCCTGGGACACTGGAAGGTGTCTCTGCCCGTGGCAGGGGTTTGGAATGGGATGAGCTTTGAGATCCCTCAACCCAGACCTTTCCATGACTCCAGGATGTCCAGGCCCAAGCCATCCCCGTGTCCCACAGGGGAACTCGTGCTGTGATCAGGGCTCCTTCCACCTCCTCCAGCGCCATGGTCTCCAGCTGATCCTGGGGAGGAACTTCTGGGATGGTGTTCAGTGCCTGAAGGGAGCGGGGAGGATGAGCTGAGCCCAACTCCAGACCCCAGGAACCACCTCTGGTCACCGCTGTCCACAAACCATGGACTTGCTCAGGTTGGAAAAGCCCTCAGAGAGCATCAGGTCCAACCATCACCCCAGCACCACCCCGGCCACCCCCTGACCATGTCCCCAGGTGCCACAGCCACGCGTTTCTGGACACTTCCAGGGATGGGGACTGTGTCCCTGCCCTGGGCAGCCCCTTCCAGTGCTTTACAACCCTTTCTGTGAGGAATTCTTCCTAAATCCAACTTAAATCTTCCCTGATGCATCTTGAGGCCACTTTCACTTGTTCCCTGGCAGCAGATGCCGACCCCACCCTCCTGTCAGGGAGTTGTGAGAGGGAGAAGGTCCCCCCTGAGCCTCCTTTTCTCCAGCTGAGCCCCAGGGGAGCAGGTTTGGCTAAGGGGGAAGGGGAGGCCCTGGAGCAGGAGCTCAGCCAGAGCCAACGCTGCCCCTCCGACCCCGCAGTGCCTGGGGGGAGCTGGAAATGGTTCCTGGAGGTGCCCAAGGCCAGGCTGCCGCCCCCACTGCTGCCCCCATTGCTGCCCCCACTGCTGCCCCCATTGCTGCCCCACCCTGGGCACGGGGTCTGCGCAGGTGTAAATCCGGCAAAGCCCAAATTCCCTCGGTATCCCAGGCAGGGCTGCTGCTTCCCTGGCTGGAACTGGGGCAGGAACTGGGGCAGGAATTGGGGCAGGAATTGGGGCAGGAATTGGGGCAGGAATTGGGGCAGGGCCGCGGCAGCTGCCGCGCTGCCAGTCCCCGTCCCGGAGGTGGCACACGGGGCACTCCCAGCCCCGGGGCCGGGCTGGCACCGCTCCCGCGGGGCTCCGGGCAGGGCCCGGCCCTGGCAGCACGAGGGAATTCTGCTTTCTCCCGAATTCCGGGGCTGGCCGGGCCGGGCCGGGCCGTGCGGAGCCGCGGCTGGCAGGGACAGGGACGGGGACAGGGACAGGGACAGGGACAGGGACGGGGACAGGGACAGGGACAGGGACAGGGACGGGGATGGGGACAGGGACGGGGACAGGGACGGGGACAGGGACAGGGACAGGGACAGGAACGGGGATGGGGACAGGGATGGGGACAGGGACGGGGACAGGGACAGGGACAGGGACAGGAACGGGGATGGGGACAGGGACAGGGACGGGGACAGGGACAGGGACGGGGACAGGGACAGGGACAGGAACGGGGATGGGGACAGGGACAGGGACGGGGACAGGGACAGGGACGGGGACAGGGACAGGGACGGGGACAGGGACGGGGACAGGGACAGGGACAGGAACGGGGACAGGGACGGGGACAGGGACAGGGACGGGGACAGGGACAGGGACGGGGATGGGGACAGGGACGGGGACAGGGACAGGGACGGGGATGGGGACAGGAACGGGGACAGGGACGGGGAGAGGGACAGGGACGGGGACGGGGACAGGGACGGGGACAGGGACAGGGACGGGGACGGGGACAGGGATGGGGACAGGGACGGGGACAGGGACGGGGACAGGGACAGGGACGGGGACAGGGACAGGGACGGGGACGGGGACAGGGACGGGGACAGGGACGGGCACGGGGACGGGGATGGGGACAGGGACAGGGATGGGGATGGGGACAGGGACAGGGACGGGGACAGGAACGAGGACAGGGACGGGGATGGGGACAGGGACAGGGACAGGGACAGCACCCCACTGTGCCAGCACCCCGGGGTCCCTCCCGTGCCCCCCCGCCCTGGTGGCACCTTAGGGCTGCCGTTTCACTGGTCCAGGGGCAGCCTTAGGCTGGCATCCAGGTGAGGTGCCCGGATCCCAGAACACCTGGGGTTGGCAGGGAGCTCTGGAGATCACCCGGCCCAATCCCCCTGCCCGGACAGGGCCAGCAGATCCCGGTGCCAGGGCCGGGAGCAGCCGGTGCTGGCACATCCCGGGGCTGCCGGGATTCCCAGTCCTGGAGCTCCCCGGATCCTGCCGAGATCAGAGAGAGCGGGGCTGGGGACAGCGGGGAGCGGAACCCCGGTCCTAGCCGGGCACAGGGGGTGAATCCCAATCCCGGGCGGGTTTAGAGGGATGAATCCCAATCCCGGGTGGGTTTAGAGGGATGAATCCCAATCCCGGGTGGGTTTAGAGGGATGAATCCCAATCCCGGGTGGGTTTAGGGGGATGAATCCCAATCCCAGGCAGGTTTAGAGGGATGAATCCCAATCCCGGGTGGGTTTAGGGGGGTGAATCCCGATCCCAGGCAGGTTTAGAGGGGTGAATCCCAGCACCGGGATGGCCACAGGATACAGGGAGAACTGTTCCACCTCCCGTGTGGAGAATGGCTGGCAATGGGGGAGGGAAAGGTGCCACCCGGCCTTAAAACCGAACCAGTGTGGCCACCTTGGGGCCTCTGGGGCCATTGTTCCCAGGGCGGAATTCCCACCGGACACAACTCCCGTCCCGTGCCAGGTGGGGAGGCGCTGCAGCCGCGGCCCCCCCGCCCCGTGCAGGGCGAGCTCGGCTCACCTGGGCAGGCTCGGCTCACCTGGGCGGGGCCGGGCTCAGGTGTTCCCGGTTCCTGCCCGGATTGGGCCGGGAGAGCCCAACCTGGCCTTATACGGGCACAGCGCGGCCGCGGCCGCTCCCCCGGGATGGGCCGATGGGGCCGGGCTCGCTCCCTCCCTCCTCCCCTCCCTGGACACAATGCAGGGATTTGTTTGCAGCCAGCCCGGGGATCTGGGGCTCCCGGAGGGGTTTGGGGCACCCAGGGTGGGGCTGGTGATCCCCTTGAGCCTAGGGAGAGGGACAGGGACAAATCCCTGCTGAGCCCTTCCCTGCCCTGTCTGGAGCATTTCATTAGGAAAACGAAATTATCCTCCCCCAAATTCCATCTTCCTCGAGGCTGCAGATGAAAAAAAACAGGAAACTGAGGCACAGTTTGGGCCAGGATGGTGCAGGAAAGGGAAATCCAAGCCCTGTCTTTTCCCCAAAGTGGGGGAGCTCCTTTTCCCAATGGCTAATTTCCCGGGGTGAGCCACTTCCATCCTTGCAAACAGTTGTGCCAGGTCAGGAGAGGGCCTGGAGCATCCACCTTCCTCCTGTTCCACTGGAGTCACTCCAGGTGTTGGCTGGAGCTGGGGGAGCAGCTGTGGGAGAACTGGGATGGGTGGATTAAACTGGCTTTGGAACTGGAGTGGGAGCCCCAGGCCATCATTCCCCATGCCAGGATATTTCCATCTCCCTTCCCACACATTTAACCCCATGGCACACGTTGGGGGGGATTTTGGCTCCCCTCTGGTGCCGGATTTCTCCAGGCTCCGTGCACTGGGAAGGACTGGGAAAAGGCCTGGCTGCTTCCAGACTGAGGGTGCATCCCAAAATCACTGGGGGAGGAAGGAGAGGTGGAAGAAGAACCAGGAATGCTCCCACCTGCAGCTGTTTCCCGGGGAGCAGAGGGGCTGTGAGCTGAGATTCCAGATGGGAAAAGGGTTTTTTCCCCCTGATGAAGATGTTTTGGGTGTGCTCCTGGAGGATTTGGCCCTTAGAGGATAAAAAAGTGGAGTCAGATAGGATCTGGGGGTATTTCAGAGAGGCACTGGCAGCACAGCCAGCCAGGGACTGGTGGTGCCTGCCCCCAGGGAGGGGAAGGTGACAGATCCATCGCTGCTCCAGCTGGGATCAGATGGAGGGGTGAGTTCCTCACCTTGGGAGCTGTTTCATATTCCCAGAGTGATTCCAGGTGTGTGGGGGCTCTGGAGGAGGGGGACAGTGAGTCTGGGAGCAATGGAGCAGCCAGGCTGGATCCCAGGAGTCATTCCCGCCTGGATGGCAGCTCTTGGTGGATGAGAAACACCTTTTGGATCACAGAATCATGGAATGCTTCAGGTGGGAAGAGACCTTAAAGCCCATCCAGTGGGCAGGGACAGGTCCCACCACCCCAGGGTGCTCCAAGCCCCACCTGGCCAGGGATGGGGCAGCCACAGCTGCTCTGGGCAGCGGATCCCCCGTGGGATCCCCTCCGTGCCTCGCTCCTTGGGAGCCCTTTCCCTTTCTCTGCGGGCCGGGCCTGTGGAAGAGCGCCGGGAATTGCCGGGGATTTTTGGGGACGCTGCAGCGGCGTCACCTGCCCGGCAGAGGGAGCCCGGAGCTCGTTCCTGGCCGCTCCAGGTGTGCGGATCCCGGGATGCGCTCCGGGAGCCGCTTCCCCGCTGCAGCCGGGACTGATTCCCTGCTGCTCTTCCCGAAATCCCCGCAGCCCCCGCTTCCAGCACCCCAGGATTTGCCCCTGGGATGTCTCACGTCCAAGACCTCCAGGACATCTGACGTGTCCAGTCCTGGAGAGGCTCCAGGCAGGGATGGGATCATCCTTGGGAGCGGCTGGAGCTGATACGGCACTGCCTGGAGGAGGCTGCGCCGTGGATTCCTGAGTGGCCTGGCAGATAAGAGGGATAAATATCCCTTGATCCCACAGGTCTCCTCAGCAGCTCCCAAATCCCCGTGGGGAATGTGCCCCGGCACGCCAGGGGTGACTGATTGAAGGGGGTCACTGGAATTGGCCATAAAGCACCATTATTGAGCCATAAATGGGGGAATGCTATTAATTATCCCACTTACTCCCATTTTTTAGTTAATTACAATCCTTAACCCTGTTTTTCCCAGCAATCCGCAGGCCCTGATCCATTTTTTACATGGATCTGAGAAGGTGAGTGATGCATCCACCCCCCCAAGCACCCTTAACCATCACACAACCATCCCTTTTTCCATGAAACCCGAGCTTTTCCATCAACTTCTCCCCCCCCACCTCCAAATTCAGGATCCTTTCAGTCCTTAGGAATTTTTACGAAGCAGCCAGGTGGAATTTTTGTCACATTTTGAGGCAAACCCAGGGATGTGACAATCCTGACACTTTCTGGGGCTGCCCTTCACCACTGCATCCTTCTCTGTTTCCCCCCCTTTCCACATTCTATCCCTAATAAAAGGTAAATCCAGTGTATATTATTCTGGATTGACAACGCTGACCTGGACAACACGGGGAGGGCAGCCAGGACCTTTTTTCAAGGGCTGGGATAGGGATTTTCTGGGGGCTCCTGAGCTGATGGTGCTGCCTGGAACCTGCAGCAATTCCCTGGGGAATTTACAGCTGGAATTGGGGCTGGATGTGACTCTGGGATGAGAACAGCAACGGGAATTTGCCCTGAGGAAGAGGCTGGGTCCTAATGAGGGAGGGATGGTGGAGGGGGCAGGATGGGGCTCCCAAAGCCACGGATCATCCCAGGCAGAGCTCAGCTCCCGTTAAGGGAGGGCAGGAATTCTGCTGGATGGGGCCATTCCCTGGTGCCCTCGGGAGCTGAGGCTGGGAGCAGTGGGACAGGGGAATGCTGGCTTGGGTCTGTCCCAGAACAGGGACCTGGAATGCAGCCAAAATCTCAATTTTGGTCAATCAATTTGGTCTCAAACCAAACCCTTTAATCCCCTGCTGTGGCCTCAGGGATCTCTCCCCATCTCATGGGTGGCGAAGGCTCAGAAACAGCAAAAAGATCCCCAAAATCCAATGTCAGCAGCGGGAAGGTCTCAGCTGAGCCCCAGCCCTCCCTAAGTTCCCCTGTTGGAATCCAGGGCATCCCTGTGGCTGCCCTGGAAGCTCTGGGACCCTGGCAGGGGGTCAGGAGCCCCCCTGTGCAGAGCCCTGAGAGACCCTGCCTCTGATCTCTGTCCATGGAAAAGTTTTCAACCTTACAGGATGAATTACAAGCTCTGAGTGTTTGATGTAAGTATTAATTAGTGCGGCACGGGTGCAAAAGTAGAATTTTAGGATTCTAGATAAGGGGTTCAAAGGGGGCGAGATGGAGGAAAATTGGGCGTGCCTTGTCCTTTTTCTTCTTCTTCTTCATGCCCTCCATGTCTCACTGTGCTGTTGGCATTTTTCTGTTGGTTTGGGCTGGGGACACACTGATCAACATGGGTGATGGATATTGGCACGTTATTGTAAATATGGCACACATAATTTCTAGTTTAGAATGTTTGTAAAACCCCACTGAGGGGCAGAGCCCCGCACGCTGCCCTGCAGGACAGACCTGCTGCAGGTCAGAGAGAAAATATTGTAGATAAGAGAGAATAAACAACCCTGAAAACCAGCCCAGACGAATTACGACTCCTCCTTTGGCAGCAGGGCTCAAAGACAGAGATTTCTACAATCTCGGGATCATTTAAATATCACAGATCCCGACATTGCCCCAGCCTCCAGCTCCCCCAGTTTGGGTGTCCCAGGCTCCCATTCCGGCCTCATCCCGGACAGCACCAGCCCTGCTCCTGCTCCTGCCCAGGAACAGGGCTGCTCTCAGCACAAGCCCTGCTCTGTTCCTCTGCCTGGGAAGGGCTTTTTCCAAGGGCTCTGCAGGTTCCTGGCTCCAGAGGCAGCCCTGCACCAACCCTGCCCAACTGGGAGCAACTGCAAACTGCTCAGAGCCCCCCCTTCCCCATCCTGCCAGGCTGGGAAACTGGATTTAACTCTTCCCTCTGGTCTGGAATGTCCTTCCCATCCTCTGTGTCCCATCTCCTGCCCTGGACCTGGAGAGCTGCTCCCAAATTTGGGTCCTCTGGCACCTTGGGGGCCCTGGGATGCTTTGGATCTCCCAGGGAAGTCCCCCAGGGGAACAGGAAGCATCTGTGATCCGAAAGGGCACCTCTGGAATGAAGGACCACGGGAAAATGTGGGTGCCCAGGATGGACCCGGCCCAGGTGTGCAGGAATTCCCCTTTGGAGAGGGGCAGGAGTTTGGAAGGGGAAGCTGAGCAGTGCTGAGTGTGTTCCCCTCGTTCCCAAAATTGGTCCCCAAGCCCTTGGATCCCACCCCGTGCCCTTCATCCCGGGGATGTGCCCAGGCCAGTCCCTGGGAAGCGATTCCAGCCCCACCTGGCTGCCAGAGCCCAGGTGAGTCCTGCTGGGAAGGAGCTGCTGCTCCAGGTGCCTGTGGTGGGAAGCTGAGAGAAAACCGAGGACAGGATGGGCTCTGAGTGGCAGAACTTTATTGTAACAGCCAAACCCCGCGAGCCAGAGCTGTGCTTCCTATCCTACGGGAATGTGGGAATGGGGACCCAGAATCTGGGAATTCGGGGGGCTGAGCGGCAGTGGCTGGAGCCAGGAAGGAAAATACTGCAGGATTCTGGGTGAGGTTGGCAAGAGGCCACAGCATCCCCCACCTGTGGCCACGTGGCACTTCCAGGGCTGGCTCAGGGAGCTCTGGAGCTTTGGGATTGGGATTGGCCAGTGGGGGCAGCCGGGCCAGGTACAAGCTGAGGTCAATAAATACAAAGGCAAGGGAGTTTTCCAGCTTTAGGCTGAAAGAGGGAAGATTTGGATTCAATTTTAGGAAGGAAATTCTTCCCCATGAGGGTAGAGAGGCCCTGGGATGGATTTCCCAGAGCAGCTGGGGCTGCCCCTGGATCCCTGGAAGTGCCCAAGGCCAGGCTGGATGGAGCTTGGAGCAAGCTGGGACAGTGGGAAGTGTCTCTGCCATGGCAGGGGTGGGAATGGGATGGGCTTTGAGGTCCCCCCCAACCCAAACCGGGCTGTTCCCAGTGCAGTTAAATAGGAACCAATTCCCAAATTTTAGGAGCTGGAACTGCTGTGTGGAGCTTGGAGAGAGGGAGGGATTATGGAAATCAGGAGTTTTGAGGCATTTTAGCTCTGGTGAAGGAGTGAGGGCCCCCCCAAAGGCACGGAAATGCCCTGAGGTGGACAAGGTCCCCCAGGATGTCACCAGATCTGTCAATCCTGGTGACAAATCCATCCCTGGGGTTGTTTTCCTCCCTCTCCCCCAGTGTGGAAACCTGGATGGTGCTTTCCTTGGAAGCCCTGTCAGGGATCACCCTCGGAGCAGGGAAAGGGTTTGGCAGCACCAGTAAAGGGACCAATGGCAGCTGCTAAAACTGGGCTAGGGACACTTCCCTCGTGCTGGGCACGTTCCAAGGGGTGACTGCAAATCCCTTGGGAAGGGAGCCGTAGAGAGGAAGGGGAAGGGAATGGGAGCGCCCCTAAATTCCTGCGGTGGTTCCTGCTGTAACTGGGAATGGAGCTGTGAACTGGGATGGTGGAAAGACAAGGAACAGCCTGGACAGGACCCTCATCCTTCATCCCTTGCACGTGGGCCGGAGTTCAGGAGGAAGAGCTCCCCAGGTGCTTTGGGTCCATGTTGATCCCGTTCTCCTACGAGCATTCCCCGGGGGCCCCGGAGCTGCACTTGGGCCGGGTCCCGGGGTCTGCAGTCCCCGGCACGTCCTGGGCTCTCCCGCTCGGCTCCGTGGCCCCCGAGCCCCGGGCAAACAGCCGCGAGTTCCGCAGGGTGCTGGCAGAAACTGGGAGAAGGGGGAAGGTTAAAACCCTTCCATCCTTTCCCCCAGCTCCTGGATCAGAGGGATCAAAGCACTTACGAGGCTTCGGCCGGGAGCGGACGGCGCTGATGACGGTGGGGATGGGCTGCTCCATGCTGGGAAGGGAAGGACACAGCGTGAGGACACGGCTTAAGCTCTCCCAGAGGGGTGGAAAGGGCTGGAATTGGGCCTGGGGGAGTTGGGATAGTGGTAGGACCAGGATGGGCTTCAACAGCCCCTGGGCAAAGCACCTGGAGAAGGTCTGGAACCTCAGCCTGGGGAATCTGAGGAAGACTTGGGAGCAAGAAATGGGATTGAACTGCTGGGAATCACCAGGATTTGCTCCTTCTTTGATTTGCTCCTCCTTCTTTGGGTACCTTCAGTACCCGACTCAGAACCTGGGATTGGGCAGGCTGGGCTTTGGGAGGTGTCCCTGCCCTTGAAAGGTGTCCTTGCCCATGGCAGGGGGTGGGACTGGGTTCCAAAGCATTCCATGATTCCTGATGCCTCCATCCCCCCAGGTGTGCTGGTGCATCTCTTCCCCACCTGAGGCAGAGGAATCCTGGCTCACCTGTTCTCCTCCCCTTCCACGAGCTTCCTGTAGGTGAGGATCTCCACGTCCAGGGCCAGTTTGATGTTCATGAGCTCCTGGTACTCCCGGACCAGGTGAGCCATGTGCTCCCGGCTGCGCTGCAGGGCCTCCTCCAGCCCAGCCACCTTGGCCTTGGCGTCCCTGAGGGTCCCCTCGCCCTGCTCGCCCGCCTCGCGGATGTGCTCCTCCAGGTACAGGCACTGAAGTGTGGGGAAGGGAGCTGAGGGGGCTTGGGAGAGGGAATTCCACATCTACCCTGTTACCCCACCCCAGCACACACCTTCTGGTTTCCCCCAGGACACACGTGTCCAGTTATTCCCACCCAGCACACACCTGTCCCGTTATCCCACCCGGCACACACCTGTCCCGTTATCCCACCCGGCACACACCTGTCCCGTTATCCCACCCGCGACACACCTGTCCCGTTATCCCACCCGGGACACACCTGTCCCGTTATCCCACCCGGGACACACCTGGCTCTTCTGGGACACGATGCAGGAGCGGAGTTTCTGGATGCGGATGTTCAGATCCGCGATTTCCCGCCGGCTGTCCAGGAGGTGCCCCCCGAAGGAGCTGCACTGGGAGCTGCCGTCGGTGAGCTGAGGGGAGAGAGGGACAGGGGTGCCCTGGCATCACCTGGATTACTTGGGGAAAGATCTGGGGCTCGTTCCCATCCTCGCTGGCTGTGGCTGTGCCAGGCTCACCTGGCTCCCAGGACCAGTCACATTCCTGCTCTTTGGAGAGCTGGAAGGACATTTCCATCTCCACTGGGAGATGTCCTGGGTTCCTCCAGTGTGGAAAGCCCGGAGTAACAAAACTCTGGATTTACTGTCCAGAGCTGATCACGGATAGTGCCTCGTCCCTCCCTCCATTCCCAGGGCCAGCCCATCCCTCCCATCCTTGCTGATCCAGCCCTTTCCAGGCCAATCCCTCCTGTCCTTCCCCTGCCTCTCCCGGCACAGAGCAGGGACCGGGTACCTTCCTCCGGGTGAGGGCCTCGGCCTCCTCCCAGCTCCGCAGGGCCAGGGCCTCGTACTGGGCCCTGACGTCCTCCACGATCCTGCCCAGGTCCGGCCGGGAGCAGCTGTCGATTCCCAGCACCACGGAAATGTCCTTGATTTCTGTCAGCAGCGCCTCCAGCTCCTGCAGAGCCAAGGGACAACAGGAAGAGGACACAGAGCTGGAAATTCATGCAATGATTTGGGTGGGAAGGAACCTCAAAGGCCATCCCTGCCATGGCAGGGACACCTCCCAGTGTCCCAGGCTGCTCCAAGCCCTGTCCAGCCTGGCCTTGGGCACTGCCAGGGATAGGGCAGCCACAGCTGCTCTGGGAAATCCATTCCAGGGCCTCCCCACCCTAACAGGGAAGAACTTCTTCCCAGGATCTGGTCATATCCAAGATTCCCAGTACTCAGAGAGAGCTCCAGGTGGGCTGTGCTTGACAGAACAGCTTCCACGTGGAGAGGGGGACAATTCCCAAGTTTTCACTCTCTGGAGTTGGGGATCTGGTATTATTTGCTCCATAAAATCCAGACTCAGGTTAAGTTGGGGGTTTGGGATCTTTGCATACAACCTGGTAAAAATCTGACAAAACAGTGCCTTTGGACTAGTTCAGGAGCAGGGAGAATCCTGGCATCCTTAAGGCTGGGAAAGGCCTGTAGGATCACCAGATTCCAACTGTTCCTCAGCAGTGCCAAGGCCACCCCTGACTGTGTCCCCAAGTGCCACATCCACACATTCCTGGGGCACTTCCAGGAATTTTAGAGCAGATCAGGCTCCCTGGGCAGTTGTGCTGGGAGGCAGCTCCAGCCTCTCCGTGCCTCAGTTTCCCACATGGAATGTTCATATTCCTCCATCAGGCATTGTAATTGTTTGGATTGCTGGAGTTTAGATAAATCCCGAGTGTTCCCACACTGCTGATCCTGCTGGGTGACATTTTCCAGGCCTGAGTCAGTGTTCTGATGGGGGCCCTCCCCCCCTGGCTGCAGTCATTCCTGACTGGGGACCCCTCGTTTTCCTGGGAAAGGGGGAGGCTGGACTGGGTTTCAGAGCACCCAGGTTCTCCAGGTGTCCTGGTTTTTGGGTTCTTCCTGGAGTCTGAACGTTTGGCTCACCTGGGCCGAGGCCTGGGGCAAACCCCATCCCTGGGGGCAGGAGCTGAGCCCCAACAGCCAGTTTGGGATGAGGTTGGAATTCTCAGCTGTTCTGGGGGGACCCCAGGCCCCCGCAGAGGCTCTGGGGCAGAAGGAATGTTCTGGCTGCATGGCAATGTTGTTTTTAGGGGAGGGATCAACTCCTCAGGTCCTGCCTGAGCAATGGAATGGCTGTGACACCCTGGCCAAGCTCCCTCCAGGATCTGTCCCCAAAATGCCGAGTTTCCCACAGCGTCCCAGCCCTCTCCAGGTGTGCTCCCACCTGCTCGTAGATGGTTTTCTTCAGCTCCAGCAGCTCCTGGAGCCCTTTGAGCTTCACCTCCAGCTCCGTGCGGTGCAAGGTGCTCACATCCAAATCCTGCAGGATGGAAAGGGATTCAGCAGTCCATAACTGGATGTACAGCGAGTCATTCCCTCTGCTCCCCATCCCCAGGGAGCGCCCTGCTCGCTCCATCCCTGGCAATGTTCCAGGACAGGGCTTGGAGCACCCTGGACAGGGAAGAGGGCTGGAATGGGATGAGCTCCTTCCCACCCAACCCATTCCCAGATTTAACAGGGCTGTTTGGAACTGCTCTCCAGCTGGGGAGGCTCCTTGGAGAACCTTTTCCCTTTGCTTTGTGGGACTTGTTGGTGGAAGGATCCGCTGGGCCAGGCAGGGTTGGGCCATCCCCTCCCAACCTTTGTTCCCCACAAAAGGCTCCACTTATTGAAAACTTGGGAGCCATCCATGGAAGTGTCCAGAAGTGCCTTTCCTGGGGAGTGTGCCAGGGAAAACATGGAATTAGCCAGGATGGATATTTGTGGGGAACATTCCCTCTCTCCAACACCCTTATCCTGCTCCCAGATTGGGGGTTTTGATATAAAATCCCAGTTCCAGCTGATTCCCACTGGCTCCTGCTGGAGTGGGAGCTTTGCCTGGGGTTTGCCCAGGGCGTGGCCCCTCCGCAGGGAACAAAGCAAATCCTTTATCAGTTCCAGCCTTTCCCAACCCTAATGGCACCCGGAGGGAACACGGGGAGCAGGGGGCAGCCGGGGAAGGGTTTGGACCCCTCAGGCCAGGGAAATCCCAGGGTGCAGGGATGGGGATGCTCCAGACTCACCCTCCTGTGGAACTGGGACTCATCCCCTCCCTGTCCTCCTCCAGACCTCGTTATCCCAAACCAGCTGAGCCTGGATCACCTCCAGGCCCTTCCCTGACTGTGCAGGGCTGAGCCAATCCAGTGGGAAACTTCCCCTTCCCTTCCTGCTGACCTTTTTGAGCTCCATGAAGGTGAATTCCATCCCGCTGCAGAGGCGAATTTCATCCTCGTACCTGCAGAGCACCCAAAGCACGGGATCAACCACAGGGCAACTCAGGGACACTCAGAGCTGTCTTGAGACCCCCGAAGTATCCAAACTTTCTGCTTTTCCTGCTTGCCCCCCCTCCTTGAGGCATCATGGGCAGGAGCGAGAAGAAGCTGCCACAGTCCAGCTGCCCTGGAACACCAGGAGCACTTTTGGGATGAAGAATCCCAGAGCAGAGGGGAGGGAGCTTTAATTGGGATTTCATCTGGGGGCTGGGCAGCCCCAGGTTCTTCACAAAGGGACAGGGGATGGGGGTGGGGATCGGGCTCTGCCCAAACTCCTCAATTTCACCCAAACCTTTTCCGTTCCGCTCGTGTTTCCTCGAAGTTTCACTTCCAGGGTCAGAGTCTTCCCAAGGGAGAAAACTTTGGCTTGTGGAAATTCTGAGAATTCTGGACTGGTGTCCTAACTCAGCCCAGGTGAGTTGTGAAGGCACACAGGCAAAGGAATTCATGGAAAACTGCCCATGGAGTGGAAGGAAACCAGAGC
The DNA here is from genome assembly GCF_026979565.1 of Vidua chalybeata. Taxonomy (NCBI): domain Eukaryota; kingdom Metazoa; phylum Chordata; class Aves; order Passeriformes; family Viduidae; genus Vidua; species Vidua chalybeata. Next base: position 2,832,774 of record NC_071559.1, read on the forward strand.
AGGATGGGGTGGAGTCCTGAGTGTCCCTGTGAAGGACGAGCCCCGCAGGTGTTTAAATCCAGGTGGGAGAGGGCAGGGCCAGGGAGCAAACCTCAGTCCAGGGGCAAATGGACATGAGCGGGACTTGGGGAATACTCCAACCCTTGCTGGCTCCATAGAATCAGGGAATTATTAAGGCTGGAAAAGCCCTTGGAGAGCATCGAGTCCAACCGTTCCCCCAGCACTGCTAGGGCCACCCCGACCATGTCCCCAAGTGCCACAGCCACAGCTTTGGGCACTTCTGGGGTTCCTCCCGAGTCCCCCTCGGTGCTGAACTCGCCCTCTCCTTCCCTGCTCCTCCAAGGCCGGGCAGCTGCGGCCGATGGGATTTACCTGGCTGGTGTGTGCTCCTCAGCTGGAACACCAGCCCAGCTGGAACGTCAGCCCAGCTGGAACGTCAGCCCAGCTGGAATGTCAGCCCAGCTGGAACGTCAGCCCAGCTGGAACGTCAGCCCAGCTGGAATGTCAGCCCAGCTGGAATGCTGTCAGCCCTGCTGCGCCAGGACCAAGCTGAGTGCCTGTCTGCAGCCCCCCTTCCTCCTCCTCGCACTCACCTCAGGCCCAGTGTGCCCCAGTCTGTCCCAGTGTGCCCCAGTCTGTCCCAGTGTGCCCCAGTCTGTCCCAGTGTGCCCCAGTCTGTCCCAGTCTGTCCCAGTGTCCCCCAGTCTGTCCCAGTCTGTCCCAGTCTGTCCCAGTCTGTCCCAGTCTGTCCCAGTGTCCCCCAGTCTGTCCCAGTCTGTCCCAGTCTGTCTCAGTCTGTCCCAGTGTCCCCCAGTCTGTCCCAGTGTGCCCCAGTCTGTCCCAGTCTGTCCCAGTGTCCCCCAGTCTGTCCCAGTCTGTCCCAGTCTGTCCCAGTGTCCCCCAGTCTGTCCCAGTGTCCCCCAGTCTGTCCCAGTCTGTCCCAGTGTCCCCCAGTCTGTCCCTGTCTGTCCCAGTGTGTCCCAGTGTGTCCCAGTGTGTCCCAGTCTGTCCCAGTCTGTCTCAGTGTGCCCCAGTGTGTCCCAGTGTGTCCCAGTCTGTCCCAGTGTGTCCCAGTCTGTCCCAGTCTGTCCCAGTGTGTCCCAGTCTGTCCCAGTCTGTCCCAGTCTGTCCCAGTGTGTCCCAGTCTGTCCCAGTGTGTCCCAGTCTGTCCCAGTCTGTCCCCCAGTGTGTCCCAGTGTCCCCCAGTCTGTCCCAGTCTGTCCCAGTCTGTCCCAGTGTGTCCCCACGCCCCCTGCTCCCGGTGGAGCAGAGCTGGCCCAGCTGGCCCAACGCGCTCCTGCCACGCTCCCAGGACTGTGACTCACCCCGGGCTGGAGCTGGAGCATTCCACAGGCACATCCCAGCGTTTATCTCCTGGGAGATAATCCCGGGGCACCGCAGGAGGGCAAATCCAGCCCTTCCTGCACTTAGCACACTTGAGACAGCGTCTGCTCGCCCCGGGCTCCTTGCATGGAGCAAAATCCAGGGAACCAGATCTCAGGCAGGCTTAGTTCCCTCCTGCGTGTGCCTGTCCCTCTCCATCCCTCCCTTTGGAATTGCTGGTCCATGGCAGAATCATTTGAGGAGAAGGTGGGAGTGTCCCAGTGAGTCCCATCCAGGTGGGTTTGGGAAGCAGTCCCTGACTCAGGAGGAATTCAGGGCCTTATGGGGAGACTCCCCCAGGCACACTTCCCACCCTGGAGGACTTGAGGTGTTCCCATGCCCATGGGGTGTTCCATCCAGAATGCCACAGCCTGGCTGAGGGCATCACTCCAGTGGGAAATCCGACTGGTTCTTCGTTTTTCCTCCCCCAGAATTCCCTGGGGAAAAGAAACCTCCTGGATTTGCCTGGTTTGTACTGAGATTTGCTCCAGAAATGCCCCTGGGCTGGGCCGGGGCTGGATGGGGCCTGGGAATTCTCTCCCTGTGAATCAGTTTTGAGGGATGAAGCATCCCAGTTGTGTCCTATCCCATTGTCCAAGTCACTGGAAAAGTCACAAGAAATCCAATGGGGAGAACCCTTGGGCAGCACCTTCACCCCTAAGAAATCAGGTTGGAAAACCCTGGAGTGTCGGGAGCTGGGGATTCCTGCAGCAGTTCCTGAGTGCAGATCTGAGCACAGACCACGGCTGCCCCGTCCCTGGAAGTGTCCAAGGGCTGGGGACACCCTGGGACAGTGGGAGGTGTCCCTGCCCGTGGCAGGGTCCTTTCCCACCCAAACCACTCTGGGATTCTGCTTCCTCAGGGGAGTGCAGGGAGGGCCAGGTGCTCCAGAGAGGGATGGCAGCTCCTAACCTTTGCATTATCAAATAAACAGCAGGCAGGCACCTCCCATGAGGAATTTAGGACTTTTTAGGCACCTGGGTGTCATTTGAGGGACTCCCAGGAGGATGATTTCAGTGTAAGGTGAAGAATCAAACTCCTGGTTCTTATTCCTGTCAAATTCCTCACAACATTCTTGGCACTGCTGAGGCCCCTGGAATCCTGGGCTTTGGGTACCTCACAAGAAAGACCCTGAGGGGCTGGAGCGAGTCCAGAGGTGGGAATAGAGCTGGGGAAGGGCTGGAGCACCAGGTTCTCCTCCTGGAGAACAGGAGGCTCAGGGGGGGGGCTTGTGGCTCTGTACAAGTCCCTGACAGGAGGGGGCAGCCAGGTGGGATTCAGGATCCACTCCCAGGGAACAAGGGAAAACAGCCTCAAGTTCCATCAGAGGAGGTTTAAGTTGGATATTTGGAAAAACTTCCATGGAAACAGTTATCCAGCCCTGGCACAGGCTGCCCAGGGAGTGCCCATCCCTGGAAGTGTCCAAAACTGGATGTGACACCTGGGGACCACAGTGGTAGGGGGTTGATGGATGGACCTGATCATCTCCAAGGGCTTTTCCAAGCGGAATGATTCCATGATTCCAACCTGCTCTGAGCTGATTAAAGCATTTCACTGCAAGGTCTCCATTAGAAGGAGCTGTCAGCCCTTCCCTAATTTGCAGCCACCTTGAGCAGGGCCTAAGGAGCTGGAGAATCCTTGGACAGAACTCCCTGGGGAGGGCACGGATGGTTTCTGCCTCACCTCAGGAGTGGGTTTGGATCCCAGCAGGGATTTCTGCCCTCCCCGAGTCCCTTGGCACCACTTTGGGTTGGACAGTCCCTGCACAGCCCAAATCCCCAGGGGAGCCTCCAGAGCTCCAGGAAGGTGCTGGGTGTCAGTGGGAGAGAAAGGAGCTCATTTGGGATTCTCCTGTGGGATGCAAATGAGCCCCATAATGAGGGAGGCATTGTCTGCTCCCCTGTGACCGGGCATGGCCCAGCTGCTCTCCTTTATCTGCACATCTCCGAGCTCCCCAGAGATAAGAGGAGCTCCCCAGAGATAAGAGGCAGCTGCACCTCCCCTGACCTTAGACTGCCTCCCTATTCTTGGTCAGGACCATTTGGGGCACAATTTTGTCCTTTTGGTCAAAGCACAGTTTGGCAGAAATTGGGTGAAGGGGGAAGGAAGGCATCCCACAGTCATGGAATAGAATATTTCTTCCTTGTGAAGGAATTCCTCCCTGTGAGGGTGGGGAGGCCCTGGAATGGATTTCCCTGTGGCTGCCCCTGGATCCCTGGAAGTGTCCAAGGTTGGACAGGGCTTTGCGTGGAACGTGCCCATGGCAAGGGTGGCACTGGATGATTCTAAAGGTCCCTCCTAACCCATGTGTGATGCTGAATATCCTGAGTTGGAAGACACCCACAGGGATCATCAAATCCAACTCCTGGCCCTGCCCATGCAGCCAGGAGCGTTGTTTTTTGTACTGAGCAGCCTGGTCCAGAAATCACTCTGGGGACAAAGTTCCGGCTTGTGCTAATTTTGTGGAGAATAAACATTCCCTCTTTTCATGGCTGTCACTCCAGCAATGCCATTCCCTGAGTCTCTGGCAGAGGCTCCTCTCAGACCCTGCTCTCCTTGGAATTGCATTGTTCCAGCTTTCCTTTCACCTCTCTTTAACCAGGAAGATGTTGTGATCCTAAATTCTCAAGTCCATACTTCTGGGCATACCAAACTAGGGATATTTTCCTGGGCATCTCAGGCTGGCTGAGTTAAATCAATCCCACGCTGTTCCCTGTTCCCAGCTGAACCCCCCTGGATATGGATAGACATGGACAAGGACACCTACTTGCTCCGGAAGGTGTCCATGGTGCTCAGGACCTTCGCCAGCTCCGACTCCAGGTTTTCCTGCTCATAGTTGAGCGCCTTCATCTCCTGGTTCATTTTGCTCACGTACTGCTCATAGATGGCCTTGATGTCCGAGTCAGAGTGGGAATTGTCCTGGTCCTTCAGGAAGTTCCACCTGGTTGTCAGGATCTTGTTCTGCTGCTCCAAGCTCTGGACCTACGGGAGAGGTTTCAGAGGTGTCAGTGACACTGAGGGCCACAGTCAAAGCGTGGCAGGGCAGGAGATTTTGGAGACCTTCAGAGGAGCTGCCAGAATCAGCAGATTTCCAAGGAAGAATGAGAAATCCCTTCAAAATTAGGCCTGAGGATGGAAGGTTATAGAATCATGAAATGGTTTGGGTTGGAAGGGACCTTGAAGATCACCCAGGTCCATCCCCTGGCATAGGCAGGGACACCTCCCTCTTTTAGGGGACTTTTAGGGGTTTTATACATTACCCACTAATTAATTTCTTGATAGAACACGGTGACATCAAAATAGACACAGTGACATTGGAATAAACATAGTGACATCAAAATAACCAGTGACATCAAAATAACCACGTTCACATTGGGCTAAACACAGTGACGTTGGGATAAAGGAGTCACTGACAACAGGAATGGTCAGATCTGTCCCTTTTGCGTGTGACCATGGACTACTGGAAACACCTCCAGCATCACCAGATCCAGGTGTTGAGTCCCACATGATGAAGCCAAGGCTGCGGATCCACCCCAGGACACACAGGGATGTCCAGGGTCAGGGAAGGGCAGATTTCCTGCCCCAGAGAGCACAAAGAGAGGGAACCCGCTGGACTGCGAGGGATTACAGCATGGAGAGGTTCAGGGAATGAATCAGGTTTATTGCAGAGCACCTCAAAGCTCTGGAGAACATCCCAGGTAATTACAGACTCCAGGTGAGCTCCCTGTGCTGGCTCTGAGAGGACAATGCTGCCCTTCCATCACCCGCCTTTGAGGAACCTGCTCCTCTTTCCCAATATTCCCAATCTCACCAGTAACACTCCAAGTTTAACAGTTCTCCTCTTCAAAGCTCTTGGCCAACTCCAATTAATTGGCTAATTGCTACCTCGGGGAGCAACCCCAGTCACGTTTTGGCTGGAGATGCCAGAGTTTCCTCCAAGTTTCCCGTGGTGCAATCCGGGATGACTCGGGGCCGGTGCCGTGCCCGGAGCGCTGGGGGCACTGGGGGCAGGAGCCATCAGACCTCCAGCCTTGGCCTGGGGTCCAAAGAAGAAGCAGAATTCCAGCTGCTGACCCAGATGTGGCACCATCTTTCTCCAGATCCTTCTTTTCTGAACAGAGAGAGCAGCCAAGCAAAGCAGAACCATCCCAGTGCTTGGGAGTTCCCAGCAGAAGGGATGGGAGTGTTGGGATGTTCCAGGTCTCACTCTTAGAGACCTCATCCTTTCCTCCTGGGATGAGAATGGATTGTGTTGGCTGTTGTTCCGTGTCAATCTTTGACCTTTAATTAATTCCTGACCTCCTTCCTAATCCTCACATCCCTGCTCCTTTTGTCCCTGACATTCCTGTTCGCAAACCATCCCTGCGCTCAGCTGGTTCCATCTTGGCTTCCAACATCTGTTTGGAACTGGATGATCTTAAAGGTCCCTCCTGACCCAAACCATTCCATGATTCTGTGTCTCCTGCAATGTCCCCCTCAGTGGAAATCCCCCCTTGCAGAGCCTTTCAGCAGGAGCTTTGCAGAGGGATCACCCAGATTTGGCCTCATTCCCTGGAATTTCATGCCTGAACACACAAGTGGCCAAAGTTTGGTCCTTGCAGACCCTCCCGTCTGGGCTGCTTGGGATAACGGCAGGGCTTCAAACAGGGCCTCCAGGGCCTGGCTTTTCCCTGTCTTCTTTTACATCTGTCTGGAAAATAAAAAACCAGCAGATCTGTAACAGCTGGAAAACCACCAGCACCAAACTCCTGTAGCTGCGTGGTCAATTATCCCTGGAATCACCTGCTGGGGACTGAGAACATCCGAATCCCTGATTACAAAGCCAGGTTCTCTTTGACAAGGAAGTGTCATTCCCTTCCTCTGGAATGAGGGCCTGGGGCAGGTGCCTGAAGTTGCCACTTGATGCAGCTCTTGAAGCCTTCAAAGGAGCTCAGAAGCCGCAGTCAGACACCTCGGCCAGGGGGTGTTTGTGCCCCTGAACCCCTGGCCCAGGATCCACACGGATCAGGAGGTCACTGGGTTGGGTTTGTTGGGAAACCTGGAACTCCCAGTTCTTCCCTCCATGGTGTCAGGGAGCAGCCCTGGCTCTGGCACATGGGGTTTTGTCCCTTTCCCCCACTCCCATCCCTGCTCTGAGGGCCCAGCAAAACCCAATCTCTCTGCCTGGACAGTCCAAATTCCAGCCTCTACTGTGTGGGTGTTTCCCACACCAGGTGTTCTCCAAATCCCCAGTGCCACAATCTTGGAAAGGCTCACAGGAGGAGGCTGTGCCCATCCATGAGAGCCAGGCCTGGGCCCTGCTGACCCTGCCAGGTGTGGCTGGTCACAACTGTTCCCCTTGGAGAGATCCACTGGAGATGTTCCCACGTCCTTCTCCTTCCCAGTGTGAATTCAGGTCCTTGGAGAGTTGAAATGAATCAATCCCGGGCTGCTGGAGGTTGGCAGGGAGAGTTGCATGAAGCAATCCCGGAGATTACATCTGTTTACGGAGCAGGGCTCTGCAGGAACCTGCCTGCTCTGGGAGTTGTTTTCCTTGGAGAAACTTCTGCTTCTCCCGGCTCCGCGGAGATGAAAGCAACACTTTCTTGGCCCCTCTCCTCAGAAGCTTGGAGGCAGTGGCTGGGGGGTCCCCCTGGCCCCCCACGCTGCCGAGGTGGAGGTGGGGATGAGTTTCCAGGGATGAGTTTCCAGGGATGAGTTTCCAGCTCTCTTTAGCAGCCGGAATTGGAGCTGCTGCCAAAAATGGCGTCACTGCCCGTGGCTGTTTGGCCACTCCGGGAGCCAAGGGCTCGTGGCCGTGGTGCCCCCTGCCCGTGGTGCCCCCACGACTCTGCCGGGGCCGCTCTGGGGGTCCCCCAGGAGCTGCCCGGGGTGACAGGCGCAGCCCCGGCCGTGCCTCCCCCAGGGATGCTCCTAACCCTCGTCAGAGAGAGCTCCGAAGGAATAACTAATTGGGTTAATAACTAATTAGCCGGATGTGCCAGCCTCGCCGGGGCTGGCTGCAGACCCCGGCAGGTCCCCGAGAGCCCCCTGCCCAGCCAGGAGCTGTCCCTACCTTCTCGATCAGGGTCACGAACTGGTTGTTGAGCACTTTGATGTCCTCCTTCTCCTGCTGCCGCACGGCCTGGAACTCGGTGTCGATGTCCAGGCGCACGGGGGGCGGCAGCCTCCCCTCCACGGAGAACGGCGAGTAGGGCGAGCAGCGCAGGCTGCCCAGGGAGCCGCAGCCATCGCTGGCCACCGAGCCGCGGCTGTCGCTGGCCCCGCCGTCGGGGCTGCGGCGCTCCGGGGACGGGCTCCCGGCGGCTCCGCCGCGGCTCATCCTCCCCGCCGCCTCCCCGGAGCACAGCGAGCCGCTGCAGAAGGCAGAGCTGGGGTTGGTCATGCCCGGGCTGGGCTCCGGGGGAGGGAAGGGCGCAGGGAGAGAAGGGGGAAGGTTCGCGGCTGCCGCCGAGAGAGGAGCAGCAGCGCGGCTGGGCCGGTGCGATTCCCGTCTCCTGGGCTTGTGGGCTGGTAATGAATTCCAAGCACCTGTTCTGCGATGTTCATTAAACGGAGGAGGGTGGAACCCTTGATGGAAATCCAGATCAACCTGTTGGCTTTTTTTTTTTTTTTTTTTTCTATGTTTTTTTTTTTTTTCTTCTTATTCCCTCCTCTGTCTGTTCCCTCCTTTCTTCAGGAGCTTGTTTGTGTGAGGAGGACTCAGGCCCTTGCAGCAAAAACAAACCCTCCCAGGTAATTCCAGCCCCCAGCAGCTGCCTCCCTCATCCTTAAAAGGTGAGGAAAGGAATTGGAGGTGCCAGGGTTGGGAAGGACTGCTCCAGGCACAGCTCTGCACAAGGACTTGGCACAGGGAGCCGGCATCAGCCCCTGGCTGCTTTCCAGCCCAAATTTTCAGGAAGCAACAGTAATACTTTATATATATATATATATATATATATATATATATATATATATTTTTTTTTTTTTTTTTTTTTTAGTACAGGAGGGTTTAAAACCATAAAGAGTCTGAATTGGCTAAAGAAGGAGTTGGAAAATGCATCCCAAGCTTGGTGTGGCTGGAGCTGCTCCTGCTCTGTCACCACAGGGGCACAGCGTGGATGGGTCTGGTGCTCAGGTGCTTTAGAGAGGACAGGTCTGGTTTTAGCAATGTTAGGTCTAGTTTATGGATAATAGGTCTGAGTTCAGGGAGGATAAATCTGTTTTTAGAAATGGTAGGCCTGGCTTTTGGGAAGATAAATCTGGTTTAGGGAACATAAGACTGGTTTTGAGACCCCTGGGAGTGGGGTCCAAGAGTGCTGAGGTTATTCATTCATCTGCTCTGGCATCACCAGAGACCCTCAAAACCTCTGCACCCGAGGTGGATCTCAGGTGCCCAGGTCCACCTTTGACTGCCCCATTCCCATTCCCCAGAAGCCCTATGAAAGCTGGAGACACAAAACCCCTCTGAATTTCAATGGACTCTGGGTTCCACCCTTAAATCCCTGTTTGGTGCAAACCCAGCCTGGACGGGGTTTCTGCTTTGGCTCCATTTCTCCTGTGAAGCTTGGGAAAGAAGAATTCCCATCTGCGCCTCGCTTTGTGGCATCCTTGGGAAGGGGGATGGTCTTCTCTGGCCATCCCAATTTCCATTTCATGGGAAAGCTGCTGCTTTGCTGCTCTGGTTCCGCTCCACACTGGAGTTTCCCCTCCGAGGGAGGTGAGGCAAGGTGAGGTTGGATCTGTGCTCTGACAAGAAATGTCTGCTGAGGAGCAGCTGTAGTTTGGGAAGGACTTCCCAGGGAAGGGGACCTGTTCCAGTGGGTTTGACCTTTCCTTCAGGTGGAATTGCAATATATTGCCAGGAACGGGGGGTTTTCCCCTGTCCACCTTCCCAAAACATCCTTTCCAGGGAAAATGCATTTGCACACCCGGTCACTCGCTCAGTGGGTCCTTGGCAGGACTTCTCACGGCAATCCTGATGGTTTATTTTAATATTTTAGCTCAAATTCCAGTCTGGGAGCAGCCACAGCTCGTGGCTCCTGCTCTGTGGGTGACATTATCCCTTCCTGGTGGCTCTGTGGCTGGAGGCACGGACGGATCCCAACGGGCACCAGGTCAGAGGTCACCCTTGGCCTTGGGGCTGCTGGTGGTGCTGAGGGCACTCGGGACAGCCCTGGGAAAGCTCAGTCCCTCTGAGGGAAGCAGGTGGAATGAGGGCACTTCAGTGCAGTAGAGGCTGGGAGCAGTGTCTGCTCTGATCCTCGTGGGATCTTTCATGATCCCAGGTCATCCCACCTGTCTGAGCATCAGTCCCTGCTCCTTTCTTCTCCAAGGATCTGTTCTTTCCCTCATCCTTTTTCTTCCATGAAATTAAGTTTCCAAACCTAGGTCTAGCCCGTGGGAACAACAAGTTTGGCTCAAAGAGCATCTCCCAGTGCACAGTGGCCCAGGAAGCCTCTCCAGGTGATGGGATCCAAGTGGATCTCGATGCCTTTTGATTCCCAGTTCCTGCACAGCATTGTGTCCTGTGTCCCACATCTTCCCCATCCCTGGAAGTGTCCAAGGATAGGGCTTGGAGCAACACAAACTAGTCGAAGGGGGTGGAATGGGATGAGCTTTGAGGTCCCTTCCTACCCAAACCATTCCATAATTCCATGATTAGATGCTGGAGTTGGGCCCAAAATCCCTCTGCCACAGAAAGGTGCAGAAGGATGGTGGATGGTTCAGGATGAAAATTGCCTTTAATTCTTGGGACAAGCAGTGTGGAACCCTATTTTTCACTGGGGTCACTACAGCCACTCTGCTTTGAGAGGGATGAGGGTTTTCCAAGTGCTGTGCCCTTTCAGCAGGATGGGTTTGATCTGCAGGTGACATGGAATGTGTTGGAAGAGGATTCAGCCTCTCCTTTCAAGGCTGAAGCTCCTGTTGGCCCACCTGGCGAGCAGAGGGTCCAGGGGAGCCCCGTGGAGGGGGGATGCTGGGGGACCCTGGCTTCAGCGCCCGTGGTGCTGCTCCTGGGCATTTTTGGTGTTTGTAGGGAAGGATCTTGCGGCTCCTCCCTCCCGGAGAAGGGAGGACCTGTCCCCAGCTCAGCATCTGCCCCCGAGTTCCTGCCCCTCGCTGCTGCCCCTGCTGCCCTCCCAGCCCCGGGAGAGGCCGAGCTGACTCAGGCACGTCCTGCCCCTCCTGATGTTCTCGGTGCTCCTCCTTGGCCAGGTGTTTGGTTCAGTTTGGGATGGCCTGGTCCCCAAACCAGGGCTTCTCAGCCTTCCTGGCTGCACAGAAATCCTGCTGGAGAGGGACAGGGACAAAGGAGGTGGGGATAAGGTGGAGAAAGGGATGAAGGCTCCGGCCCCGTCCAGCTGACCTCTTTGTGGGGTGCACACCTCCCTGTGAACTCCCAGCCTGCTGGGTTGAATCCTGCTGTGGTTGCATGGAGTGATCCCAGGATCTCCCACTCCGGACATGTCACCGTGTGTGGTTCTCTGGGGGGCTGAGGCTCAGGGCTGGGCACAGGGAGATTCAAACCATCACAGGGAGCCTTGAAGGTGCTTCAAGCCCCTTGGACAAACCTGGGAAATCTGGAACCCTTCCCTGGACACTGGGGGTTATTGCCAGCACCTGGAACTCCCAGGGTTATTGGCTCAATATATTCAGGCAGAGTGGAATCATTGCTTTATCAAAGCTCCCCAAGTAATTGGTGTTTATTAATGAGGAATAAACTGGGAATCAGCCCCAAGGGATCTGAGTAGGAGGTAGAGCAGGACTGACGGAGCTCTGGAGGGAATGAGAGGGTGAGCAGGAGCCAGGTAAGGGAGCTGCCCCTGGAATGGGAATTGTCCCTGGAATGGGAATTGTCCCTGGAATGGCTGGTCACGCACGGCTGGGAATGGCCAGTGCTGTGGCCAGAGGTGGGACAGGGAATGGCCAGTGCTGTGGCCAGAGGTGGGACAGGGAGTGGCCAGTGCTGTGGGACAGGGAATGGCCAGTGCTGTGGCCAGGGGTGGGACAGGGAATGGTCAGTGCTGTGGGACAGGGAATGGCCAGTGCTGTGGCCACAGGTGGGACAGGGAGTGGTCAGTGTTGTGGCCGCAGCTTGACAGGGAATGGCCAGTGCTGTGGGACAGGGAATGGCCAGTGCTGTGGCCACAACAGGACAGGGCAGGGCAGCTCCTGGTTCTGCTGCTGGGGCCTCCCCGAGGTCAGCTCAGGTTTAAAGAAACAGAAGAAGGAGAGGATTTCTTTTGTGAAATGGTTTGGTTTGTTTTATTCAGTTTGGCTGGGCAGGGCAGGCGTTTCCTGCTCCACCGGGGGCTGGGCCTGGAGGTTCCAGTTTGGGACTGGGCACTGCTCAGTTTGGGTTGGGGGCTTTGAGAGCCCCTTCCTTCAGCTCTGCTCTGTTCCCTCTCTGCAGGTCCCTCTGGGGAAGGGAAGGGGCCAGGCTGGGGACGTGTCCAGGCCATGCCAGGGTGGCACAGAGGGGCTGAAGGAGGTCCATGGCCCTCGAAGGACAGTGCCCAGCCCCAGGTGGGCACAGAGAGGGAGCACTGCAGCCACAGGGGTGGGGGACACTGCAGGGATGCTGCAGGGACAGGAGGAGAGCACGGAGGGGACGCTGCAGCCCTTCCTCCCCTTCTCCCCTGCCCGTGCTGGGACCGGGCTGTGGGAACGGGAGAATTGGATGCCAGAGTGGGGGTATTTGTGTACCCTGGTTTGGGGGGTGGCTGGGGGGAGCTCTGCCACCTTCCCAGGCTCCTTCTCCCACTTCATTATTCCTTCTCTTACCGTCACCTATTCCTTCTCCCCCTCACTCCTCCCTTCTCTCCCTTCTCGTGTCCCATTCCCACTCCCACCTCCTCTTTTCCTTGCTTTCTGCACCTGCCTAGAGCTGTCCACATCTCTTCCCTGCTTTCTTCTGGAATCCCAAATCAGGCTCTTTCTGATTTCTGGGTGAAACGCGGAGAAGCTGAAACTCAGCCCCAAGCAGGCGTCAGAGCCCAGGAATGTCCCGCGGGGCTGGGCCGGCCGGCCGGGACCTGCCCACGGCAGCTTCACTCCCAGGAAACGGAGCGTTTCCCACTCAGCTGAGCTTTGGCTCACGGAGTTTCCAGGAAATGTCAGGTATTGAAAAAGAACAACCCTAAAAAGGACTAAAGGCGGGGTGTGACGCCCCCATTCCTGCGGGGGTCTGCTGGCCCTGCCCGCTGGGCAAAGGGGCTGGGTGGTCGTGGCTGTGCCGGGGGGTCGGGAGCGGATCCAGCTCCCAGAGCTGGAAGTGCCCCAGCAGCGTCTCCCTGATGGGATCAAACGCTGCAGTCCTGGAATGGGAAGGGACATCAAAGCCCATCCGGTGCCACCCCTGCCGTGGGAGCAGCTCTGCAGGTGGGGTCTCACCTGACGGGGCAAAGGGGCAGAACCCCCCCCCTCCCCTGCTGCCCACGCTGGGGGTGCTGAGGGGGCTCTGCTTCATCTCAGAACACTCTTTTTTCACCTGAAATGACCCCGAAGTCCAGGAATGGTCTTCCCAGGGAAGCCGTGGCTGCCCCTGGGTCCCTGGCAGTGTCCAAGGCCAGGCTGGACAGGGCTTGGAGCAGCCTGGGATAGTGGGAGGTGTCCCTGCCATGGCAGGGGTGGCACTGGATGGGCTTTAATGTCCCTTCCAACCCAAACCATTCCATGAATCTCCAGCTCTTTCTGTTGTCCATGCTCTTCACTCTGGGCTGTACTGGGAGCCTGGACGTTCCAGTTCCCTCTGCAACAACCAGTCCTGTTACTTTGGCAAATGGCTTCTCCTTTCCCAACATCCCGCTAATAAAAACAGCAGGAATGAGAGGCACAGGGAGGATTTACAGCTTGGTGTTTCCCAATCCCCACCGGTGTGAATGACTTCATTCCCTTCAGCAGCACCCAGATCCAGCTCCGATCCCGACGGGCTCTTGTGTCACTTTAATGAGGCTTTTGTTTGCTCTGGGTGTCACTCCCAGGCTCTGGAGCACAAAGAAGGAGCTGCTGCTGTGGCTTCTTGGAGCCTCTGGCTCTTCTGGAGCTGTGGGAGGTTCGGGAGCCAGCTCCCTGTTTTGCAACAGGTTCTGTGCATTCAGTACACTGTGATCTTTTTTTTTTTTTTTTTTTTTTTTTTTTGGGGGGTTAGAAAAGGGCCTGTGACATCCCAGTGACACTTAGAGGAGGATGTTTGCATCTGGAATTGCAGGAGCATCCTTTTGCCCCTGTTTGGGGATTTGTGGTCAGAGAAATCCCAGCCTGCAGCGGCTCCTCTCCCAAAATCTGTGTAGCAGCAGGAACTTTAGGGGTGGGATATCTCTGGGTATGGGTTTTTCTCCCTGTGAGGATTTGGGCTCATCCACTGGGAGTAGAGGATGGTGGGAGAGGGAGAGGGGATAGTGCCACTGCTGGAGGCAGGAGCTGTGTGGGGACAAACTGAGGGACAATTTCTGGTGGGCTCAGGGTGGCAGCACCTCAGCTGGGGAACCAGGGCCTTGTGCCTGTAGTTTCCATGCCCAAATCACCAGGAAAGAGGTCTATTTTTTCCCATATTTTCCTGGCCCCTTATGGGAATTGGATCCATCTCCCACTTTTCCCCTTGTGCTACCAGAACCTTTGTGGCTGTGTAAAAGAGGTGTTGGGCCATGGCCAGACCTCACCACAGCATCCCTGGGGTGCCTTGTCCTGCTTCCTAAATCATGGAATCGTGGGATTGCTGTGGTTGGAAAGACATCCAGGATCAACCTCGGACCCAGTGCCCATAAACCCGTGTCCCCAGGTGCCACATCCATTCTCTCTTTGAACACTTCCCGGGATGGGGCCTCCACCCCTGCCCCGGGCAGCTGTGCCAGGGCTGGACAGCCTTTTCCAGTCCTTTCCAGACGTTTTCCCAAATCTCCAGTGCTGTGGTGCAGGGCGGAGAGGAGCCCCAGCCCTGGCATTCCTGCAGAGGGGCACTCTTGGGGCTGGTGGATTCCTGGAGCTGCCAGGCATCCTGATGCACCTCGGAGGGGAATCTGGCACCGAGCCTGTGCCCCGGCGGGTTTGGAGCCCGGGATGCAGGCTCAGGCCCGAGCCAGCACCCAGAGGCAGAGGCAGGAATCTCCTGCTGCTCCTGCCCCCCGAGGCTGGGCTGACGTGGCCCCAGGCCTGTGGCTGTCCCCACGTGTGTGACGTGTGCCAGGGCCACCCTGCAATCCCTGTGGAGTCAGAGACCAGGGCTGAGTCATCCCCAGTTTTAACTCCTGGGCTCAGATTCTGAGGTGCTGAGTCACACCCAGAGCACTCAGGGAGATCCTCCTGCCTTGGAGGGGCTGTTTTGGCCCGGTTTTTGGGTGGCAGAAGCTCTTCCCTGCACTGAGGAGCTCTGGAGCCCACGGAGTGCAGGAAGGAAACATTCTCAGCATGGAATTACGGAGTGGTTCAGGTGGGAAGAACATCAAAGCCCATCCAGTCCCAGCCGTGCCATGGCAGGGACACGTGCCACTGTCCCAGGCTGCTCCAAGCCCCGTCCAGCCTGGCCCTGGGCACTGCCAGGGATGGGGCATCATGGAGAACTCTTCTTTTTCACTGCTTTTCCCTGTCTCCTTTTCCTCCCGTGGGAGGTGGGAAGTGCCACAGGTGGAGCTCGAGGCTGGAGCTGGCTTTGGGGTGCAGGTGGGTGTGGGTGTGAGGCCGCTGGGAGCTGGGGCTGGAGGAGGGTTCCAGGTGTGGCCCCTGCTCCACGGAATGCTGGACCTGCTCATCCCTCCCCTCCCAGGGCGGCATCGATGTCCTCGGCAGTGTGGGCGGGTCCAAGGCAATTATCATTACAATAATAATTGTAATTATTGTTGTCAGCGCTGAGTGCATTGATTAGGAGGGGCCCCAGACAGACAGACAGACAGACAGACGGGCCCCACCCTCTGCTCCATCAGCACCAGGGCTGGGCTGCAGCAGCTCCAAGGCTGCAATCCTGCCCTTTGCTCCCACCGTCCTTTCTGGTTCCAGGTCTCCACCCTGGAGAAGACCAGAGCAAAGGAGGGAATGGCACCTTCCTTCTGGAAGCTTCCGACTGTCACCTTTGGGTTCAGTCTGGCCCTGGAGCAGCTCCTGCTGCTGAGATAAAAATGCCGAGACAAAATCCCTGACTGGGGCGACAGGTGGGAAGGCTGAAATCCCAGATTTGGGAGCTCGGTTCTCCCTAGTTCTGCAGGAGGAGAACCCCCTGTGAGCCGGATTGGCCCCTCGGAGGCGGGGATAACTCAGGGCTTACAGCAGCTGTAAAACCCCTGTAAAATGTGCTTTGTTTGCTCTGCTCCCGTCCCTCCAGTGCAGCCAGTGACTCACGGGGCGGAGGCATCGCTCCTTCCCCCAGCCCCTCTGCTCTCCTGCTCCTTCTCCTGCCCCACGGTGGGCTCTGGGTTCTCAGCTTGGAGCTGCTTTGGGAAGGTCCTTCAGCCTCCCGTTGTGACCAGTCAAATCTCTTAGAATTTCTGAGGTATTTAAGGAATACAAGAAATACATAGAAAACATGCAGAAATGTAGAAACATGTAGAAATACATAGGAAATGCAGAAAATACATAGAAAATGTAGAAACATGTAGAAATACATAGAAAACATGTAGAGGTGAACAAACCCTTGGTCATCCCTCATCCTTCTGGATCCGGGGGTGCCACCTCTGGAATTCTGGCTGATCCTGTCCACCCTCTGGAGCAGAAGGACAATTTGCCCTGAAAATGATGTAGTTTTTCCAAGATTCCAAGGAATTTTTGGAGCCACATGTCGGTGACATGTCCCTCGGTGTTTGGGGAGTGAGGGAGGTGACACCAGTTCTACTCCTGCCTTTCCCATGTCCTTCCTGCAGGACAGTTTACCTTTGAGTTCCTTTTCCACGGGCAACAAATCTGTTTGGTTTTGCCAAAGATCCTGGAATTCCCTCCTGGTGGCAGAGGGTGAGGAGCAGCTCCATCCCGTGTCCTCCCTGGGCCGAGGATGGCGCTGGATTCCGTGGGAGATGTTGAGACCCCGGGTCCTTGCCCACCATTCCCTTTGCCAAGGGCTGTGCCAAGCACATTCCTCTCTCTCTCAGGGTTTTTCATAGAGGTGCACAGAGAGAAAGAAAGAGAAAACAATTTCTATTTCTGCTCCTTGTTCTTCTCACGTGGAATGTGTTTGGAGAATTGTTTGCCTGGGGTGATTGTTTGATTCTAGTGAGGATTGTTTAGACCTGGTGGCCAATCCAATCCACCAAACAGGAGTTTTCCATCCTCTCCTGAGACGGGTCTTTTCCAGAAAAACTGAGCCCAGCATTCCCAGCGCTGGTAGTTTCACCCAGCGCTGAGAATTAAGTTTTAATTTCTTTGTTTGTTTTTCCTTAAGGCTTTGGCTGTGGGAGGGACTCTCGACTTTCATGTCAAAATTATGCAGGTGATGATGATTATCCATAATTATAACTATATTTATCCGTATTCCTTCAGGTTTTCTTGTAATCACAAGGTCTTGTAATTTGGGGGAAAGGGGAAAAAACAGCTTTAGGCCCTTGTCCCATGAGCTGGAGAGGGGGAAAGTGCACAGCTGGAATACTGGTGTTGCTGGCCAGGGGTCTGTGTCACATCCCGAACGGGACAGGACTGCTGAGGAACGCGGCTGAGCTGTTCATTTTCCAGCATCACTCTCATGACATGGTTATGGCAGTGGGAAGATGCCAGCAGCTCACAGAACAAAGCAGACAAAGAACTCAATGTTACAACTTACTTTAAAAGCTTTTTGACCAATCACACGAAGCAAAAGCATCTTGACACCCGTTCTATCCCACCACTGCAAGCACACGTACCTTTGGTTAAAACAACGCTCGCTTTTTTCCAATGCAATGCCTGCTCATAAGCCTTAAAACACAATGCACAGAGTTCCTAAGCTTAGAACTTCCTAATATCTCACTAGATATACTTTTCTATAACTTAGGGGGTTATTCTAGACAAGCATTAATACACTGACCATTGTTCTATTTGTCCTTACTTTCTACTTGTATAATTTTTCTGCTGACAAATCTTACAGCTACTGCTCAGCTCTGATCACAGTTCTGCTGTCTCTGAGGCCTGCCTGCTGCAGCTTTCCCAAAACCCTCTGATTTTAAGGATTCCCACGACTGGGATACCTTCCCCATGTGTCAGGCCACATTCCATGTCCCCCAGAAGGATCCCTGGGAAGGATCCTGGGCTGGATTTCCTGGTGTGTCCAGGAGCTCCTGGCAGTGGGCAGAGCAGTGGGGGTGGAAAAGCTCCTCTGCAAAGAGGGCAGGAGGAATGTGGGGCTCCATCCATGGGGGAAGGGCAGCCCCATCGCTGCACTGAGCACCTGGAAGGGGCTGGAGGGAGAGACTCCAGCAGGAGGAACTCCTTGGGGGTGTCCAAGTTGTTCATAGAATCATGGAAAAACCTGAGATAGAAGGGACCCATGAAGATTATAGATTCCAACTCCTGACTCTGCACAGGCCACCCCAAAATCCCCCCAGTCCCTGGAGGGAATTAGGAGCTTGTGGGAAGCCTTGGGAACACAGCTGGATCTGTCACCCTGGGCAAGCTGAGACAGTGCCCTGGGCACCCTGGGGACCTTGGGGCTCATGGAGGATGATGAATGATTTAGGAAAATTTCCTCCCTGTGAGGGTGGAGAGGCCTTGGAGTGGATTTCCCATAGGACCTGTGGCTGTCCCATCCCTGGAAGTGATGGCCAGGTTGGACAGGGCTTGGAGCAGCCTGGGAGAAGTGGGAGGTGTTCCTGCCCATGGCAGGGGTGGCACTGGATGAGCTTTAAGGTCCTTTCCCACCCGAACAATTCTATGATTCCATGATCCCATGATTCTGTTCCTACTGGTCCCTGTGATAATTCATATTTGGGTTTTGCTGTGTTGCAGCAGGAGGAATGCCTGGATGAGGGTTTCCTGGATGAGGAATGCCTGGATGAGGGTTTCCTGGATGAGGAGTTCCTGGATGAGGAATGAGTTCCTGGAAGCCTTGGAGCTGTTTGGGTGAGCCCAGACCTGGCTGCCTCTGGCAGAGCCCTGATTCCTGTCCCAGTGCAGGGCTGGAAAAGTGGAGAGGAAAATGAGGTTTCCATGTGTAAATCCACGTGAAGTTGCAGCCTGAACAATCCACTGGCCTCTGCCAAAGGCTCTGGAGCAGGGAGAGGCCACAGCAGGGAATTCAGGTCCTCGGAAAAGCCACTTCATGGAATGTGAGGAGTTTGGCCCATCCAGGTTGTGTGGATAAAGCTCAGAGTGTGTGACTGGGATGGTGGAAGGTGTCCCTGTCCAGGCCAGGGGATTGCACTGCATAAACCCCAAGGTCCCTTCCAACCCAAGCCATTCCATGATTCCCGTCAATGGGGGAATCCCGTCAGGCTCACAGGAATGGCTGCAGGGCAGGGACAGAAAACCAAACCAGGCCCCATTTAAAGGACATCCAATGGGACACAGGGCCCCGAGTGCTGCCCGGAAGGAGGCACCAACCTTTGGAACTGATGATCCCTGTGGATCAGCAGCTGTTGCCAGGCTGGGAAGGGCACTCCCTGTCACTGAGCTCTGGGCTGGAGCTGCGTCATTCCATTGACTTTATGGCCCGGTGACACAGGAAATGGGCCTGGAATCCATAAAACCCTGATAAACCTGATACACCTCATCCTGATAATCCTCCAGTTGTGGAATATCCTGAGCTGGATCCCGAGGATCATCGAGGCCAACTCTTGCCTGGTGACATCCAACACCTGCCTTTGGGATGCAGGAGAACAAGTTCCCTCTGCTCACAGGAATTATGATGAGCTGGAAACTTTGATTAGTGAGGCTGCTTTGATCCTGGAAATGGATCTGGGTTTGCAGTGTGGGGAAATCTTCAGGATCTTGGGAAAGGTGCTGTTGTGTTCCCATTGATTTTGGGTGGGTTTAGCAGGAATAAGAGCTTGGCAGTGCCATTGGATGTCAGGAGAATTTCTTGGGACGTCATGAGGAATTTTTCCATGGAAAGGACGGTCAGGCACTCCAGTGATGGAGTCCCCATCCCACAAGGTATCCAAAGGATGTGGCACTCAGGGCTCTGGTGGGGACTGGTCACAGCTTGAACTCCATGATCTGGGAGGGCATTTCCAGCCTCAGTGATCCTGGGATTCTGGAATTCTGACAGCCCTGAGTGCCCCATCTGGGATTTGCCATCCCCCAGAGCCTCCCGCCTCCCTGAGCCCGGAGATTGATCCCAACATCCCATATCCATCCCCAGCCACCGGCCCACGCAGGCACTGGGAGGTGTTGGAACAGCAGATGTGGGATCCAGGGCCAGAGCCCTTTGGATCAGGAACCACCAGCAGGGCCTGTGCAAGCAGAACCTATGGATGCTCCTGCTCCCAAAAATCAATCCAAACACGGAAATCCAGGCAGGCAGCAGGAGGGATCCCCCTGGGATAACACAGGAGGTGTGGAAACCCCACAAGAACACATTCCCAATGCATAATTTCACTCACCTGTAAAGGTTTTCCTCTTCCGTTACAATACTTGAGTTAGTTTTTTTTTTTTTTTTTTCCAGCTGGAATTGAGAGCCTGGCTTGTTTTCCCAAGGATTCATGGAGGGATTGATCATTTGTGGGGGTTTGGCTGCTCTGGGAGCGTCGGAGCCAGTCCTAGGTGTGCAGGGCCAGGGGCAATGTGACTCCCAGCATGGCAGGCAGGGAAATCACTTCCCCAAAAAGTCAAAAGTGAGCTCGGTGTCACCAAACCCCATCCGTGGGGTCACTCACTAGGGCTGGGAGGAATTTACCGGTCGGAGCAGTTGTGGAGCAAGCCCGGGTTGCCATGGAATAACAACACAACAAACCCTGGGACACCTCTGGTGGCCACGTGGCTTCAGCCTGGGCTCAAACGGGGAACATCCACCTGGCAGGGGGGGAAGGGAACAAAACTGGGAACAGCAAGCAGGGGATGAGGCTTCCTGATCCCACCTGGGTTGCTCGTGGTGCAGGGACGGAGGGTTGGACTTGGGTTGAAGATGGGCTCACCCTGACCCAAATCCAGGGTGAAGTCCAGCTTCCCAGTGCCAGACTGGGATTCCTGGAGGCTGCTGGGAGCAGCTTTGCCTTTGTGGCAAAAGGTTGGGATTCACCTGCCTGGATTGCTCCTCCTGTGCCTCTCATGTTGTGTACAAGTCCCTGTGTGGTGATCCAGGCTGGAATCCAGCCTGCTGACAGCCAGGAATTGCTGCCTGAGCGCCAGTGCCACCCTCAGCTTCCATCCCTGCCTCCTCAGGACATCCCGGCGCTGTTCAGGAGCAGCCTGGCTGTGTGAGGCTGGACACTGCCCTGCTGCCAGCTGTGCATGGATGGAGAGATCCCTGTCCTGTCCTCCAGCCCCAGGGGAGGTGCAGGGCATGGCTGTAACACTCCACTTTGTTTACACTCCATGGATTATTTTTATAATCCCAGGATCAATTAGGCTGGAAAAGACCTCTGAGATCATCGAGTCCAACCTGTGATGGTGGGAGCCAAGCCAGGTGCAGGGCTGGCAGGAATCCTGCAGGAATCCTGCCCCATCTCTCTTCCTGGATCGAGTTCCCCCTTTTCCCTCTTTAAAAAGAGAATTTCCCTGTAGCAGCCAGGCTTCTCCTCTCCCCCCAGAGCAGGACGGGTGGATTTTGAGCAGGCTGAGTTTGCAGCCAGCCTTATCTCCCTGTCCTGGGGACAGAAAAGCTGAAGGGTGACACTTTCAGGCCAGACTTTGAAATCTCCTGGGGAATTTACGACCTGATAGTGAAGGGCTGAGGCCCTCTGGGACTATTTGGAAATGGTGAAAACCCTGAAACCCAATTTTTTCCTCTGCTTTTTCTTCATAGAACTCCAAAATTCAAGCAGGGACCCAGAACGCTGGGGCAGGATTTTAATCCTGTCTCCTTTTGAGTGTGGACTAAATGTTGGGTGGGTGCAACCCTCCGAACCCACTTCGGTTTGGAGGATTTATTTGAGGGACTAGCAGGAGAGGGAAGGGCAAATACAGCCCCCCCCCCCCTGAGCTGGCAGGATCTGGGTACTGCTGGCAGGGCCCGGGCAGTGCCCTGGTTTATATTAAACAGCCAGGACCTGGCGCCGGGGCCCCTTTATCAGCTTTGGGCCGTGCCCAGGGGAGAGCCCGCCTGCAGCACTTCCAAATCCATGTGTATTTTCCCTGTGCCCCCCCCTGCTCGTTGCAACACCCGGCTGGGCACGGCGAATCCGGAGGGAACGGGGATCAGGGCTGGGGCTCAGCCCGCAGGTGGCAGAGGAGCAGAGCGGGGACGCGGCGCCAGGTGTGTCCTGTCCCTTCCCCGCGGCCCTTCCCTTCTCCGCTGGAGGGTGGGAATGCGGCCAGGCACACCCAGCTCCGAGCAGTAAAATGATCCCTGCGGTGCCCTTGGGCCAAGCCCAGCTTTTCTAACGGATAAAAGGGGAGGCAGCGGGAGCGCTCTCACTCCCCTGGGCTCCAGCGCAGCCTCTCCGAGCTTTGCAAGAGCGAGGCAAGCCGGACCGTCCCTCGGAGCAGCATGTCCCGCTCTGTGACCTTCAGCTCCCGCTCGGCCGCCGGGCCAGCCCTGAGCCAGGTGCGGGTCAGCTCCGTCTCCTCCAGCCGCAGCTCCGGCCTCGGCCGCGCCGGCGGCTTCGGCAGCGCCAGCCTCTACAGCCTGGGCTCGGCCAGCAAGAGGATCAGCCTGGGAGGGGGCAGCTCCTTCAGCGTCCGCTCGGGCTACGGCTATGGGGGAGCGGGCTTCGGGGGCAGCCTCAGCCCCGGCGGCATCCAGGAGGTCACCGTCAACCAGAGCCTCCTGACGCCCCTCAACCTGGAGATCGACCCCAGCATCCAGAGGGTCCGCAAGGAGGAGAAGGAGCAGATCAAGACCCTCAACAACAAATTTGCCTCCTTCATTGACAAGGTGAGGGCTCGGAGCTCTGGGGGTGCTGAACAGTAGCTGGGACCCAAAATTGGTTTAATCACGAACGGGGTGAGGATCAGTCCTGGAGAACGTGGTGGGATTTGCCCACTGCAATCAAATAATTCTTATTATTTGATGTATTAAAGCATTGCCAACAGAACAGGTCGCCTTGCTCGGGCTGCCTTTGCAGCCTTGATTTACCTGGGATTGCCCAAATTACACCCCAACACCAAATCTGGGGAGGGAGAGGGTCCTGGAGGGAGTTTTCCCAAGAGAGCAGCTAAAACCAGAGCCTGTCCCAGGAGAGCAGATGGAACCAGAGCCTGCCCTGGTTGTTCATACTGCCCTGCACAGCTTGGCTCTCTTGCACTAACTGACCTTGTGTAAATCCCACTCTGGCATCCCCGAAATGTGAGGAATCCAGCCCTGGAGTTGGAGCAATTGGAGGGTTTGATGTCTGGGGCAGGTTTCTGTCAAGTATCAGCCCAGCAGAATCTGCTTTTCTTTAACTCCTCCAAAGCCTCCAAGTCACAAACCAGGTCCCAGAGCAGCCAACCTCTTTAGAGGGGTCTCCACGACCCTCCCCTGGTGCTTCCCGTGAACACCCAAATTCCCGGGCTGGGATTCCCACCTGCAGCCCAGTCCTTCCATCCCCTGCCGTGTAAGCTCCCCTCTCTCCCACCATCCCAAATGACCCCTGCGCTCCCTCCCAGGTGCGGTTCCTGGAGCAGCAGAACAAGATGCTGGAGACCAAGTGGAGCCTCCTCCAGGAGCAGAAGACGACACGGAGCAACATCGCTCCCATGTTCGAGACCTACATCAGCAACCTGCGGCGGCAGCTGGACGGGCTCCTGGCGGACAAGGGGCGCCTCGAGGGAGAGCTCAAGAACATGCAGGACCTCGTGGAGGACTTCAAGACCAAGTGAAGTATCAGTGTCCCCCTAAGGGGGTGGTGGAGCCGCCGGCTGGGCCAGTGGCTGGGCACGGATGTCCCCGGCTCTCCTGCCAGGGAGGGAGATGTTTTCTGGCCTGGAATGAGGTGTTTGGTGCAGAGAAGCTGCCTGGATTCTTCTTGCTCGTTGTTTCTGACACCTTGTTCCTCCCTGGGCCGGTGCCTCCATCCTCTTGGCTTTGCTTTGGGGCCTGCTCAGGCTTGGAAGTGGCATTTTGGGGCCTCCCTGGGGTTGGAGGTGACATCCTGGGGCCTCCCTGGGGTTGGAGGTGACATCCTGGGGCCTCCCTGGGGTTGGAGGTGACATCCTGGGGCCTCCCTGGGGTTGGAGGTGGTGCTCTGGGGCCTCCTCAGGGTCAGAAGTGGCTCTTTGGGGTGGCCGGAGCCCCGAGAGTTCCACAGGAGCTCCCGGCTGATTCCCTGGGCAGGGAATGGAGCAGCTGCCCTGCAATTCTTCAGTGACTTTTCAGTGTCACCTGGGAGGAGCCCCAGAAGAAAGGTGGCCTTTGTCCCAGCCCGGGGCAGCCCAGCCCAGCCAGGAAATACCTCTGAGAAGGGAAGGGAAGAATAGGACAGAGCTGGCAAACTGGATCAGGCAGGAACTGCAAACAAACAGAGCTGATAATTCCCAGGGTGTGTTTAGGGAGGGTCAATACCCAGAGATTCCTGAAGAGCTGCTTGGGAATGATGCTGCCCCCAGCCCTGCCTGATTATTCCATCCACAATCAGCCTTGGAATCTCTGCAAGGAGCTGGTTTGCAGCCAGAGGGATTAAACCCCAAAGTTTAGTTACATTCCCCATGGATTCAGTCCTTGGACTCATGGATTCATTCCTGTAGCCTACAGATCCATGGAAAGCCAAACCCTCTGTGTGCTAACAGAAGCGAAGCAGGAATTAGGAGCTGAGGGAGTGAGGATGCAATAACTAGAATGCAGAACCTGTTTTATATGGAGAAAATCTCAATTATAGATGGAAAACCTAAACCATGATGTGCTCTAGGGCTGCCTGTGGCCTCTTTTCCATAGGTTTGGTTTCCAGATGGTATTTAGGGGAGGAAAGGCTCCAGGGATGAGACCCAGCCCCTAACTCAGGAACTGCAGTGGGAGAGGGTGTGGAACCAGCTGGGATCATGCTGCTCACAGGGCTCAGTTCCAAGGAGTGAGTGTCCTGGGCTTTCAGAGGGGTATTGGGACACTACTGGACAATTTAGGAAGAAATTCCTCCCTGTGAGGGTGGGGAAGCCCTGGGATGGATTTCCCAGAGAAGCTGTGGCTGCCCCATCCCTGGCAGTGCCCAAGGCCAGGCTGGACAGGGCTTGGAGCAGCCTGGGATAGCAGAAAGTGTCCTTGCCCATGGCAGGGGTGGGAATGGGATGGGCTTTATGGTCTCTACAAACCCAAATCATTCCAAGATTCCATGCTTTACCAGCTCATTGACCAGCTTGGTGGAGCTGCCCCCAAGGAAATGAGGAATTTGATGAGGAAGAATTCAGTGTTTTTACCTCTCTGCTGGTCCCTTGTGTGTGGAGGTGGCGCCTCTGCGTCACTTCCCGGGATTTATTCCTCTGGAATAGCACTGGCAGCTCACTGACCTCCAGAGGGGCAACGTCCATTAATCCTGGTGTGGATGGGCACAATTCCAGGTGGGAGCGGGAGGGAGGGCCAGGGAGGCTGGGCAGGTGAAGCAGCTCCTGCTTTGGAAGGCAAATTCCAGCTCTGGCCATGCAGGGCCCATGTAAATAAAGAGCCTTAACCTGGCAACAATTCCCAAACAGCCAAAGTGCTTCCTGCTCTGTTCCTTGGAGGCTTTCTGGATTCCCAGATCCCCAGAGCAGGTTGGGGCTGGATGTTTGGGCAGGTTGGCAGTGCACAGACAGGTGCAGGTGGGCTCCAAGATCCAGGTTTGCGAATCAGTGGTGGTCTTGTAAAAGCTATGGAGAGGAATTTTTATCTGCTGGAGACCTTTAGGTGAACCCCCGGAGATTTTCAGGTGAGCCCCTCATCTGAGGGTGAACACCTAAAGAACAGGAGTCACCAAGACTGGAACTTGGTGAGGCTTTGGAGGAGAATGAGGGTAATTAATTACCCTCAGGGTAATTACCTGAGGGTAATTAATTACCCAGGACAGTGCCATGTGTTCAACACCTGCTGAATGTTGCCAGCAGTCTGGAGCAGGGAAGTGCAGAGTGGAAGCAGCTCCAGCAGGTGCTGGGATCAGCCCAGAGGAGTTTGTGTCTCTCCTGCTTTGAATTTGCTCCCTGAAGGGTTGGTGGAAAAGTGGAGGCACGGCCTGGACCCACCCCAAAGGAGGAGCAGGAATCTTCTGAAGCACAGGGAATTTTAAGGATTGTGGGAGAGCAGAGAGGGGACACTTTCCAGGTGGTGGTGGTGGCGTGGAGCAGCTCCTCCAGAGCAGGCCTGTGGCACCGCTGGTGCACCCCCCTGGGGAATTGCTGGGCTGGCTCCCAGGAAATGGAGGAATAGAGACAAGACCTGGGATAACCTTTCACTGGGATGTTTTTCCTTTCATCCAGGCTCTAACTTCACAGAAATCCCTTTTTTTTTTGGCAGATACGAAGACGAGATCAACAAGCGCACGGCGGCCGAGAATGAGTTCGTGGTGCTCAAGAAGGTGAATATCATCGTGGGTCAGGGAATCCTCAGATGGGTTGGGTGGGAAGGGACCTTAAAATCCATCCCATTCCCACCCCTGCCATGGGCAGGGTCACCTTCCGTGGGCCCTGGGTGCTCCAAGCCCCGTCCAGCTTTGGACACTTCCAGGGATGGGGCAGCCGTGGCTCTTCCCTGGGATTGATCATCAGTGTGTGCAGCCCTTCCCCCTGTTTGCCCCTACTCACACTTTACTCTTTGCTCTACTCACAGTTTACTCCAGCTCTGATGAAGCTCTGAGGGGCAGAATTCCATCCAAAGGCAGCTCAGGGGAGGCCTTGAGGTCTCCAAAATGCAGGGAAGAGGTGGCGGGTCCCAGGGGTATTGGAGATGATGCCAGATCTTTATTTGGGATCTTTCCCGAGGTCTCCGTGTCAAAACTGACACTGAACTTGCAAACAGGGATCCAAGGGATCCCCAGGACTCTCAGGATCTGCTCTCCAGCAGCATTCAGTGCCCTGGGAGATTACTTGTAGGCCCTGGGGTACCACTGGGACACCTGGAGCTGGTTTGGGGAACTCTGCTTTGGAATCCATCAGAGGCTGGGGGGGCTCACGCATCAAAGCTCCACAATCTCAATGGATTATTCCTCATTTTTCCAGGATGTGGATGCTGCCTACATGAACAAAGTGGAGCTGGAGGCCAAGGTGGATGCTCTGACAGATGAGATCAACTTCCTGAGGGCTTTCCATGAGGCGGTGAGGACCCTTGTGCTGCTTCAGAGGGGCACAACAGGGAATGCTGGCTGGGAAAATGAACGAGGGGAAGGTGATGGATTCGTGGAGTCTTTCCTTCCATAAGCAAAACTATGCCTGCAAGTGAAGTGATTCCTCTGAATTCTGTGGCTTGTCCCACGGATTTCTCCCTGTGTGGGATGTGGGATGGATGGATTGCAGACATAAGGGGACAGACGTTGTATTTGAGATGCTGTTTGTATGAAAAAAAAGAAAACGAGTGGCTGGGGAGGTGGTGCTGTGTGACAGGAATGAAGGAAAGCTGCTTGTTCCAGGCTCCTTCCTCCTCCCCATTGTTTGCAAGATCAGGGATTACCTGAGCTGGACACACGTCCTTGAGGGAGGTGCTGGAATTTGGCCCCTCCAGGTTCTGCACTAGCAGAACTAGGGATGTTGTCTAAGGAATGGGACAACAGTGGGATAAGCAGCCCTGCTGCCAAAGTAGGGATAAACAGCTCCAGCTTTGCTGTTGGTTGTTGCTCTGTGCTTTGCAAGGTTGTTTCCCTCCTAATTAGTAATTATTTTGATGGAATTCTTATCTGCCTCCCTTTCCCTTTTCTCCTTGGAGTCTCCCTTTAATGAGCTTCCAAAAGAGGGTTCCTGAAACCTCACTGACTAATGGGCTTGGTTTTCCTGCAGGAGCTGAACGAGCTGCAGGCGCAGATCTCCGACACCTCGGTGGTGCTGTCCATGGACAACAGCCGGAACCTGGACCTGGACAGCATCATCGCCGAGGTGAAGGCGCAGTACGAGGAGATCGCCAACCGCAGCCGCGCCGAGGCCGAGTCCTGGTACCAGAGCAAGGTGAGCTCTGGGAGGGGAGAAGCATCCAGGGACACCTTGGAGCCCCTTCCAGTGCCTAAAGGGGCTTCGGGAGAGCTGGAGAGGGCCTGAAGTGATGAGACACAGGGAATGGCTTCCCTGTGCAAAAGGGCAGGGATAGATGGGATATTGGGAAGAAATTCCTCCCTGTGAGGGTGGGGAGGCCCTGGAATGGATTTCCCAGGGAAGATGTTGCTGCCCCATCCCTGGAAGTGTCCAAGGCCAGGTTGGATGGGGCTTGGAGTTCCCTGCACAGTGGAAGATGTCCCTGGCCATGGCAGGGGTGATGCTGAATGGGCTTTAATGTCCCTTCCAAGCCAAACCATTCCATGATCTCCAGCTGTGTCAGCACGTGTATCCCCTGTGCCATGAGTGGGGGGGGGGGCTCTATCCTGCTCATTCCCTGCCATCCTCACCCCATCACTCTGTGTCCCACTGCTCTGTCCCAGTATGAGGCGCTGCAGGTGACAGCCGGGAAACACGGCGATGACCTGAGGAACACCAAGAATGAGATCACGGAGATCAACAGGGTCATCCAGAGGATCCAGGGGGAGATCGAGAATGCCAAGGCCCAGGTGAGGAGCTGCCCCTCTCCTGTCCTTCTCTGGCCTTGGAGCTGGGATCTGGCACCGATCCCTCTGGGGACCTGGGATAGCATCTGAGGGAGTAGCTGGGGAGGGTCAGTGTGGGTATTGGGAAAAGCTTCTTCCCCCAGAGGATGTCTGGCACTGAACAGGCTCCCCAGGGAATGGTCACAGCCCCAAGGCTGCCAGGGCTCCAGCAACCTTTGGATGACACTCTCAAGTGTTGAATTTCAGGGTTAATGGGATTTTTAAGGTTGTCATGTGCTGAGCCATGATGGTCCTTGTGGATTCCTTCCAACTCCGGACATTCTGTGATGTTCGGGATGTTTCAGGGGGCTGGGTGTCACAGAACCCTTTGCACTTGGTGATTTCGTAGATCTTTTCCAACCTTCACAATTCCATGGTCTCTAAGATCCATTCTGGGGTGGCTGCACTGCTCATCCTGAAGGATTTTAGTTCTGCTGGGGGAGGGGGAGCATTGGGAGCAGGGTGATCCTGCCAGGAAGGTGGATTTGGGAGAGGAAATCACCCCTGGGACACAGAGGGGCCCCCACACAACCATTGTGCCCTCCTGTTCCTGGGATCACTGTCCACTCCCTTTCCCAGTAGGGAACACCATGTTTGGGCACACACACAGAGATTTGGGGAGCTCTGTTTGCTTTCACTGGGGTTTTATCGCTTTATCGGGGCCGTGGCTTAGGCCTGGCCTGGAGCTCCCAAAGCTCCAGATAAACCTGGTGATTCATCCCGGATTATTTGGTTTCAGGGCAGGGAGGCTCTGGCACCAGCCAAGAGCTGTCCTGGTGGGGCTCCCTTGGACAATGGATGGAGCACAAAGCCTCTTGGGAGCCCTTTGTGCCAAACACGGAGGTTTGGGAGCTGTGGGGGCACAGCTGGGGGTTCCCTGGGGCCCCACAGGGCTGGTCTTGGGGTGGGTGTGGGTGTTTGGTAGCTCCAGGTGTGCTCCAGTCCACACCCGCCCGCATCTCAGCCAGAGCCTGCCCAGCTCTGAAAAAACTCTGGGGAAATCAGCAGAGAAGACCTGAGCTTTCCTGAACCCCAAAGGATCTGTGGGATGTGGGGGACTGGGAAGCTGAGGATCACTTGAAAAAAGTCTAGCCAGTGGAGAGAAACTTGGTCTTCCTTCTGGGAGACCTTGGAAGGAGATGAGTTTCCATCTCCATCTAATGCCCAAGAAACCCGGTAGGGATGAAGACCCAGGGATCCAGTTGAGCTCCATGTCCATGAAGGGGATCTGGGCAGCAGAGCCGGAGGTTTGGAGCCCAGGATCCTCCTCCAGGGATCAGGAGCCCCCTGATGTGGCCGCTCTGTCCCTGCAGCGAGCAAAGCTGGAGGCGGCCGTGGCCGAGGCCGAGGAGCGCGGGGAGATGGCCCTCAAGGACGCCAGGGCCAAGCTGGAGGAGCTGGAGGCCGCTCTGCAGAAAGCCAAGGCTGACATGGCCCGGCAGCTCCGGGAATACCAGGAGCTCATGAACGTCAAGCTGGCCCTGGACATCGAGATCGCGACCTACAGGAAGCTGCTGGAGGGCGAGGAGAGCAGGTGAGGACACCTGGGGGGATTGGTGAGCAAAGATTCCCCGTGTTCCCTCTGGGAAGGATCCAGCCCTTTGCTCCCTTTGCCTGGGGACACTGTGAGAGCCCAGTTCTGATTTCCACAAGGAAATGCAGACAAGGAAAGTTTTGAAAAACTGAGTTCTGGTCCTGGAAATGCTTTGGCAGAAGAGCCAAACTGGCAGATTCTGGAGGGAAAAAAAAAAACTGGGCAAAATAAGTGAAGAAGGAAAGAATTGGTTTCCATCATGTTTGATGCTGTGGCAGAACATTTCCAAGTGGAAATCCCTGTGGAATTAGGACAGAACCTCTGTGCTCTGTCCTCCCCCTCAGTGGTAAATGCAGGGCTGGAACAAAGCCCTGGAGGGCGCAGGGATCCTCCCTGGATGAGTACAGTTGGAGTAGTTACTCCCTGCCTCTGTCCTCCTCCTCCACCCCCAGGACCAAGGAAACTGAGTTTAATCCCTCCCCTTGTCTTTATCTTTTCAGGTTGGCTGGGGATGGAGTTGGCAACGTCAACATCTGTGAGTGGATTTTGTTGTTTGTAGTGGTTCCACCTCATTCCAAACCCATGGAAAAGGGGCTCAGAGTGTCCCAGTTCACCCAGTTGAGCCCCTCCTCAGTGGGAGCACCCTGGGACTGGGGGTGGTGCTGGGGCTCCATCCCGAGCTCAGCTCCAACTCACCTGGATGAAATTGGAATTGGGGCAGCATTTATCTTCCTTTCCCCCCATTTTTGTGTGGATAGAAAAGCACTGATGGGAAATGCATTCCCTGGGTTGGGAATTAGTGCACAGGTGATGGCAGAGGGCGTTTTTCCAGCTCGGGAAGTGTTGGATCCTCACCTGGCCTGGACCTTGGGCAGGAGCTGCTTACTCAGGGATGCTCCAAACCAGTGGCTCTGATTTTCAGCCACTTAATTCCTGCTGGGAATTGGGGAACCACATTCCCACAGCTTTGGGGCATCAGGAGTTGAGCTGAGTGTGTTTGTGAAATGGGATTTTCCGTGGATTTTCTAGGGGCTCTCCATGAGTGCTCCAAGCTCAGGGGATCCTGAGCCAGGCTGGGTGATGGAGTGACATGACGAAAAGGAAGGACTTTAAACTGAAAAAGGGGAGGCTTAAATGGGATATCGGGAAGAAACTCTTCCCTGTGAGGATGGGGAGGCCCTGGAATGGATTTCCAAGAAGATGCCCCATCCCTGGCAGTGCCCAAGGCCAGCTTGGACAGGGCTTGGAGCAGCCTGGGGTAGTGGGAGGTGTCCCTGCCCGTGGCAGGGGTGGCACTGGATGGGCTTTAATGTTCTTCCCACCCAAAGCATTCCGTGATCCCATGGCAGCCTTGCCTGAGGGTGCCCAGCTGGGTGCAGTTTCCAGGTGCTCACGTTCCCTTTGCTGCTCTCCCACCCCAGCCGTGGTCAGCTCCAGCGGCGGGGGCGGATATTCCAGCTCCGGCGGATTCCTGGGAGCAGGGATCGGAGGAGGCCTCAGCCTGGCGTCGGGAATGGGCAGCGGAGCGCTCGGGTTCTCCTCTGGAGGCTCCTCCAAGTCCTACACCATCACCACCACCTCGTCCAGCCGGAGGAGCGTCAGGAAGTAACTCCAAGAATGGAGCTTGGCATTCCCAGCACCTGAGGGAAACCACGGAAGGAAAAGTCTTGGAGCCTTTTGCAGGATGAATTGGCTGCAAAACGCCTGCAGTGCTGAGGCCCTGCCCCTGCCTGCCGGGGCTTGACCCTGCACTCTTGGGTTTCAGCCATTCCTCTGGGAGCAGGATCAAGCCTGTGGGGTGAAATTTATCCCGGGATGCAGGTGGGGTATCCCTGCTGTTACCCTTGTGCTTGGTACCCCCTGCTCCAGGCTGGATTTCACCCTTGGAAAGGCAAATCCCACATTTCTGCTGTGCTTCTGCACAAGACCAGAAGATTCTCTCCCTCTTAACAGGATTTGGAAGACTCTAATCCCTCAGGCTCCTCAACCCTTGCAGAGGGCTCACCCTGTGTTGGGTTTTTAAAATATACCAGGAAGAAAATAGGTTTGGGTCTCCCCTTATTTTCTTTGGAAATGGGCTCAGGGTTGGGGTTCAACATTCTCCTGTGACTGAAGCTGTTTCTGACCAAAGGCAGCTCTGACAGATTGGTTCCAGGCTCCTTGTAGCAAAATAACTCCTCAAGAACCTCCTACACCCTTTCCCTCTCTTTAAATGAAGCCCAAAGCTTGAGGGATCTAAAACTGCTTCAAATGCCATGTGTCCCACTGAATTGGGAGATAAATTCCCTGTTTTTGGGTGTCTCTGTTTACCACTCCCTATTTAGGGGTGTTTAGTGATATCTGGAGTTTCCTGCAGTGAGGGTTCAGTTGATGCCCCATTCCAAAAGCTCCTTGTTCCTGCCAAAATGGGTCTTCAGCATACCAGGGAAATTGTTGTTACTGCAGTAGGAAGAGTTTTTAGGGAACTAACTCCAAGGACCTGCTCCCAGTTTTTGTGTTGATGTTCAGCCCTGTCCTGGCATTGGGGTTTGGGTTGGATTTTTACACTTTTTATGTCTCTCACGAGTCGTTTAATAAAGTTTCCCTTTTAGCTGCATGTCCAGTCTCAGCCGAGTTCTTTTTGCTGCTCTGGGTGCTCAGGAGCTCTGGAGAAGATGCAGGAATCACCTTCCAGCCCTGCCCTGGCTCTGTCACCTGAAGCAGGGCTGTGGGCAGGGGCAGGCTTCGGGGTTTGCTGCCTGCACACTTCATTCCTGGCTGGATTTTGCCTGCCTGGTGTCTGGGCAGAGGGAAGGGGGGAGTTTGTTCAGAGTCATGGTTTGAGCTCAGGGCTGAAATGGAATCTGGTTTTAATGGGAGGGAGGAGCAGGATTTTAGCCCTTCTTCAACCTGGATTCCCTGGGAAAAAACAGCGAAAATCCTGAGCATGGAAAAGATGCTTCTGTGTCCCAGTGCAATGGGAAACGTGGGGAGCTTCATTCCCGGCTTTATTCACAGCTTTCTTTCCAGCTTTCCTCCCAGCTTTGTTCCCAGCTTTGCCATGATCCGCTGTCCCTGTCCCAGCCCTGGCTCCCTCGTGGGAATGTTCGAGCCTCCTCGGAGCTGGGAGCTGGGGTCTGGCTCATTGGGAACAGGGACACAATTCCTTCTGCCTGGGGGGCCCGGCGGGAGCTGGGCCCAGCCCAGGGTGGGCTGTGTCTCTCCCAGCCCTGTCCCAGCCTGGCGGGACATCCCTGGCTGGAGGCACAGCTCTGTGGAGCCAGGGCCAGAGGCTTTGGGATCCCTTGGGAATGCTGATTCCTCTGGGGTGAGGAATCCTTGAACTGCCTCTTACCCAGCCCCGCCGCAGCCCAGCACCTCCCAGCTGATCTGTTCTGAGCCAGTTTGGGGAGAGAGTGCCCCTGTTTGTCATCCCTTGGGTGGCTTTGGGACACTTGGGCAGGAATTGTGTGGTTTTGGGATACTTTGGAGGAGCTGTGGGTCTCACTCAGCGTTACCAGGGATTTCCAAGTGCTCCAGTGCTGCTCCGTGAATTTTTGGCTGCCAGGACCTGGGAAGGGCAGTTGGTCTGGGTGGCTGCAGGTGACAGCTCTGAAGGACGGGACCATCCCGAGGGACCTGGACAGGCTGGAGCAGCGTCCTGTGGGAATCTGCTGAGGTTTAACAAGACCAAGGGCAGGAGCTGCCCCTGGGTCAGGGCGACCCCCAGGATGGACCCTGGGGGATGAGCAGATGGAGCAGCCCTGGGAGAAGGACCTGGGGGTGCCAGGGGGTGAGAGCTGGACAGAACCCAGAGACCCCCGAGCGGGGCTGAGCCCCAGCGTGGGCAGAGGGAGGGCGGCTCTGCCCCTGTGCCCAGGTGAGACCCCACCTGCAGAGCTGCTCCAGCCCTGGGGTCCCGCACAGGGAGGATGAGGAGCTGCTGGAGAGAGCCCAGAGGAGGCCACGGAGCTGCTCCAGGGCTGGAGCCCCTCTGGAGCCCGGCTGGGAGAGCTGGGGGTGCTCACCTCACCGCAGGCAGAGCCCTTTCCAGGTGCTCTCTTTGTTTTCCTGCCAGGCCCTGACGTCCTCGATGGTTCCATCCAGGTGTGGATCTCGGCTGTTACCCCTCACAGAAGTGTCTGGACGTGGGCCTGCAGGCAGTGGAGCTCCTGGTGGGGACACGGGCTGTGCCTGCTGTGCGCCCAGTCCAGCCCCCAACTGGTTTAATGGGTATTTTCCATTTCTAATTATGGTAATGGTAGTGGAGGTGTTTTGTCAGTCCCTGCAGATGTGTGTGCAGATCAGACGAGCTGCAGCACTCATTTTCTTGGGAAAATCGGATTTATACCCCTCCGTGACTCATCCCATTCGATTACAGAAGTTTGGGCACAACTACTGTGGCATAAAAGGCTGAGATGTCATAATGGAAGAATTAAGATAAAAGGACTTTCTCTTGTACCAAGCAGGAAGGGTACATGTCTTCCCATCCTCATGGAAATGGAACATCCAAATGTTCTATTCCTGTTGGATATGAGGTCCATGGAGTTGGAGTGGAAGGAGTTGTCTCAACTTCCGTGTGACTTTTTTTACCTTCAAAGCAGCAAAGTTACTGTGCTGTGCCAACCACCCTTTGCCACAAGGTAAGATAAAAGAATTGGAATTAAAAAGAGGATGCGACATAATTAATTCCACATGCCTTTTATTAGACAAACACTGGGAAATGAAGAATGTTGAGGGTCAAAGGACAAACGGGAGCACAGCATCTTTTTTATAAATAGTGACAGATGGGTTTTATTTCCAAATCTTTTGAAGGAGCTGGGTGAGAATTGGACCCAAGAGGAGCCTCAGCGCTGGTGGCGCTGGGGCCTGGAGTCAGCTCCTCAATAACATCTCCCGGAGGAAGAGCTGGTGGAGATGGACTTGAAGCTGGAGCTGCTGCCTCCGACCATGCAAGAGCCACCTGTGCCGTATCCACTTCCGGAGATGGAGCCCATTCCCATTCCAGCACAGAGCCCACCTGCAGCCCCGCCACTGGAGCTCAGGCAGTTCCTGCTTCCATATCCCATTCCTGAAGTGCTTCTGGTCACAGCTGCCAGAGGAAAACGACCTCATGAGAGGAATCCACAGGAAGTGGGTGAGTGGGATAGGCTCTAAGCAGGGGTGGGAGGTAGATCTAGAAAGTGCCAAATGTCTCTCAAAGTTACTTACAGATGTTCACTGAGCCAGCGCCTTCCCCAGAGAGCCTGTCAGGGAGCAAAAGAGAGCCAGTGAGACTTCAAAGGGAACCCGTGAGCAGGACCTGCTCACAAAGGCAGCAAAATTTCCATTGAATATTTTTGAAAGCTGGGAAGTCTGTGTGAAAGGCTGCTGTTCCTAAACAGCTCCTCTTCACAGGCACTCAGTGGTCTTTAAACAGCTTCCAGGTCTGAATGTGGACCAAAACCTGACCAGGGTCTTTAACTCCATTGCACCTCAGAAAACTGGTATATAAAATCCCACCCACCTGCACTCCTCGCCCTCCAGCAGCTTCCTGTAGGTCACGATCTCAATGTCCAGGGCCAGCTTGACGTTCATGAGCTCCTGGTATTCCCGGAGCTGCCTGGCCAGGTCAGCCTTGGCTTTCTGCAGGGCTGTCTCCAGTTCCTCCAGCTTGGCCCTGGCGTCCTTGAGGGCCAGCTCCCCACGCTGTTCTGCATCATTGATGGCCGTCTGCAACCCAGTGACCTGCAGGGGAAAATCCAGATTTTCATTCCTTATCAAGAGCATAATCCATCTCTTTGTATCCTGAGGTCCCGATCCCAGGTCTGATGTTTGGGTTAACATCAATAGGTGTGATCTTAACCATCACTGACCCATGAACTGAATCCAATTCATTGAACTGCTCCATGTCCTGAGCCAGGTGACAGTCTGGATTTACCTCCACAACTCTCAGAATCTCCTTGGGGTCATTGATACTACACTGAGTAACTCTTGGTGATGTCACTGCTCTGATATAAATCCTGTCATGTTCATTCCTGATCCAGCAGAGCTCCCTTGGTTGAATTTATTTTTATTCCCTGGGATACTCAGAGGTCAGGTCACAGCAAGAGTCATATTTGATGCACTGGTGGTGTCCTTCACCTGTTTTTTCACGCTGTCAATCTCAGATCGGAGCCGCTGGACGTGGCGGTTGAGCTCCGAGATCTCCTGCTTGGTGTTCCGGAGGTCGTCCCCATGCCTGCCGGCCGTGGCCTGCAGCTCCTCGTACTGTCACAGAGAGGAACAACCAGTCAAAGGAAAATAAACTGGATTTAGAGCCCAACAGAGTGTAGGTTTGGGGGTGTTTGCGCTGCAAAATGTGTGAGTGTTCCCAATCCCACATTAACACTTCCGAATTCCATGGGGTTATTAAATCTGAGGATATTCTGTGTTTCAAAATCACAGTGGGACCCATCTCCCCGGGGGGCTTTGGGGATGGCACGATGGCTTTCTCCTTGCAGAAGCCTTCCCTGGCACTTACCCTGGACTGGTACCAGGACTCGGCCTCGGCGCGGCTGCGGTTGGCGATGTCCTCGTACTGCGCCTTCACCTCGGCGATGATGCCCTCCATGTCGAGGCTCCGGTTGTTGTCCATGGTCAGGATGACAGAGGTGTCGGAGATCTGGCTCTGCATCTGGGACAGCTCCTGCAAAAGCAGCAAATATTCCTGAGAGTCACAACACGAATGTTGCTTGGAGGATGGAAAGCCCCAGGGTGAGAGGTGAGAGCTGGGTGAACAAAAGGATTTTTCCAAGACAGCTTCATGCAGAAATGTGAAATGGAAAAACCATTGAATTATTTAGCGCAACAGAGGGGAAAACAGTCAGCCCTGAGGCTCTGAAATGGGAAAGGAAGGCAAGGACTGATATAAGCTTTGGTGCTCACAGCTTCGTAGAGGGCTCTGAGGAAGTCGATCTCCTCTGTGAGTGAATCCAGCCTGGCCTGCAGCTCTGTCTTGTCCAGATAGGCAGTGTCCACCTCCTAGGAGAGGAGACACATCACCAGAATGAGGCAAGTTTCAGAGAAGCAGAGGAAAAGCTGGAGAAGGGCTTTCTTGCAGGTGGGTGGGCACCCACCTTTTTCAGGGTCACAAACTCGTTCTCAACATCTGCGCGCTTGTTGAGCTCCTCTTCATATCTGTGGAATGGAGGTGGAAGGGTGGTCTAGGCTTGTTTTAAAATAATTTCATGTTTTCAGGACCAGCCTCTAAATTTTTTGTGTGTACAGTTCTGCTCCTTAGTCTTTTTGCCCTGTAATTTTCTGCCTGTGACTTTTCAGCCATATCTTGTATTAAACTCAGGCTTTTCTCAAAGGATTAAATCAGCAAAAAGGCTTTTTTCCCTTGTTTTCTGCATCTGTTGCAGCCCACCCAGGCCCAGGAAGACCATGAACAGACTCACTTGTTCTTGAAGTCCTCAGCAATGCTCTGCATCTTGCTCAGCTCCCCTCCCAGGTTCTCCTTGTCTGTCATTAGGCTGCTCAGGTGCCTCCTGAGGTTGTTTAGGTAGGTGTCAAAAAGGGGCTCAATGTTCTTTCTCACTGTTTTGTTCCCTTGTTCTTGCAGAAGAGCCCATTTGGTCTCCAGGACCTTGTTTTGTTGTTCAAGGAATCGGACCTGGAGAGAGAAGGGTGTTTTAGGATGGTTTTCCTTGGAGATGTGAGGGACATCCTGCAAGAATTCACTTGCTGGAAGGTGGGAGGTCTCAGCCCCTCAGGAACCACTGACAATTTAAACACTCCTGCTGTCTTTCCCAACTCTGCTTCCTTACATCCAGTACCACCACTTTGTCCCTGTTTCTGGTCTCACTGAAGTGTTCCTGAAACGTGTAAATGGGCTCAAAGCTGGAAACCCTCAGGATTTGTTCCCAGGCTGCTGGGATTTTTGAAGTGGCAGTATAGGAGCAGCAAAATTGTGGCTAAAGATATAATTCACCCTTTTCTGTGCTTCCCCACCAAAGAATCACCACAGCATAACCAGGACTCTCAGCTCTCACCTTGTCGATGAAGGAGGCAAATTTATTGTTGAGGGTTTGAATCTGATCCTTCTCATCCTTACGGATATTCTGGATATTGGGGTGAAACTCCAGCTTGAGCGGCTTCAGAAGGCTCTGGTTGACTGACACTTCCTGGATGCCCCCAAATGGGACAGCAGGGAATCCAGGGCCACCACCAAACCCAAATGGACCAGCAACTGCCCCACCAAACCCACAGGAGATCCCAGTGCCAGCACCAAAACCTGCAGGTCCGTAGGAGACACCACCTCGTCCAGCTGCAGAGATCCTCTGGCATTCGCCAAGGCTGTGGAGGCTCCTGCTTCCAAACCCTCCAGTGAACCTTCCATAGCCAGTGGTGGCCCCACAGCCTCCAGCTTGGGGTGCAGGGCGCAGGCAGAGGCTGGAGCTGCTGGCGTTTGGGATGAAGGCAGAAGCAGCGCTGAAGCAAGTTCTGGCCGGGCTCCTCACGGCGCACTGGCGGGACATGGCAGCTGCCAGGAGTGATCCAAGGAGTAAAGGAATGAGAGGAAGTGGCTGGAGGTGAAGCTGTGCTTCCCCAGCCTGGGACTGGCCCTTTATACCCTCCTTAGGAGGGGATGGCTCCGATGTGGGGCTTATCCCACTGATTAACCAGGCCTGGCACACCCACAGTGAGTTCACCATGAGCACCTATGGAGCTTTCAAAAAAGGGCAGAGGTTGCATTTTTTTGGTGTTGAAATATCTGAGAAAACCTCGATAGTGGCTTCTCAGCTCCTTTTTGCAGCCACCCCTTTCCCACTCCCTCCTTCCACTGCTGCAGGAGATGGTTCCTTGTTGGGCAAGTGCTTGCTCATCTCCAGTCCATGGATGAATCAACACGCGTTGTGTAAGGTTAATTTGGTCGATTTTGGAGTGTTGGCTCGTGGTGCAGGTTCTGAACTCTGAGAAGTCTCTGATCAAGGTTTTGAGCAAACTCCAGAGGGGCAACAGCACCTCAGGTCCCAACCTGGTGGGAACTGTTCTCTTGTTCTCGTGCCTAAACGAGAATTCTTTAAAGCACAGCTGGTACAGGAGATGGAAAGAAGTGATGGAGGGAGGGCCAGGGTGGTGATGGGGGAGTCTTGGAGCACCCGCCACCAAAAAACAGCTGGGGAGTGGGAAGGATGTGGAGGGAATTTTATGAGTGGTGTTCTCAGACCTTTTCTTTCTGTGAGAACTGTCCACATTGCACAGAGTCATCAGCCTTCAGGATGACCCAGTCCAGCTGCCAGCCTAGCACTACCATGACCACCCTAAACCATGTCTCCAAAAGTGCCAAATCACCCTGGTTTGGACTGACAACAGATGGTGAAACATCAGAACCTGATCCAGAAGGGAGTTTCCATCATCAGTGATGCCACAAACGCTGACTCAGTGATTTCTCAGGGCTTCACCTGTGCAGATTTTTGATCTGTTTCCTGACTCATGGGATGACCTTGCCTCCACACGGTGTTACCAGGCTGCCCTCCCCACGCCTGTTATTTTTCCCCTCTTACTCACCAGGAAATTCAGTGCTTACGACGTTGCTCACAGACAGCTCTCTTCACTCCTACCCCCTGTGGCTTCCAGGAAAAGCCAAACAGGGGTTAGGAAGGACCGTGAAGGACACGGTGTCTCAGCTCCAGCACGCAGGGGATTGTCCTAGAGCAGATGAAATGCTCCCAGGTCTCTCCTGGTGCCGTGTCTGGATGCCCAGGGGTGGGCAGACTTTTCCCAGCCCCTGCAGCCTCTGGGGTTTGTCATGGTTTGTCTCTGCTGCAGGTGCCCAAGCTGAGCACCCACTCCTCGGAGGAGGTGGCAGCCCTCCCACAGAGCATTCCTGGGAATCCGTAGCTTTCCCCAGCCGTGTTCAGGCACTGGGATGTGCTGCAGGTGTTTGCAGGTGCATATTTCAGGAGCTGGTTCTGGCACACGTGGCAGCCGGACAAAAAAGTGAGTGTGACCAGGTTTCAGGAGGGAAATGAGCAGTTTCTCATCATCTCGTTTTGCTTTTCAGCTAAGCTTTTTTTATTTTATTTCTATTTTTCTCTCTGTTCTTGTAACATTTGCATTACACACCCTGGAATGACAATAACTGTCTTGGGAGTGTTTCAGCTCCTGTGTGTTACAACAAGCAGGCGTTTTTAAGAGAGAGGAGCTCGTGTGACTGAGCCTCGGGCTGTCCTAAAGAACTCTGTAAAATCCTTATGGGCACCAACCTGCAATCAGCTCCCTCCACACACTGCAAATCCAGGCCCCTGAGTGCCAGCACCATCCATGTCATTATGACTAAGGCTTTAATCTGGGCTGGGCTGAAATTAATGGGAATCATCTTCTCCTGCTGAAATACCAGCCCCAGGT
The DNA here is from genome assembly GCF_026979565.1 of Vidua chalybeata. Taxonomy (NCBI): domain Eukaryota; kingdom Metazoa; phylum Chordata; class Aves; order Passeriformes; family Viduidae; genus Vidua; species Vidua chalybeata. The sequence continues at coordinate 2,872,737 of NC_071559.1, forward strand.
CATGGCTGCAATCTGATGGGATGCAGGAGGTGACAGCCTGGAGACCAGGGCCCTGCTCTTCGGCAGGGACAGCCGTAGGTTGGTTGTGTATCCAGAAATGTGATGCCCTGGAAGAACAAATATTCTGGCTCTGGCATTTCCTGGGCTGGATGACAGGCTTTGAACTCTCTGTGCTGTGACCCAGCTGTGGATGCAGTGGGCAGCACCTCCTGATGTTCCTGTTGGATGTGGGACCAAGTGTTGGTGTCACAGATGATGGAAACTCCCTCCTGGGCCAGACTTGGATATTTCCTGATCAGGGTGATTTGGCACATTTGGGTTTAGGGTGGTCATGGTAGTGCTGGACTGGGTCATCCTGAAGGTCTCTTCCAACCCTGATGACTCTGTGGAATGTGGACAGTTTTCACAGAAAGAACAGGTCTGAGAACACCATTCATAAAATTCCCTCCACGTCCTTCCCACCCCCCAGCTGGTTTTGGTGGCTCCAAGACTCCTGCTAATGCCCCATGTAGTGACCCCTCACAACATGAGGGGCTGGAGCGTGTCCAGAGACTGGAATGGAACTGGGGAAGGGGCTGGAGCACCAGGGAAGGGGCTGGAGAACTCCTGAGGGATCTGCAATGGCTCAGCCTGGAGAACAGGAGGCTCAGGGGAATTCCCTGACAGGAGGAGGCAGCCAGGGGAGAGTCAGGCTGTGCTCCAAGGGAGCAACAGGACAAGAGGAAGCAGCCTCAGACTGTGCTAGGGGAGGTCGAGGTTGGACATCAGGGGGAATTTCTCCATGGGGCTGCCCAGGGAGGTTTGGAGTCCCCATCCTGGAGGTGTCCAAGGAAGGACTGGATGTGGCACTCGGTGCTCTGGGCTGGGTTACAAGGTGGGGATTGCACAGGTTGGATTCAGTGACCTGGGAGGGCTTTTCCAGCCTCTGGGATTATACAATCCCATATCCTCGTGGTGAGTTTGGGCAGCAGAAGGAAGGCCATTGGCTGAGCTGGCCCAGCCTGCTGTTCTGAGGGAGGGAGGATATTGCTCCTTCCCTGGAGGCTGCTGAGAGAGGTGGTGGAGCAGGAGTGGGGACCCACAGCAGATCCACAACCAAGCCTGCAAGATTCCAGGAAGGAGATTTCCTCAGGGGTACACATGCAGAGCACAGGGCATCCTAGAAAGTTGAGGGAAACTACTGGTCCTGAAGGAAACCCTGAATCCAGTCTGTCATTCCAGCACTGCTAGTTCCCTTCTATTTCCCCAAATCCATTAATATTTTCTTAAGAGAGCCTCTCTACTCATTACTTGAACCTATTAAAATCCAGGGAGTGAGGGCTTGCCTGTTTTTTCCAGTCACAACTGGAAAAAACTCATTCAAGTGACCTTCCAGCAGTGAGATCTCTCACTGCAGATGTTTCTCTGCTTTTACTCCCCCATTAATTTCTCCCAATTAGTCAGAACCACATCTGAAATCCCTACACCTCCTCTGGTTTTTCTTGCACCATCTCAAAACAAGACCTTGTCTCCAACATATCCTGAGAACCTGAAGAAACACTGGATCTTGAAGACTTTCACTTTTCAACAGTGAAATAAATCCCTTTCTTGATTTTTTTTTTAATTGCTACTGGATTAGTGACATTTAATTCAGTGTAGGACCATATCTGGTTCATGATTCTTGCTGACCAGAGTATGGACCTGATCTTTCCCCTCTGTGGGCTTAGAGGAGAGGGAACATCAGCTCCAGGACCCTGAGCCAGGGAGGGCTCTCAGCCTGCTCGGGCAGATGTTGGCACTGCTGGCTCCAAGGCGTGGGTGACACCAGGGGTTTGGGGTGGATGATTCACCTGAACAAGCCAGGGGGTTGCTCTGGCTCCCTTGGGAATTAATTCCCTCTTGTCTGAGGTTTGTGCAAGTACATCACACACCTGGCACTGGGATCCCAGCCTCGGGATCCAGGCTCTTGGATGCTCCATGGGCTGGGTGCTGGAAGTAAATGAAGCTCAGACCTTTTCCCCTGTGCCTGACTCCTGCCTTGGCGTGTCCTGGTGTTTGGCTTCCAGGTGTTTTCCCTGCACAGTGGGGAGGGAATGTCGAAATCAACACCAAACCTCCCTCTGAGGTTCTGCTGGGCTGGGGTGTTCTGGCTGCTGACAGTGAAATTCAGTAAATCTGAGTGAGGAGCAAAAATCTGAGTCTTTAACTGGTCAGGGCCTGAGGGAAACTTCTTGTTACCTGTGTTTGCATTTGCTCTTGTACCTCTTTAATTAAAAGGACTACAAAATAGAATAAATTACATGTGCATTTTTATTAGACAAACTCCAGAAAGTGAAGAGAGACGAACAGTCATGGGACACATTTTATATACAAAATCCGGCCAAAAATTGCTGAGCTGGAGCAAGCGAGCTGCAAATTTAACCCAGTGAGACTCGGGTTCCAGGGCTGAGCCCAACAGGATGTGTGCAAGACAACACAGCTGAGAGAGAGTTCCTAAAGTAAGGCTCCTGTGGGACAGGACTTGGGGTGCAGGTGGCCCTGGTGGTGCTCACCCCGCCACGCTCCAGTAAAGGACCAGTTTTGGTGTTTTATGGTGCGTGGCGGTGACTGGAAGGAGAACTTTAGCTCCTGTAACTTCTTCTGGTGGAGGAGCTGGAGACAAACTTCATGCTGGAGCTGCTGCCAGCTCCAAGGGTGGTGCTGCTCACCCCGGGAACACTCCCACAGTTGAAGCTGCTCCCCAGATTGCAGATCCCCCCTCCCATGCTGAGGTTGCTCCCTCCTCCGTATCCTGTTCCCACTGTTGTTCTGGTGACGGCTGCAAGGAGGAGAAGGAAATGTCTCAGTGTCTCTGGGCATTGGCTCCTTGGTGTAGAGACACAGGAATGTTTAGATAAGGCAATTCTTATATTTTAGAGACTTACAGATATTCACTGGGACCCCATCTCCAGCCAGCCTGTTCAGGGATGGAACACAAGAGGATTAGAAGTCTGTTGATATTGGGGGAGGGGAACAATAAGATACATTTCCCAAAGGCCTTTGGGGAGCAAAATAAAATCACAGCATAATTCACGGATTTTTGTAATTTCCATTATTTGGGATAATCTCCCCACTCTGTGACCCCTGTTTAGCATTCCCGAAATGCTGAGCTTCTCCTGTGCCATCCCCAGCCCCAGGGCTGGATGTTTCCCACCCACCTGCACTCCTCGCCCTCCAGCAGCTTCCTGTAGGTCGCGATCTCGATGTCCAAGGCCAGCTTGACGTTCATGAGCTCCTGGTACTCTCGGAGCTGCCGGGCCAGGTCAGCCTTGGCCTGTTGCAGGGCATCCTCCAGCTCAGCCAGTTTGGCCTTGGCGTCCTTGAGGGTCAGCTCCCCGCGCTCCTCGGCATCGGCGATGGCAGCTTTCAGGTTTGCACACTGTGGAACACAAAGCTCTGCTCAAAGTCCCCACCCCAGACCCAGGCTGTTCTTTACCTCCCCTGCAAGCACAAGGTTTTATCCCAGCACCATCAGCTCCACCAGTTTTAGTGACAGTTTTCTCTTTGAATGAAAAAGGGTCAACCTGAGCAGAGCTGTTCAGGTTGCTCCAACCTTTCCCTTCCTCTCCCTTGCAAGTCTGGGGCTAAATTGGTTAAAAGTGGGGTTTGCTGTCCTTCACCTGTTTTTTCACGCTGTCAATCTCAGATCGGAGCCGCTGGACGTGGCGGTTGAGCTCCGAGATCTCCTGCTTGGTGTTCCGGAGGTCGTCCCCATGCCTGCCGGCCGTGGCCTGCAGCTCCTCGTACTGTCACAGAGAGGAACAACCAGTCAAAGGAAAATCCACCATTTTTGGAGTTGCCAGGAGCCTGAGAGTCCCTCCTCAAGCCCAGATCAACAGCTGGGAAGGTTTTCTTGGAAGAATCGGTCTTTATCTGTTCCAGACAAGATATGAAGATAAGAGCATGGAAACCCCAGATCCTTCACCTTGGTCTGGTACCAGGACTCGGCCTCGGCGCGGCTCCGGTTGGCGATGTCCTCGTACTGTGCCTTGACCTCAGAGATGATGCTGTCCAGGTCCAGGTTCCGGTTGTTGTCCATGGTGAGAACCACAGAGGTGTCAGAGATCTGGGTCTGCATCTGGGACAGCTCCTGCAAAGAGCACAGGGAATGAGGTAATCCCCTTGGGAGATGCCTTTTCACCCTTCCAGGTGAGCTGCAGACCTGGGAGAGGCTGTTATAGATCGTTATCTGAACAGCTCCAGGTGTTGGTGCAACTCAGCAGAGGGGAAGGATTTAGCATCACCCGGAGGGAGAGGAGCTCTTCACTGAGGGCTGGGATGTTTTGGAGCTGGTTGTACTCACTGCTTCGTACAGTGCTCTCAGGAAATTAATTTCTTCACTCAGCGCATCTGCCCTGGCTTGGAGTTCCACCTTGTTCATGTAGGAAGCATCTACATCCTGGGGGATGAGAGATTCTTGGGTGGTTTACACCCCTATCAGTAAATCAGGAACATGCATTGTGATAACAGTCCAGGGAAGAAACCACAATAAAACGGAAGGGGTTGGAATTGTAATGGGTGGATTTGTGACCGAGTGGGTGATCAGAGCTCTACAGTGAGCTGTCCCACAGTGCCCTGGAATTTGCTCTCACCTTCTTGAGCGTCACAAATTCGTTCTCTGCGATGGTCCTTCTGTTGATCTCATCTTCATACCTAAAGGAGGGCGGCACAGGGAGTTTTTGTTTGGGCAGGTAACAGAAAGATTTGAGTTTGCTGGAATGAATTTACTTCAGAGCATTTTGCATACAATGCTCTTTTCCCTCAATGAGAGACCAGGAGCTGAACCAGTTAAAACAAGTACATCAAAACAATTCGAACAAATCCATTATTTTTTACTTATTTCTGGCCATTAGTCATCCTCCTTCTGCTGTTTTAAGCAAATGAAATGTGCTGCTCTGAAACTTTCAGACCTACTGTGTAATTTTTCCCTCTCAGTAGGTAATTTAGTTAATAAGTCTTTGATCATGCTCCAAATTATTCCCTAAATGCTGGCGTACTCGGATCTGTTACTCCGTTACTGAGAAAATTTCTCTTTGAGAAAATGTTATTGCCAGGAATTCCAGGATCCCAGACTCTCCTGGATCCTCCAGTTGGTTTAAGGATGTTGAGAGGAGAAAGGCTGCACCTGCTGAGGTGAGTAGAGCATTAGCTCAAGACTTACTTCTTCTTGAAGTCCTCGACCAGGTACTGGGTGTTGACGAGTTCTCCCTCCAGCCTCCCCTTGTCGCTCAGCAATGAGTTCAGCTGCACCCGCAGGTTGTTGATGTAGGTCTCGAAAAGCGGCTCCAGGTTGTTCCTCACTGTTTTCATTCCCTGCTCCTGCAGCAAACTCCACTTGGTTTCCAGCACTTTGTTTTGTTGCTCAAGGAATCGGACCTGGAAGGAGAAATATCCTGAAGGGGCTTTGAAAGAACAGAGACTGGGGAGAATTTCCCTGCAAATGGGAGGGTCTCAGAACTGGATGAGAGGGTAAAATGCTCCTTCCAGCTGGTTTTCAGAGCCAAATTCTCATCTGCTGGGAGTTTTGATTTCAGGGACCCTGTTCAGTGTTAGAAACTCTGGAACAACCCTTGATTTTCAGGCTTCCTGTTCATTGTTTAAATTGAGACCAGGTATAGGGATTTTGTGTGAAAAATGTGAGCAAAATCACATAAGGAGCAAAGCAGGGCTTGGTCTTTAATTAAAATAACATTGTTAAGGTGCTGCTTCTCCTTCCCTTGTCTAGAGCTCCCCTACCCCACTAAATGTCCAAAATATTGCAGCATTTTCCTTGAAACCACAGAGGAGCAGCTTGACTAGAGCAGGAGCTGAGCAGATGTTCTTGTACATCAGTGAAATGTGGTGGAGAGACAGATTAGGTGGGTTTCTGGAATTCATTTGATCATTTACAAAGCTGTTCCCAAGGCTCCTGAAATGCTCAGCCTAAAGTCTCCAGAAGGGTGGGATTTTCCTCTGGAGATTTCTTTCCCCACTGCCTGTGAGATGTAGAGCAGCAAAAGAGGAGGAACTCAAGCACTGAATGATTAATTCATGGCAACCGCTATGGAACAGGTGCCATTCCCTGGAGCTTCCAGGACATCTTCCAGTCTTATTCCTCACTTCTATTCCTCCTTGATCAGCTTTTGTCCTCATCAAGCAGAAAAGAAAAGTGTCCCTGTCAAAAAAATCAGATATTTAGGAAAGCTCACCTTATCAATGAAGGAGGCGAATTTGTTGTTGAGGGTTTTGATTTGTTCCTTCTCCTCTTTTCGGATCCTTTGGATGTTAGGGTCAATCTCCAAGTTGAGCGGTTTCAGAAGGCTCTGATTGATGGAGACTTCGTGGATGCCCCCAGCTGGGAATCCAGGGCCACCCCCAAAGGCCCCGTATCCGTAGCCAAGGTTGGCTGGAACACCAAAGCCGCCCCCGTACACACTCCCGGCGCCACCACCAAACCCTGCCGAGCCGTAGAAGCTGCCACCCCTTCCAGCCACAGAGATCTTCTTGCAGCCACCAACGTTGTAGAGGCTTTTGCTTCCAAAGCCCCCCCCGACCCTGGCAAAGCCACTGCCAGCATTGCAGCTGCCCAGGCGGGTGACGGAGCAGGAGCTGAAGCTGGTCCGGCACGTGTTGGGGACCATGGCCGAAGCAGCGCTGAAGCCGCTTCTCCCCCTCTGAATCCTCACGGTGGACTGGCGAGACATTGCTGGGGTTTTTTGGATTGGGGTGGATGCTGCAGCTAGAATAAAGCAGCAAAGGTGCTGGCCTGGAGCAAGGAGTAGGAGGGAAAGGAGAGAGGTGAACCTGTGCTCTGCAAGGGCTAGGGAGAGCCCTTTTATGCATGTATGAGCCTGGGATGGGTTGGATGAGGTGGATCATCTTTCTGATGAATTAGGCTTGGCATGTCCAACAGCATTCTGGAGAGTGAACTCACTCTGCACACACGCCCTGCTGAAATAATACAGCCCAGGTTCTCAGCAACAGGGAATTGTTTGGGAATAACTGTCGCCGGTCTTTGTAGACAGCCAGACTCGTCCCCATTTCAAAGCTGGAAAGTGCTGATGAGTCACGCTGGGCACTGCCAGCAAAACACCGCTCAAGTGCCTGTCACTCAACAGCTCTGTCATTGGAAAACTTCATCCCTCGGGATTGCTTTTGCCCCTTTTGTTCACAAGCAGGGATTGGGAAAGTTTAAATCCTTGTGCTTTAGGAGTGGGACCGGTGCCAGTTCCACAGCCAGCCCTGCAGTCAACTGTTTTATCCTTGGGTTTTGGGATATCTTTGTGAGAAGATTCTTGTGAAATTTGCCCAGAGAAGTTGTGCACTCCCCATCCCTGGAAGTGTCCAAGGCTGGGTCAGATGGAATTTGGAGCCACCTGGTCTATGGAGGGTGTCCCTGTCCATGGGAGTGGATGATCCTTAAGGTCCCTTCCCATCCAAACCATCCTGTGATTCCATGGACCACATGGTCCCCTCTGAGCCACCGCAGAAATTGTGATAGTGATAGAATCAAAAGAGTTTTGCTCCCATCCCTAAAAAGCTCAGGTCCCTCTGGAAATCCTGCTTTTCCAGGCTTATTCCACTGTCCTAAAAAATACAATTACATGAATAAAAATGGAATATTTTGACAAGATCTTTTTGTTCCTGTGTGGATTTTGCCAGCTGCCACTGAGCTGGCACGTGTCACAAACATGTGCTGCCACCTCGGGTTTGAGGGTTTGGACTTTATTTTAGCAGGATGAAAACAAACAAGCAAACAACTCAGAAATATATACATGGGAGGAAAGATTGTGGGAATGGCAACTGCTTTGACTCCACTGGCTCTGTGGAAATGGAGTGCTCCGGGGCTGTTCCCAATGCACACTTAATAAACACAATGTCATTTCCCAAGGATTTAATCAGCTCTTTCAGCACATCTGGAAGTGTGATCCTGCCTGCTGAAATCCACTGAAAAGCGCAGGATTCCCTCTGCCCAGAACCACAGGACCCTCTAGGACATCCTGGGTCTTTCCCACCACAGGTACCAGCACAGCCCTTTGCATTTAACGGGTGGTTTGAGTCAAGATAAAAGATAAAAAAGTAAAAAATAATTCATTTTGAGGGACAAAAAGTGCTTGTGGTGTTTTGTGTTGTTCAGGAAAATAGGATTTGTATTTAATTTATTTATACAAAAGGCTGAAATTGTAAATGAATACCCCTGAGCAGCTTCCCCTTGTGCTGGCTGCAGGCAGAGCAGCTGCTGCTGCAGCACAGGAAGAATGGAATAATGAGGAATCAATGGAAAAATGAGGAATCACCAGGCTGGGGGCAGTTGTGCTTCCATCTGCCCCTGCCTGCTGATGTATCCAAGTGCAGGAAACTCCAAGAAATTTTTTGTGCCCCTGTTGTATCCCAACTCTCTGAGGGGCGATGTTTGCAATGGAGGTTTTGAATTCAATGTTATTCTTAGGCAGGGTTTGTCAGGTTGCTTTTGTGTTTATTGCCAGACTGAGATTTTATCGCAAGGGAGGGCTGAATCCTGCAGGTTTTGCACAGTGAGGCCATGTCACTGGGTCTGCACCCTGGGAGCTGGACGCAAACAAGTTGGAAGCAAAGTCTGTGTCCAAAGGGCATTTTTGAAAGGATTATTGAACAGTCTGGGGGCTTTGCCCACCAGCAGACAAGACTTGAGGTCATGAGGTTCATTCCCACATGCTGGATTCCAGCCCCAGGAAGAAAGATCTCCAACTGAAAGAGGGGAAAATTAGGTTGGATATTGGGAAGAAATTCCTCCCTGTGAGCGTGACGAGGCCCTAGCACAGGTTGCCCAGAGCAGCTGTGGCTGCCCCTTCCCTGGAAGTGTCCAAGGCCAGGCTGGAGCAGGCTGGGATAGTGGAAGGTGTCCCTGCCCATGGCAGGGATGGGATGGGCTTTAAAGTCCCTTCCCACCCAAACTACCATAAGATGACCATAAGATATTCAAAAGCAGCTGGAAGTTGTCAGCCCATGGTTCCTTTGGGAATACTCTCTCAGCTCTCTCCATCTCCCCTAGCTCTGAGTACCTGAAAGGAATTTTATTCCAATTTTTCCAGTGGAGATCAGCACCAAAGGGCAGATTGTCCCTCCCTATTGTAAAATGCAGGTGAACCCAATGGGAAGAAATTATGTCCAACTCCATTTTCAGACGGCTGAATGATTTCTTTATTATAACTATGCTATAATACATTAATATACTATATAAAGGAAGATACTAAAATTACATACCTACTTTCTCTAACTACCATATCTAACTACCAACAACTCGTGACCCTGTTCTCGGGAGTGCAGACACAGGTGGATTGGATTGGCCACCAGGTCTAAACAATCCTCAACTGAATCCAACCAAGCAATCACCCCAGGTAAACAATTCTCCAAGCACATTCCACATGAGAAAAACGAGGAGCAGAAATAGAAATTGTTTTCTCTTTCTTTCTCTCTGCGCACCTCTATGAAAAACCCTGAGAGAGAGAGAAATGTGCTGCCACACCTCCCCAGGGAGATTCACAATGTGGGGAGTCTGAGTGTGCAGGGCAGAGCTCCCCCAGTTCTCCCAGTGGGATGTGAGAGTGCTTTCCTTTTTCCCCTCAGGCTCCCTTTGCATCTGAAACTTGTCTTTTTTTGGCTAAGAAATCCACTGGGTGCGTTGGAGCCCACGGTTAATAACAGTAGTAATAATGCAGCTCCTCCAAGCAACTGAGAAGGAATTAATTTCTTTCCATTCCATGTTCTGCCAGGGTGGAGGTGATGTGGTCGTCACTCATCTGGAAGGAATTTCAGAGGTAATTACAAAAGGCAGAACTGGGAGCACAAGGAGCTGTAGCTACAGGTTTGGGGTATGGGCTGATGGAAAGGGGGGTCCCCACCCTGCTCTGTTGATGAAACTCAGGGTTTCCAGGTACCTCCTGGGGGTGTGTCTCCCATGCTCCTGCAGCTCCAGACATGGCATGGATTTGCTGCTCTGGTGCGGGGACCTCCTGATACAGAGGTTCCAGAGGATGGTGCTGGAGCTCACCCACTGCTCAGGAGCTTTTCCTCCCGATCCCACCTCAGGAGCTGTGTCTGGGCAGGTCTCTCTGGGCCAGAGTCCCTCTGGTGCGAGAGAGACTGGGCAGGTTCTGGACTCCCTTCCCTCCCCCTCCTTGTTTCTTTCCACCAGGATGAGCTGCAAGCCAAGAGCAAGAGGCAGGAGAACACTTTACAAACACTGTAAACCTGGGAGTAAAGTCTTGGCTGAATTTGCATCTGCACCATGCTGCTGTCAAGGTAAAAACTTCTCCTTTGGGATTAGGGAGTTCTGCCTCTGTCAGGGCAGCTAACGCAACTCCAGCCCCTTCAGTGAGAAATCGGAGCCATTTTCCTGTGGTTTAGTGAACAGGGATGTCTCCAACAGCTTTTCATCACCTCCTCTCCATCCCTCTACTCCACTGCTCCTATCCAGAATCCACCTCAGAATGCTTCATCTGATGCAACTTCTCGGGCTGAAATTTTTGGATGCTCCTCTCTGTGTTTTATTTGCAAAAATAACCATATTTGTAAAACAAGAGCATGTCAAAGTACCTTGCATTGCTTCACCTGTGCTACCTAATCTCAGTTTAATGATCAGCAAAGTCAAGGCTGTAATTTAGGTTAATTTCTTAAATTAAAGCCTTTGGGTTAAACTTGGGCTTCCAAGCTAAATTCAAACCCGACTCATTTCGGGCGTAATTTACTATTTCATCCGGCATTAATGAAGACCAGCAAGACGGAGGTTTTTCCACAGGAGACCACTGAACTCACAGCATCTCTGTGCTGTGGGGCCAGGCCCCTCTGAGACCTCCCAGGTGAGAGGTGAGTGTCCATGAATCCCATTTCCCGAAGGGATGAATTAGGACGAGCTCCTCAGAAGTTTTCCCATATGTGTTGCCCTGTGCTGGGTCCTTTGAGCCTGTTCCCAGCAGTATCTGGAGGCCAGTCAGCTCCAGCTCCTGGGTGACTTTGAAGTGTAGGCGTGACCTGCTTTCCCCAGATAATTGTTTTCTGTGCCAGAACAGAGACTCTGGGTGCACTCCAGGCTCTGCGAAGAGCTTCAGCTCCATCCTTGCTGCCTGGCACACGCCTGGGAGGGCTTGTTCTCCCTGGGGCCTGCTGCATTTCAAAGGACCCTCAGACTTTTGGGGGGTCTGGCACCTCCTTTATCCTGTTCTGGTGCCTGGCTGGTGGCACCTGAAGGAACCTGGATCCTCCACATCTCCTTGTAATGCCTTTGGAAAATCCCCTGCCCTGGGCTGGGCTGCTGGGGCTGTGACCCTACATGAAAACATGAACTCCAAAGGCTGACGGTGGTCACAGGGTATTTGTTCTATCCTATCCTTTCTCCTGGCCCTGGGGCATGTCTTTTTTCTCAGTAAAGAACACAGAGCCCTGGAAATGGTATTGCTGGAGAGTCCCACATTCCACATCCCTCAGCTCCATCCTGCTCCTGGCTTGGTTTTCCTTCTGAAGATCCACAGTGCTGGTGTGGAGTTTAATTTCTCCCAGTTAAAACAAACCTGGATCAGCACAAGGAGCTGGGAAGACAAACAAGGATTATCCATGTGTCCTGTAAAGTGGATCCAATCACAGGGCATTGATCCCAGGGGGCCTCGTGTTTATTTACCACTCAGCTGTCCCGAGGGATTGGTTCCATTCCTGACCTCCAACTGCTTTGGGCAGCAGGATATTGCTCCAGCTGAGCAGATGGCAGCTGGGAATATTGTTCCATTCTGGATTTGCTGCATCCTGTGTTGCCTTCCCTGCAGGCATTCCGTGTCTTGTTTCATTTGCAGCCTGTGCAAATAAACAATTTGCAAATTAAAATAATTTTCTTTGATGGGAGTTCTGCTTTTGAGTCAAAAAAGCTGCAAACTTTCCTTTTGGAATTGTTAAGGGGAGTTGGTTCAGTGTTTTGGGACAGGATCATTCCCATAGGAAATGCTGAAGTTAAATGTTGGGTTTCAGAAAATGTTTCACCCAGTGTTTTGGTGGCAGCTAAAATCACGTGTCACATTTGACTTGAGTGTGTCAAATTTTTCAGGTCTCTGCAAATCAGGAGGATGGAAGTTGAATACAGCTTTTTGCATCTGCTCTGCAAATTCACATGGAAGTTGTGCCAGGATGGGCTCTTAGAACACTTCACTGGAAACAGAAAACACACAGAGCTGCTCAGGGCTCTTTTGGTTGCATCCTCACCCTCAGAGTGCAGGAGACAGACCCAGCACTGGCTGACGGAGGCTCGGGAGCTGTCCTGGTGCCATGGGGCTGGGTAAGGATTTGACAAAGATCTTTCACGGAGGGTTCATTGGTGGTGGACCCGTGTGTTGACGTGGCCGATGGTCCAATGTGTTGTGCAACTTGTGTTAAAAACTAGAAACCATCAAATGTAACATTTGCAATGATAAAACCCAACAAATTGGGCTGCTCTGCCTCCAATCACCACCTCAGCTCTGGGAGCTTGTCCCCATTCCCTCAAATCAGTCTAAGGAACAAGGCCCGATGCTTGAAAAGTGGGTAAAACTCTTCAATTAATGGAGCCCAACCATTCACCCACCATAAAACCTCCTGTGGTGCAAATGGGCTGTCCCAGCTTTCCCAAGACATCATTCCATGGCCCTTCCCAGGTGCTGGAGTAGAGCCTGGGGATGTTCATCCCACCATAGGACCATTGGGCGGGACCATCCCTTTCCCTGCTCTGGGTCCCCACCTGCTGGAGACGCTTGGCTGGCTTGGCCAGGACACTCACACCTGCACCAGGTGATGGACAAGGGGGTCCCGTTGGTGTGGGAGGCTTTTCCCTGGAAAGCTGCTCTGGAATGTTGCACGAGGGGCTTTTCTCACGAGGGGACTTCAGCAGACCTGGCTTACGCCCCCTCTCCTCCCCACCCCTGGCTGGAGGTTGCAGGGCTTGAGGGATGGGTTGATGGGCACTGGCCATCTCCTTTTGGGACCAGCATTCCCAAAGGGCTGTGGGTCCTTCCTCATCTGCCCCCCTTCTGCCCTGGCTCTTTCCTTGCCCATGGTTCTTGTCCTGCCATTGGGGCTGGATTCCCCTTGCCTGGTGCTGCCCCATTCCTGCCGGGATCCACACCTGGACTGGCAGGAAGCGGGATCAGGAGATGCCTGTGGAGCCACAGGAGGGAGCCCAGGGTTGGTATAAGATCTCAGCTGAAACCCCCCAGCCAGGCAGGTCATGGAAACCTCCCGGCTGGCTGGGTGGGAACTGGGAGGCTGAAATGCTGTGGGCACTTTGAAAGACCTTGGGTTCACTCCAAATAAACCTGAGGCCCTGAAACTGCCCTTGCAGAGGAGCAGCCAGGATATTTGCACGTCCCAGAGAAACCTCAGTGTGTAAGCAGTGTATATGCAGATTTTGGGTGCCCTGCCCTGTGCCTGCCCCTGCAGCTGCTCTTCCCAACCAGGGCAATGCCCACCTGCTCCAAGCCCTTCCTGCTGCGTGCCGATCTCGCTGTGTCTTTGCCATGGTGCTGATGCCAGAGATGGGCTCCTCTGATTTACTCCTGCTTGTACAAACTAATGGCTGAGCCATGCCCTGCATGAGCCAGCCCATGAATCCCAAATAAACCATTGGGAATCATCTTCCTTTTCCCCACTTCCCTGCACTTCCTTCCTCCTGCAGTGACAGGCAGAAAAGGTAACTTTGTAGGTAACCACCGCAGTGGGCTTCATCCAGCTTTTGGCTCTGTTCTGAGGCAGCTTTTCCTTCCTGTGCCTCAGTTCTCCATCCACAGAACCACGGAATAGTTTGGGTTGGAAGGGACCTTAAAGCCTATCCAGTTCCACCCACATGCCATGGGCAGGGGCACCTGCCACAGACCAGGTTGCTCATCTCACTCTCCTTTCCGTTTGCCCCAACTTGTCCTGGAGCCCAAGTCCTAAAAGTGAGTTTTGTTTCCTCAAGGAGCCAGTCCTGTCTCAGGAGCTGCCCTCAGGGTGTCCCCAGTGCAGCAGGGACACGGCACAGGCCAACACCCACAGCAGGAGGAGGGAAGAAAAGCCAAAACCCAGCAGAGTTTAAAAATGACAAATGCTCTTTTATTGGACCTTACAGTAGGTTACGCAGGGAAGTGAGGAGGCTGCAGCCACGAGGATGAGTAGTTAGAAATCTTATACACACAAAGCGAAAAACCTTTCCCACAAGTGCCAGAGAAAACAGAAGGGGCTGGAAGAAACCTTGAATTGCAGACAAAACCTTTGGAGGTTGTAACGTGTTGGGGGGCAGAGGCTTTTAGAGCCTCTTGGAGATGTTTTCACTGCTGAGGACCTGGGACTGTGGTTCCACAAGGCTGTGATTCACCCTTGGAATGGGATGAACGAAATGGCTGTCCCTGTTCCATAGTGCTTCCATTTCCCTTTAAACGCCTGACCTTGAGGAGACACCAAGGGCTTGCTGACAGAGGGGTACCACGGGGTCCATGCCTAGCCAGTGACCTGTTACAACCTGTGCTTCAGCCAAAGGTGCTCCAGATTCTCACAGAGGGGTCCTGGTCCCCCCTGGTGCCCCAGAGGTGAAGGACGGAGGAAGGAGAGGCTCTAGCGCAGCTATTTACACCATGATCTGCAGGGCAGGAGGCCAGAACTGCCGATGGCCACGTGCTTGCCAGCCTTATCTGATGGTCTTTTTGCTGGTGGTGGTCTTGGAAACGATCCTGACGCTGCCTCCTGTGCCGCAGCTGATGCCCCGGCTGCTCCCAGAGCTGAAGGAGCTGCCTCCGCCATAGTTGAGCCCCCCGGAGAAGCCTCCGCTGCCGCCTCCGAAGCCGCTGCTGCTCACGGTGTAGCTGCTGCCGCCGCCGCCGCCGCCCATGCCGAGCCCCCCGCCCAGGCCCAGGCAGCTCCCGCCGCCGTAGCCCATCCCGCTGGAGCTGCTGACCACGGCTGGAATGAACCGGGAACAGCCGTGTGAGGGCACGGCTGGACTCCCAAGGAGGGGAGATCTGCAGGGTCACCCCCTTGGTGAGGGGTGGCTGGGAAGAGGTGGAAGGGAGACAGATACAAAGAGGTGGAAGGAGGGGGATAAGAAGAGGTGGAAGGGAGGTGATACTCACAGACACTGACAGCTCCGACTCCTTCTCCAGCAAGCCTGTTGGGAAAGGGGAAAGTGAGCAATAGTGCCAAAGCCTTGCCCATGGGACCATCTAATTAGGACTGCATGGCCTTCAGTAGGGTGGGGTATGTCTGTGTTACAGGTGAAAGGTGGCAGTGCTCATTTTTATCAGTATCAGGTGCCAAGAGCTGGAGAAACAAAACTTTGCCTACAAAGTTCACAATTTCAACCATCTGTCTGTCTGCCCTGGTGCTCCAGCCCCTTGGGAAGAGCTGTTTGACCCCAAGGAGATGGTCCTTGGTCAGCACACAGCAGGTCCACGTGTCCTCACCTGCTCTCCTCGCCCTCCAGCAGCTTCCTGTAGGTCGCGATCTCGATGTCCAGGGCCAGCTTGATGTTCATGAGCTCCTGGTATTCCCGGAGCTGCCGGGCCAGGTCAGCCTTGGCTTTTTGCAGGGCATCCTCCAGCTCGGTCAGCTTGGCCTTGGCGTCCTTGAGGGCCATCTCCCCGCGCTCCTCAGCCTCAGCAATGGCTGCTTGGAGGTTGGCACACTGGGAGTGGGGAGAACAAGCAGTTGTTTCATTTGGGCTCCCCAAACCACTCTCTCTAGCTGGGGGGTTGTGGACACTGGCTGGTGGCTCCCAGGGTGGCACTGAGGGCTCCTGATGGGACCTGGCTCCTCCTGCTGTGCCTGACCACCACTTCCCATCCACCTCCTCCTGCTCTGCAGGACCATCCCTCTCCTACCTGTTTCTTCACGCTGTCAATCTCATTCCGCAGCCTCTGGACCATCCGGTTGATCTCTGAAATCTCAATCTTGGTGTTCCTCAGGTCATCACCGTGTCTCCCAGCAGAGACCTGGAGCTCCTCGTACTGGTGCAGGGAAAGGAGGAGAGCACTGGTGAGCACTCAGAGCTCAGGGAAGGATGAGGGGACTTCAGGGGACAAAGTGCAGGTCTGGATGAGGATTAAGGGGTGGGGGACAAGATTCCTCTGAAATCTGCCCATGGAATAATGGCCTTAACTCTCAATATCTGCTGGGAAGGCAGTGCTTGATGGCGCAGGGGACTTGGGCATTGTCACTTACAAGAATGTGGATGGGGAAGTGTTTAAGGCCAGTTCTGCCAGTGACTCTGTGAGCCCAAAGTCAAAACTTCTGAACATCTCGTCCCTGTCTCCCCTCAGCTGATGGGAAATAATTTCTGATCATTTCTGACCACAGAAGTCAGTCTGTCACCCTGGTTACCCACCTTGTTCTGGTACCAAGCCTCGGCCTCGGCGCGGCTCCGGTTGGCGATGTCCTCGTACTGCGCCTTCACCTCGGCGATGATGCTGTTGAGGTCCAGGTTCCGGTTGTTGTCCATGGACAGAACCACGGAGGTGTCAGACACTTGCTGCTGCATCTGGGACAGCTCCTGCAGATGATGCAAAAAATGAAGTTAATGGCCTGGTGGAAACCACAGAGGTGATTTGGGAGTCCTCCCCGCCAAGATGTTTTCTTGCATTTCCCTTTCTCCATCTCCATTTTGTAACTTATTTAGTTACAAAGGCTGGGACCACCTTCTCCTCTGGTCCCGTAGAGCCCTGGGTGTGGGATCCACGGGGCAGGAGCTGGGGGATGCTCTCCAGGAACACTCACCGCCTCATACAGAGCTCTCAGGAAGTTGATTTCCTCTGCCAGCGCATCGGCCTTGCCCTGCAGCTCAACCTTGTTCATGTAGGCACCATCCACATCCTAAAGAGAAGACACCAATGGTTTCTGATGAAACCAGAACACAAAGGGGCTTCAGGACACCAACGGGACTGTGTCTGCTTCCAGGTCTATTATTCATAGAATTGTGAAACCATGGAATGATTTGGGTTGGAAGGGACCTGAAAGCTCATCCAATTCCCACCCCTGCCACGGGCAGAGAGACCTTCCATAGACCATACATATTGCCTTGGACTCTTCCAAGGATGGGGCGGCCACAGCCCATGGGCAACCTGTGCCACTGCCAGCAGTTCCTTTGGCTCATTTTTATGTCCCCGTGATCAAGGTATTTTTCTAATGTAATGGACATTGACTGTGAGCCAGAACCAGCTTCTTGGGCAGAAGGCAAAGCTCTGACTCACAAGGATGTGACCAGAGACTGAGCTGAGCTGAGCCGAGCCACAAGAGACCAGAAAACAGGGCAGCTCTACTGGCACAGAGAAGGTTGTGTCCATTCCTGGCCTCAGGAGGACCCAGCCTAGGATGTGCTGATCTCCCAGCTTGACCCAGCCATGAGGGTGCAGGACCCCAACTGCCACCAAGTCTTGCTTGAACTCTGCAAGGTGAGTTAATTCCCTTTCCTGGCCCATAATTCCCAACCCAGTCACCTTTTTGAGGACCACGAACTCGTTCTCAGCACCTGTGCGCCGGTTGATCTCATCTTCATATCTGCCAGGATAAAAGAGTGAGGGGGGCTGGATGAAATGAAGAGGTGGGAGCACCCCATTCCCAAATCATCAGTTGTGGCTCATGGATATATTCCCTACTCCCACATGTTTATCCAGAGCAGACGCAGAGCAAATATTGCTGTCTTTGAACTGTGGGACTGCATGGTGTGAGTAGTCCCAGTTAAATTAATATATTTTAATCGCTGTCCACAAAGTCAAGCTCATACATAAATGTGCAGATTCAGAGCCCGTTTTGGCAGGAAGCAGGAGAAGCCATTCCTGGTGACCTTCGCTCCAAGCAAAGTTATGCAAAAGACTTTGAACAAAGCTGCACTGCAATGCCTACAAATGTATAATAAAGCAATCATTTGATATTTGATATTATAATAATGCTAATGGCTCTGAAGAACCCACTGCAGCATTTAATTAAAACAAAAAACTCCACAGTTGTGCAAGAGAGGATCATTACAGCTCTGACAGTAGTTCTGTGGAACTTTCTATGGCTCTGAGCAACATTCTCTCATCAGATAATCAGGGCAGGGCTCAGCTAGAAAGTAGACAAAACATGCAGGGTCTTGGGACAAAACCTGGCTTTCAAAGGCAGATTCGTCCAGTCCTTTCACCAATACTGCAGAGTTTTACCTGCAGCCGGATCTCTTAGTGGACAATGGAAGAGGTGGGAATTAGCCAGTGGACTGGGAACAAACTCTAGACTTAAAATAAAATGTGCTCTCTTTCCCAGGAGGTAGCTCTGAAATCCATACTGCAGAATGGATTATTTTGGACCTAACCGGTATTTCTAAAAGCCTAGAATACATTTCAAGACCTCAAAAGGACACAAAACCACACCAGAAGCTCTGCCAGTCCCTCCTGTTGGATCTAAGTGTTGTCTTCCCAGCTCCCCTCACAAAAAATCTGTCTCTTCCCATGCTTAACTACCTAATATTAACATATTCCAGCCCTGCAGTGTGATTCTCAAATTTGCAGCCAGGACTGGTTGAAGAAGGGACATATTGTTCTCAGCCAAATAAAAGTCAATGGTCTCACCTAAAAATCCCCCACAAAAAATCCCCTCCAGGCAGCAGGTACTAACTGGTGTGTCCTGAGAATGATCCACCCCCCCTCCACTGGATCCCACATCTCAGCAGGGGGTTAATTCCCTCCCCAGGGAAATTTTTGGCAAAGGGTTGATCATCTTCCAGGTGATGGGAGCTGAGTGAGCCGGAACGCTCCCAGGTCACCTGGGCCCTCTAGAAAGGCTGGAATTTCCTTCACAGAATGGGAAATGGGGGATTTTGGAGCTGGAAGTTTACACTTCATTATGGTTTTGCCTGTCTATTATCCTTGCAATTTACTAATTTTTCTGTCTCCTGGTATATTATTTCAGGAGACTCCAGGGATCAGACCATGACTTCTGTTGTGCTGGAGCAGTTCCCCAGGAATTCTGTGCTAAACACTGACCTTGCTTGTGATAAATGTAAAATAACGAGGGGTAATTCTGGGAAAACGTTTTATGCTGGGAAGAGGAACCCGGATCAAGCACCAAATGTGCACCAGCAGGAATGAGCACCAGCCCAGATTTTCCTGGCTGGAACAACTCACGCTCCAGAGCGGGATCCCTTACTTGTTCTTGAAGTCTTCCACCATGTCCTGCATGCTCCGGAGCTCGGAGTCCAGCCGGCCCCTCTCTCCCATCAGGCTGTCGAGCTGCCGCCGGAGGTTGTTGATGTAGGCTTCGAAAATGGGCTCCAGGGACTTCCTGGTGACAGTGTGACCCTGCTCTTGGAGGAGGGTCCACTTAGTCTCCAGCACCTTGTTCTGCTGCTCCAAAAAGCGCACCTGGGGAGAAACAAAACCAGGGACATGTGTGGAAAAACCTCACAACTGCCAGGAAAAGGTGGGATCACCAACAGAAAAGGTCCAGAGATATTGGGACAATCAGAAGGGAATTATAAGGAGTGTCCCAGTTTAAGGCACTGGATTCTTAAAAGTATTAGAAGCTTCTGGAGATGTTTAGCAAGATTTTTTCAGGAGTTTTAATCAGGCCAAACACCCGTACTTGCAACTTTAATGTTTCTCCCCCCAGCAGATGTTCATCCCACCTTACTGGTTTAAACTGGTTGTATTCCATTGTAAAGGAGAAGATTCATCCACCCCAGGATTGTTTTTACAGGGAAGAGAGAGAATTACTTTGTCAATAATAAAAAGATGCTGAAAAACTCATCCTTGCTAAGAGGAAACATAAAGCAGTTCTTAGTTTTCAGCCAAGCCCACGTTGTTTGTCGGCTCGGAGCAGTTCAGGCAAGTCCCTAAATCCAAATGAAGTTTCTTCCTGAAGCTTTTTTCCGAGGCAGCTGATAGCATGCGTGGTTTGATGGTTCAGACCAAACTCTCACCTTGTCAATGAAGGAGGCAAATTTGTTGTTGAGGGTCTTGATCTGCTCCCTCTCCTGTGTTCGCACCTTCTGGATTTCCGGATCGATATCCAGCTTGAGGGGTGCCAGGAGGCTCTGGTTGACAGTCACTTCGTGGATGCCACCAGGTGGGCAAACAGGGAACCCGGGGCCACCTCGGCCACCAAATCCGGGCCCTCCCAGCCCAAATCCACTTCCCAGCCCGTAGCCACCACCACCGGCTCCTCCTAAGCCAAAGCCAGCGCCTGCTCCGCCACCATAGCCAAGACCAAAGCCGTATCCGCCCCCGGCTCCACTCCGTAGACCTCCACTGACCGAGCTGTAGGAAATTCTTTTGCTTCCACCCAAGTTATAGAGACTTCTGCTGCCGAAGCCACCACCAGCTCCAAAGCCTCCTCCACCTCCAGCTCTTCCTCCTCCAACTCTGGAGACAGAGACAGAGCTAAAACTGCTTCTGGTCCCACCACCACCTCCTACGATAGCAGAGCCTGAGCTAAAGCCCCTCATGCCCCCTCCAGTAGATGATCTGAAAGAGATACGGCTCATGGCTGGTTCAGTTGGGAAGACAAAGAGTAGGAGAGAGGAAAACAAAAAAAGGCTGCGCAGCAGGAAAAGAGCAGAGGGCAATGGAGACAGAAACCCCTGTAATGGGAGAGCTTGGGAGCCTCCTCTTTTATCTGCTTGGAAAACTTGGCACGGGAATTCAGAACTTGACGTGCCTTGCAGCAACTTGCCTTGTCAAACACACCTCGGCTACGGCAAGGCGCTGAAAAATGCATTGTTTGCAGGCAGGAAAGTAACGGCGAGAGGGAGCTCCCCCCTCCACCAAAGCCGCCGCTCTGAGTCATGGAATTAGCATTGAATGGGACGAGGTCTGCACTCAGGGCAGGATGCAACATGATTCCCAAGACCCTGGGAGCCGCTTTCCCTCAGGCGAGCCAAGGATTCGCTGGCTTGAGCAAAGCGAAGATTTTGCAAGTCGCATTTTCAGGTTTAACATGTTGCATAGGCAAGAAAAACAGGGGCTTTTCCAAGATTTCTAACTCTGCGACTGGCCATGCGTGTCCTGTTGTTGGCTCGGGAAAGTTGGGTCTGAACGTGGTTTCAATGATCAGTGCTGATATTGTGCTCTTTTTTTAATATTCAAGTTTGATTGATTTTTTTTTTTTTTTCCTGGATCTAAATGGTCATGGGCTTGAGGAGATGAGCTGAGTGGAAGTTGTATCATGGCAGTATTTTCTGGGATCTTACCAAAAATCATCTCCTCTCATTCCAGGGGAAACGGAGGAATTCGTTAACACGATTTTGAAAGACAGCAAGTAAATGCCTTTTCCAAAACCACGTCAAAATGGATTGAATAGTACTTTCCTTAATAGAGACTTATACTACTAAAAACCTGCTTGAAATTATTGTGGTTCTGTAGTACCTCCTTGTCAGGCTCAGGGTTCAAAAGCTCTGTCTGAAGTGGTATTTTTATCATTTTTTCTGCCTCCGTCTGCCTCCCCCCCCTTATATTTATCCAACAATTTCCACGTCATTGCTGGCTCTAAAAGATGTTCTGTGGAGGGGAATTCACCCACTTTCCTTCCCAACCCCTCCTTCTCTCCACTGAGATCACACAGTTGGAAAAGGAAAAACTTTTTAAAATAGATTTTGCCTCTTGATGTTGCTTCTGGGTGAACCCTTGTGCAGGACTTTCAACCCCCACAATGAGTCTGGGTTGTGTAAAGGCTTGAGAGCTGGGGATCCTTCTCTTGTGTCCATGAAGAGTTGGACACAAGATACAGGAGAAAAAATCCCTTCATTCCCACTCAAAATACGTCCCCAAATACTTTTGTGAACTGGATTCTGCCCACTGGCCAGGGCTGCCCACCTTGGCCAGGTGAAGTAATAGTGAAAGACAGAGAGATGAGACCCTGAGCAGCTCAACCAAAAAAATTCCCAAATTCATCTACGTGAGCAAAAAGTGCAGGGGCTCAATCCAAAAGGAGGCGTTTAAACGGACCGGCTGCGTCTCAGAGATTGTTTGTGTTGTTATGTTTCCAACCACTGCTTTTTTTCTGTCTGGGAACTTGAAAGAGCCTGAGCAGGAGGGGTTTGGTTGGGTTGGGTTGGGTTTGGTTTGGTTGGGTTTTGTCTCCTTGCAATCAGAAAACAGCAGTGCTCCCAACTCCCACCTCCTCGGAGCGCTCCCGGTTCCGATAGTGAGTCACCGCGGGCGCGATCGGAGCCGATCCCCGGACGGGCTGATCCCAAATCCCTCCCGCGATGGGGAGGCGGCTGGGCTGTAGCAAGGGGGTGCTCTCGCCCCAGGAGTGGAGATGTGGGAACATCCTGCTGTAAACCCAGCGTTTTGCCAGGACTTCACTCCTCGCTCCATCCAAACCCAGCGGCCCCCGATTTCACAGCGGCAGCAGCCTCAGCCATGAGACCGCTGGGTGCTGAAAATAACACAGTGATACTGAAAATAAATAAACTCTGCTCCGAGCATGGCAGATCCATGGAGATTTGCTTTCCTTTGCCCATGTGAACTGGCACAACTGTGCCAGGAGCCTGCGGACGGGGGCCAGGCAGGGAACTTGCCTTTGACTCCCAAATTGCTTATGCAAAGTCACACCTGGGAACAGGAGCACAGGTTTTAATTAAAGCAGAGGGAAAGGATTCATGTGGAAGGGAATCATTACTTCCCCAGCTCTTCTAGGAAAGCCTGTTGCTGCAGACAATGGCAATTAAGTGGAATATTACAAAGGATTTGGAAAAGCAAAGCAAAGGATGGTTTAGGCACCAAAACAAGGAAAATTCATTCAGAATCTCTCGGTCCCTCACACTTTTCCTTTCTTGGTTTGTGTCACAGTGTCCCACTGAAGGTGCTCAGGGCTGCAGGGGGGCTGTGCTGGCCCCTCAGGTGGGACAGTCCCCTGTGGAGAGGCAGGGCGTGTCATGGGGGGTTGTCTGGGGGGTGAGGGCACTGCAGAGAAAGGGGAGGAGGAACAGGGCTCCTGTCTGCAGGAGCTCAGCTATCGCTCTGATTTGCTCTTTTTTTCAGAAGGGACTGGAAAAAAGATGTTAAAAACTCTCTGGGTTGGTTAAGGTTGGGCTGTCATGAGCTGTGTTAAATCTTTGCACCCAACCTGTGCAATTCGGCGAGATCAGAAATCAAGGTGACTCAGAGTTTATTTTTAACCTTCACTGGTTTTTTGGCCTGTCTGCAACATCCTCTGAACAGAAGAGACTGAGGAGTCTTGGTGGATGACAAGCTGAGCATAAGCCAGCAGTGCTCATGATCAGAAGGAATCGCATTCCCAGTGGAATCCTGGGATACCTTGGGAAAAGCATGGCCAGCGAGGGGATCCTGCCCCTCTACTTGGCCCTGGTGGGGCCACGTCTGGAGTGTTGTGTTCTGCTCTGGACTCCACAGTTCCAGAAGGACAAGGAGCTCCTGGAGAGGGTCCAGTGGAAGCCACAAAGGTGATGAGAGGTCTGGAGCATCTCTTTGATGAGGAGCAGGAGCTGGGAGTGGTCAGTCAGGAGAAGAGGCGACTGAGAGAGAATCCCAACAATCATAAGAATATCCAAATGTCCATTAAAATATCTCATCTGAGAGGGTCTCTCATCAATGCACGTGAACATCTCCAAGGGGTGGAAAGAGGATGGTGTCAGACTGTTCAGTGTTGCCCACTGACAGGACAAGGATCCCAGAATCCCTGAGGTGGGAAAAGACCTCTAAGATCATCGAGTCCCATCTGTGCCTGATCCCCACCTCATCACCAGCCCAGAGCACTGCGTGCCACATCCAGCCATTCTCTGGATGCCTTTAGGGATGGTGATTCTACCACCTCCCTGGGCATGGAGAACTCATGGCCATAAACCAGAACACAAGGAATTCCACCCCAACATGAGGAAGAACTTCTTTCCATGGAAGTGGCAGAGTCCTGGAACAGCTGCTCTGGGAGGGCATGGATTGTCCCTCTCTGGAGACATTCCAAGCCCACCTGGACACCCTCCAGTGTCACCTGCTCCAGGTGTCTGTGCCTTGTCAGGGGCTCAGACTGTATGAGCCCCAGAGGGCCCTTCCAGCTCCAACTATTCTGGGATTCTGTGACACTTGAGTCTGGTTTTGTCCCTGGATTTAGTCTTTCACTGAGGCTCCTTCAGTTTCCTGGGCAAAGGGGATGAGCTATTTCTGTGTTTTGGTGCACCTGGGTTTGAGCAAGGTTTTGCTGAAGCGTCTCCTTTGAACTTGCCAGGACACGCTGACATGTCTGCTCCTGCTCCTTCCCATGTTCCTGCTCCTTCCCGTGTTCCTGCTCCTTCCCAAGTTCTGCCCGGACTTATGCAGGGCCAGGATGTTGCAAGGTCAGGGCAGAGCAAAACATCTGAACCTTTGAAATTCAATAAGGGCTTTGCAATAACATTTGGCTGAGGGTTTTTCTCCACTTTTTCTTTGTTTTATTCTTCTTTTGCAATGAATGACTGAAATATCTGCATCAGTGCTCCAAAACAAATATCTGTTTTGTGCTCCAGCACCCATCCCCAGCCCAGATCTTCCAGATAAAGCCTCCCCAAGAGCCTTGCAGACACTTGGGTTTGCTCTGGCTTTTTAAGAAAGCAAAAATTGAATCCTGAGGTTTTGCCTGGCTGTCCCAAACCCTCCCTTCCATGGAAGAAAATATTTTGGATTAACCCAAATAAGTTAAGAAAGGAATGGTGATTAATTATCTTGTCACTTATGGATAAACCTCTACCCTCCTTCTCTTCCTCCTCTTCCTCCTCCAGTTTTCTCCAATTCTTCAATTTATTTTGAGACAACCGATTTCAAGAGTTTCATTATAATTTAATCAGAATTTCAAAGCTTTTCCCTGGTAGTAAAGAAAATACGCCTCCAGCTTATTCTAAGGAAGGATGAAAATATTTTGTATTGCTGGTTCTGGTTTAGAATAAAAAGATGAATAAAAAGAACAAATAAATTACCATCTGGTTTTATTGGACACATTCCAAATACAGAGAGGAAGGGAAACGTGGAGTCGCATCACTATTACAGAAATAGAAAAAGCTTCAATTTTCTTTTTTAATGTTGCTTTCCAAAAATAAAAAGACACAGTGGAAGGCTAGAGGGGTAAATTCCACCAGAAAAAGGGAAAATAGATTTGGGATGCTAGAATTCCTTTGGGATCCTGCTCTCAACTGCCTTGTTTCCCACACACTGGGCTGGAACCTGCTGCACTTCCCAGTTTCCCAATGGTCTTTCTTTTGGCAGAGGGACCCACACAGAGAAGAGATGCTGGAATTCCCCCAGGAGCTGTGGACATGGCCCTTCAGGCAGCTTTTCCAGTGTGACTTTCGTAGTCTCAGACTTTCCCCACTTTCTGCCACCAAGGCCGTGGGGAAAGACAGCAGGACTTGGATTGCTGGAGGATTTGGGAATTTTTGAAGACATTCCAGCAAAACCTTGTATGGGACAGGACAGAAACCCCATTTAACAGCAAGCATTGATCTTGCTTTTGAAGGACTCCTTGTGTCAGACATTATTTAGAATTTTAAAATCCTATAATTTAGAAAACATTTCCTTTTTCATAGGTTTTGGATCAGTCACTGGTGAATCCTCTGACAAAAACCACCCGCAAAGTTACGTGTAAGGGCCACTGTGGGCAAACTTATTTAAGAAGAGAAAGGACAGGAACGGGAGAGTGATTTGGGAAAAGCTTTTTGATAAGCTCGTGGCACACTGAATTCTCATCTGTGGGTGGAGGGATCTCAGGTTCCTGCTCAAACATTAGTGCTCCGAGTGCCTGGTCAGGCTCAAGTGCCTGAGCTGACTCAGCAGCAAAACTTGGCAATTTGTGGAAGAATCATATCTTTCAAAACTTGGCTGTGAATGGAGGAAAGAGGGATTTTCCATCTCACCAGAGTGACTCAGAATGAATAAAATTTTAAGAGGGACATTACAAGCCACTGCCTGGGATCTTTGAGTAGCCTCCAGGGGTATTTCTAGACAGCAGAAAAATAACCCAGACCTCTGATGCAGATGAGCTTCTCTTGTGAAGGAGCGAGTTGGGCTCTTTCCAGCAGTGAAGGCAAAGCAGGGTGAGCTAAACACACATTCCCAGCCCATCCCTGGGCTTCTGGGATGAAGAAACCAGAATTGAGCTAAAACTTCCCCTGCTATTTGCTCTGTTTTAGCTGATGGCTGTGGGTGGCCACAATCACAAACTGCTTTGCCTTATTAAAAACAAATGGAAAACCAAACCAATTCCCCATTCAGAACAATCACTTAGGCCCGTGTTTTCCTTTAACTCCTGTTCCAGGGACTTGGAGAGCTCTGGTTTCTGTGTGTTCCACTGCTTTTCTTGACCTGAGATCCAAATGCGTCAGAACTACAGAGCAGGAGCAGGGCAGGGGCAGCTGGAAGGGTGGAGGTGGGGGAGAATGGTGGGCAGGAGGAACAGAGGAGGGTCTGGGCTTGGCTTTACTCTGGCTCTGTGGCATTCTTCAGGCTTTGGCTTTTTATGCTCTTTTTGCTGGAGGAGGTTTTGGAGACGATTTTCACACCTGGGTTGACTTTTGCACTTCCAGAGCTGAAATTCCCTCCGCTGGTGCTCAGGGTGCTGCTCCCGCCTCCGGCATGGCTGTAGCTGCCAGCAGTGCCCAGACCACTCCCTCCTCCAAATCCACCTCCAAGACCACCTCCAGCCCCGAGTCCAAGTCCTCCTCCGCTTCCAAAACTGTAGCTTCCTCCTCCTCCTCCTCCTCCACCGCCGGCTCCAAGACCGAAACTGCTCCCACCGCCTCCTCCAAGGCCAAAACCATTTCCAACACCTCCTCCAAGACCAAAGCTGCTTCCACCACCTCCTCCAAGGCCAAAACCACTTCCGCTGCCTCCTCCACTCAGGCTCAGTCCACCAAATCCTCCTCCTAAACCAGCTCCTCCAGCAATGCCAGAGCTGGAGCTGATGACTGCTGCAAGGAAAAGCAACCGTAAGGTTGGACATCTGCTTGGCAGCCATGGAATCATGGGATGGGCTGGGCTGGGCTGGAAGGGGCTATGAAAGTCATCCCATCCCTACCCCTGCTGTGGGCATTATCCCAGGTTGCTCCACGCCCTGTACAACCTGGCCTTGGACATTTCCAGGGAAGGGACAGCTACAGCTGCTCTGGGGAGTCACCCAGTTCCAGAAAGCGCCATCATCAGGACCTTGACCCACAGGACTTGAACCCAACTTCCATCCCCTGTGCAAGCCCGTAAAGACAGTGGAGGGCTCCAGAAGTCTTATGTGGGGCAAAACTTCCCTTTTCCCATGGTTTCCCCCAGGCCTTGCTCCCAAAGCCAGATTTTGGGATCCAGAACTGTGATACTTACAGTAGCTGATGGGGTTCAGTCCCTCCCCACTGAGCCTGTTGGGGGATTAGAGAAGATAAGAGCAAAATTACAGAGACAGCCAGAAGAACCAATCTCTGATGGGAAAAGTGATAGTCACTACTATCCCCACAAGGACTTTGCTCCCACCTGCTCTCCTCGCCCTCCAGCAGCTTCCTGTAGGTCGCGATCTCGATGTCCAGGGCCAGCTTGACGTTCATGAGCTCCTGGTATTCCCGCAGCTGCCGGGCCATGTCAGCCTTGGCTTTCTGTAGAGCATCTTCCAGGTCAATCATCTTTGCCTTGGCGTCCTTGAGGGCCATCTCCCCGCGCTCCTCAGAGTCTCCGATGGCCGTCTGCAGGGTTGCACACTGCAAGGGATGGCGGGGGCTTGGAAAGCTGCTCTTCCTTTTGGGTGAGAGTCATCCAAGGAAGAAACCCATTCTGGCTGGGACATTCATGGAAAATGTTCCAGCTGAGCTAACACAGCCGGAGTTGAAATGCCAGGCTGACAAGAACGACTTAATAGTTAAATTTTACAGTGTGAAGCCCTTTCCAGGAGGGAATTCAACACCTTTAACGGGGCTGGAAAAGTCCCTGATTAGCAAAGCTGAGCTGTGGTGTTGAGGGACAACAGAATGGGGCCCTCTTGGCTCCTTTTGCCATTCCTACCTGGTTCCTTGTGTTCTCTATCTCGGAGCGGATCCTCTGGATGAGCCGGTTGAGCTCTGAGATTTCACCCTTCGTGTTGCGCAGGTCATCACCGTGTTTCCCAGCCGTGGCCTGCAGCTCCTCAAACTGAGGTGAGAAGGAAGATGTAACCTGAACCGTCTGAGGTGTCTGGCTGGATGAGACGTGGCTCAAACAGCCCCTCTTCGGGGCAGCAGGAATTTCCTGTGGCAATGATAGGTCAGCTCACCTTGGTTTGGTACCAAGCCTCGGCCTCGGCACGGCTCCGGTTGGCGATGTCCTCGTACTGAGCTTTGACTTCGGCAATGATGCTGCTCAGGTCCAGCTCCCGGTTGTTGTCCATGGACAGGATGACGGCGGTGTCGGACACTTGAGCGCTGAGCTGGGCCAGCTCCTGTGGGAAGCACGTGGGAGCTGCACTTACCTCTCCCAACCCTCAGAGTGGTGGCATTCCCCAGCCAAGGACAACGGCAGGACAGGAATTGGGGATTTGTCTGTACCGCCTCGTAGAGGGCTCGAAGGAAGTTGAGTTCATCACTCAGGGCATCCACCTTGGCCTCCAGCTCCACCTTGTTCATGTAAGCAGCATCCACGTCCTGGAAAAGAGCAGCTGTGGGGACACCTGTGGCACCTGGATCCTCTTCTCAGCCAGCAAGAAGTTCCTTGGCACAGCCAAGAAACGGCCAAGCCTGGAGACGAGGCTGCCCCTTTCCCTGCCGCCTGGTAGAGAAGCTGTGCTTGGCACATCCCTCTGGAAGAGCACCAAGACAGCATCTCTTGCCTCAGAAAAGTGCTGTGTGTAATCTGGAAGTGGATAAGGAGGGAGGTCCTGGCTCTTTGGCCTTGGTACCTGGGATTCCCAAGTATGACTGATCCCCTCTGTCTCTACATGGTCTCTTTTGCACCTGTACGAGTTGTGGGACCGGAGTGGGAGGAGATTTTACTTCCTTCCTACAAGACACTCCATTCCTTTTCCGCAATACCATGATCAAATGGTGATTTAAAACCCTTCTAAAGGATGAGGATGCAGTTCCATAAGATTTCCCATCCCTCAGGATATTCCCAGTCTGTGCAATGGTTGGGGTTGGCTCCGCATCTGCAGCACCTCCTGTCTCACCCACCTTCTTGAGCACCACAAATTCGTTCTCTGCTGCTGTGCGCCGGTTGATTTCCTCTTCATACCTACAGGGATAAAGGGAAAGAGGTGCTGGATCAGACCTCGGGAAGCAGAACAGGTGTCCAGGTAGGACTGCAAAGTGATCTGGACTGGGGGTGGCATCTCCAAATCAGCCTCCTGGGAACTGTCCAGCTCAAATGTGTGAGATTCCCCTTCCTCAAAAGGCAGAAAAGACATTCTTGACTTAACGCAGATAGAAGAAGAAAGGTAAAGCTGGTTTAGAGGATTTTCCTTTGCAAGAGCCATCACAAGGTGCTGCATCCTGGCTGAATCTCCATTTTTTGATGGGAAAAATGTTGATGGACCCTTTTTGGTGCTGTTGAGGAAAATGGGTCCTGCAGGGAGAGATACCTCTGAGCAGGAGGTATTGGAGGTGATTAGTGATATTCTGTGTTATGGGTTGGAGCACAAACTGGAGACACTTTTCCCCCTTTCCTAGAAAAATTTCCATTAATACTTCAGTCTGGATGTTTGACTTTCAGAAATTGAAATTTCTGACATGAATCATAGAATCGTGGATTTACAGAATCATAGAACAATAGAATCATAGAATTATAGAATCACAGAATCCTAGAATTACAGAATTATAGAATCACAGATTCAGCTGAGTTGGAAGGGACCCATGAGGATCCTTGAGTCCGACTCCTGGCCCTGCACAGGACACCCCACCAATGCCACCCTGAGAGCATTGTCCAAACACTCCTGGAGCTCTGGTAGCCATGGGATGGTAACCATTCCCTGGGGAACCTGGGCACTGCCTGACCACCCTCTGGGTGAAAACTCCTGCTGCTCAATGTTCAGCTGAACCATTTACACCCCATTTCACACTCACTTGTTTTTGAAGTCCTCCACGAGGTCCTGCATGCTCTTCAGCTCCCCATCCATGCGTCCCCGCTCGTTGAGCAGGTTGGCCAACTGCCGCCGCAGGTTGTTGATGTAGGCCTCGAACAGCGGGTCCAGGTTGCTCTTGCCAGAATTGTTTTTCTGGCCCTGCTCCTGCAGAAGGGTCCATTTGGTCTCCAGCACCTTGTTCTGCTGCTCCAGGAAGCGAACCTGAGCATTGGGAAGCAGAAGATAAGATAGAAGATATCTTAGGCAGAAGATACCTATGAGCTGACAGCCAATATTCAGCACTGGCAGTGATGCATGGCAGGAGCCAAGGGATTCCTGAACTAAGAGTTTCCAAGCTGGGAATATCCTCTGGATTACCCAGGGCTGTGTTAGCCCAACCCGTAGCTGTGCAAATCCACCCTCATTGGACAGTTCTCTTCAGAGGCAATTTGATTTAGAAAGCCAACGAGCAATGGTAAGAAAATTTGGGTTCAGCTCTTTCTTCACCAGACAGTGAAGTTCTTCTTTCACACCCGCTGGGTTTTCTTTCTTTGTAAGATATGTATCTTCCTTCATTAAAGACAAGGTCTGAGTACTAACGATAAAAGGCTTAATTGTCTTTCCTTTTCTCACACAACAACACATTTATGAGGAAGGACTTGAGTGGTTGAATCAATTGAGTCAATATAAAAATGATTTTATCTTGCAGACAATAAACAACAAAGACCAGGACATCTGCTGTGATTGCCCAGAGAGAGAATTGGGTTGAGCCACTAGACGTGGACCCAAAACTGACTTACTCCATTTCAACTAATCTGTGTTATTTCTCAGGCACAAAACCTGGATCTAATCCCATTACTACATTTTTTGCCTTGTTTTCTCCCCTGTAAATGTTCAGAAGGACATTATTGTTTGAGGGAGTTAACGAAGACATGCAGGGAGGAAATGAGTGAAAGACTGGAGATCTCTGAAGTCGTATTTTAGTACCTACTAGATCCTCACTGCCCCTCCACCACAGATCCACAGCACCCAATGAAGCCTCACCTTGTCGATGAAAGAAGCAAATTTGTTGTTGAGGCTCTTGATTTGCTCCTTCTCATCTTTCCGCACCTGTTGGATGTTTGGATCTATCTCCAGGTTCAGCGGTGCCAGAAGACTCTGGTTTACGGTCACTTCTTGGATTGTACCCACTCCAGACGGGCCACCAGAAAATCCCGTGGGGTTCCTGCCACCACCCAGCGCCGCAGGGAATCCTCCCAGCCCCCCCAGTCCACCAAAGCCAAAGCCTCCACTACCTCCAAGACCACCACCATAGCCAAGCCCACCAGCACCTCCACCAAAGCCAAATCCACCACCTCCACCACCAAGCCCCAGCCCAAGCCCACCACCAGCTCCACCACTGCCAAGCCCACAGCCACCCACTCCGCCGCCACCTCCCAGGCCAGCTCCACTTCCAAAAGCAGCTCGGAAGCTGCTTCCAACCCCGATGGAAATCCTCTTGCTACCACCAAGGTTGTAGAGGCTCCTGCTGCCAAAACCTCCACCACCACCAGAACTGCCGCCACCACCTCCTCCAATGAGCCTCCCAAAGCCACCTCCTCCTCCTCCTGATCGTGCCACAGACACAGAGCTAAAGCCAGCCCTGTTGCTGCTTGGAATTATGGCCGAGGCAGCGCTGTAGGATCGGCCTCCACCTCCTGCCCTCATGCTGAGCGTCCGGTTCATCGTGGCAGCAGAGAAGGGCCCTGCACAGCCAGAGAGACTCTGCAGATCTCTGAGGAAAGGGAATAGGGGTGCCCCTTTTATCCCCCGGGGATCTGGGCTTGGTTTCATGGAAGTCCACTGATCAATTTAGTGCCTTCATGGTTTTGACATGCCAGGAGGCAGCTGTCTCCCTGAGACTTGTTAAACCCTGATTGCACCCAAACACGCCTCCTGGGGCTGGATCTGCTCAGCTGGAAGGGTTATCTAACACCCAGATTTCTGGCAGGGAGAGCTCAGCCTGGTGCAAAGCCTCTGTCCCCTCACAGAGATGGGTTACTTTATTTTGTATTAGTTTGCCTAACCCTGCAAGGGTCCAAGGCCAGGTTGTGAGGGGCTTGGAGCCACCTGGGTTAATCCTGCCTGTGAGGGGCGGGGGGGTGTGGAATGAGATGGTCTTTGAGAATCCTTCCAACCCAAACCATTCTGGGATTCCATGATTCTACAATTTCCTTACTGTGAAAGAAAATAATTTTTAGATGTTATAAAGAAATAATGTCTTGGATCCCCAGTTCTACTTAAAAGATGCAGCACATCAATCACAGAGATCAGTGGAGAGTCCTCTGGACTAACTCAAGTGAAAGACAGTGAGAACAAAATGGTTAAATCTGAACAAAAATAATTCATGGAGTTTCTTCAGCTGAAGGCAGAAGGCAGCTTGATGTTCCTGAAACCTGACATCCCTTTTGGGGCTCTAATTTATCCAGTTTGCTGTTCCTGCTCCCTGGGCAAGGACAATCTCTTCGGGATGACTAGACAAAGAGGTCCTGATCAAGTTTTCCTCTTTCTCCTTTCCAGATGTAAATACCACCTTAAATTTTGCCCATTTATATTCATTATTTAGCCTATGGCAGGCTTTCTAGGCTTTTCCTCTGGATATTTGCATTTCCAGAAGACAACTCCATTCCATGCAGAGGCTGTGTTGTGACTTCTCCAGCTAGCTGACGATGTGATTGACGCATTTTCATCTTGACCTAAAAACCATTTCAAAAAAAGAGGCAGATTTTCTGGAAAACTGTCTGCCCAGCTCTGTGGAACGATGTCATTTGCCCACTTTAGGATGTAGTCAGTCCTGAGTTTCTGTCTCTCTCTAGCTCTGATTTCTTTTAAAGACCTTTGAACCTTCCATCCAAAATGCTACCAAAAGCAGATTTAACCAGCATGAAAAATACTCCCACAAATTCTCCTTATTTTACTTCCTGAAGTCCTTGGGAAAAAAGATAAATTCCACAGGGTGTGGTGACATTTTCTGGCATCTCAGACTTTGTGGAACTGCAGTGCTGAGAGTATTTTATCCCTTGCATGTCAGAGCTCAGCTGGTTTTTGGCATGGGGCTGCCCTGGTGGCTTTGCCTGAATTCTGCAGGACTGGAGCTTAAATATATTTACAGGACAGGACTCTACTTGCCTTTCAAAACACATCCCTGTGCCCCAGAGCTACAAAACCATTAAGGAGCTAAAATCCCACTGGCATCTCTGGAAGAACACTTAAACAGGTGCTACTGAATACAGAAGACCAAATATCTGATTATCCCTGGAGAAATGCTGCTGGGCAGGCTCGAATGGGAGAGCCGGGGCACTGAAAGAGAATTTCCCTTTGCAGTGAGAAATTATTCCAAGATGGTGCAGATGGTGCAGGTCAGCTTGTTTCTTTTTGGACAATGTGGGTCTGAACCTGGATTGTCACTTTAAATTCATGAGCATCCATTGCCTCGGTGATTTGCATAAAATTCAAAGCCAGGGTGCGATGGGAAAATGAGATTTTTGTCTTCATGGTTCCTTGACCCCAGTAAAGGCAGCTCGTCCTGAAGCTGAAGAACGGGTTCAGATCAGATGTTAGAGCTGAATGAATGTAATGGGATTAAAGGTGGGGCTGCCAAGAAGAAAGAGGGAATTGTCACTTCAGGCTCCCACACTCTTCTCGCTCGGCTCGTTATCCACAGGGTATGTGAGTGATGCAAAGGCCACCTGGAAAACGCTCCCTTTCCTTCCTGGGCTGCTTGGTGGTGTGGAGGAGCCGAGGCTTGGGGCTCCAAACCCAGAGGCAGATGTGGCATTTTCATGTCTGTTTGGATCAACTCTGCCAGGCTCTGGGCTCAAGCTGAAAGAGGGAAAGTCGAAGTTAAATATATGCAAGAAATTCCTCCTGTGATGGTGAGGAGACCCTGCAATGGATTTCCCAGAGCAGCTGGGGCTGCCCCGTCCCTCAAAGGGTCCAAGGCCAGGCTGAATGGGGCTTGGAGCAACCTGGCATAGTGGAAGTTGTCCCTGGCCATGGCAGGGGGTGGAATGAGGCAGATTGTAAGATCCCTTCTAATCCAATCATTCCATGAATCCATAGGTTTAGACTCTATCAATTTACAAAAGGGTCTGTCCAGATTGACACTGTGCAGGACCTGACCTCCATCTTCCCCAAACCCACATTCCTATCTTTTTTCTCTCCAAAATACCCTGATCTACATGAACATCTTCAAGCAGGCAGCAGCAAACATGGCTTTTGCAATAGCTGGGAGTTGAGGACAGGGATGATTAAAGGTTTTTTCCCAGAAATGCAAGAGCTGCCAGACTGCTTTTGCCCCCTGGGGAGCTGGCTGGTGTTTGGTGTTCAGGTATTGCTTTGCAGGGAGATGATCAACATAAATTATGAGCTGTTGGGGCACTGGAAGCTTCTTGTTTTGGGTGTTTCTGCTTGGTATTTACATAGAAATGAGATGGAGCCTGAGTCGTGTTCATGGAGCAGAAAGGATGAAGACAGCATTTCCAAAAACATCTTTAGCAGAGTAAGTTTTGCTCTCCCACCAAGGGCTGACCCACTTGGCTTTCACCACCCCCCAGCCAACTGTGGCATTTATTAAAATAATATTGGTGCTCTGCTCCCTGCTGATCACATCCAGTATACCACAAGGGGAGCTAAAATGACGGATGCCGGGAGAGCAGCAGAGGCCAGAACTCATCCCACACTGGGTCCATCCCCACCCCACCAGCGAGGACAGACTGAGTGTGGGATGGGGGCTGACCTCATCCTCCTGCCCTGGAGGGGTCGAGGGAAAGAAGCCGTGAGTCAGCAGGGAAGTCTTGGAAGCAGAGTGGGACATGGGGGAATAAATTCCAGCCCCTGGTTCTTGGTGAGCCTTTCACAGGCACAGGAACCTGCCCACACCCTGCGCTGCTCCAGGCTGGACACAGGGATTTCTCCAAGGGTGATGCAGAGCTGGCCCAGGGGCCGTTGGCTGTACCACGGGGAGCTGTGGGAAGAGAGGAGCTGCAGGGCTGGTTTGTTTTCCTGTGATTCCAGCTGTCCATCCAGCTGGGCTGAGTTGTCACCATGGCAAGATCCTCCCAGCCAAGTTATAGAGACCCATCAGGGGGTCACTGTGCAGGGGAACTGGGAGCCCTGCAGAACTCCAGGAGCGTTGGGACAACACTCAAGCATCCGGTGGGATTTTTGTGGTGTCCTGTGCAGGGCCAGGACTGGGATTCGATGATCCTTGTGGGTCCCTTCCCACCCAGGATATTCCATGATTCTAGGAACTTCATAGAGAAAAAGGAGAGGCTGATACAATTTCTCCTAAATCCCAGTTTCCTAAAATTGTCAGAGAGGGTTTTCCCTCCCTGGAAGGGATGATGGAGGGGCATGTCTAGCCACATCTCCAGACCCTGCTCTTTGTGTGAGTTCACCTGTTTTAAGGAAGGTGGTGGTTGAAGAAGAAGCCCTTGGTGCTGCATTTTGGGAAACTGCACTTTGCTCTTACTTTCTTCTAAAATCAACCCACTCTTGTGAGAGGGTTTCACGGGTGTGGTGTGGGATTATTTTCCTGATCCTCCCTGAGCTGGGTCTCACTGATTTCCTTAAACAAGGGCCTGCCTTTTTGTTCCATCTCCAGAGATGCCAGACACTGTGAGAGATCCCAAGCAAACGGCATACCCACGGATGCTTAAATAGCCTCCTTTCCAGACTTCCTTGTGGCCACACTAATCAGTGGATGGAATAAAGGTATGCAAAGGTGCTTCAGGAAGGAGAGCAGACAAAACTTTCTTGAAGCGCCAAACTCCACCCGTTTGGAGACTCAGGTTTGAGGAAATTTCTATGATTTGCAATATCAGGGAGGGAAATAAAGCCCAGGCAGTGCAGCATGAATTATGCATGGAGTTTATTGAAGGTACAGCTGAAAGTCTGGAGTAAGCGAAGGGTAATAACTCTGTTCACTTACACATGAAAAGCTTTAACTCCGTCTATTGCACACAGGAAAAACAACACATGCATTTAACTACAGAAATATAAGGTGCTCGTTGGGGTGTAATTAAAATCTGCTCTACCAAAACACAGTGTAGCAACCTGGACCAATTTACATAAGCATTCCCAGCCCTCTTGTAAACAGGAAAAATTGGATTTTCTGCTGTCATTAAAGAAGTTAAATTACAGATGCAGCTTTGTCTTGGACAATTAAATTGTGGCTTCTCTCTCTGAAGTTGGGATGACCAAATTTTTCATCCTTTTGCAATAGCTGCATTAGGAGTCTCTGCTGGAAAGGGGTCAAGCAGGAAGGGTGACTGAAAAGCCAGCATGATGAGTAGAGACAGGGATGGTCTCTGAAATTAAAATCTCATCTGGCTGAGGGGGGCAGGGGGGAGTTACCCCCAAGAAAGACATCAGGGAGAGGGTGGGTTTTGTCAGGCTAAGGGTGTAGGCAGAGCGATGTCCTAGCGCACGGTTGTGTGATCCCTGTGGCTGTCAGAGGGAGGGGGAATACTGTTTTATTGCAGAAATGCTGATTATTATAAAATCTGCCGTGTCGGGCCCTGCCGGTCTCTACCGGGTCGTCCTGACCACGCGCACGGCTGTGCTGAACCTGTTCCCGCAGACCCCCGGGGGCCCGGGGATGAGCACGGGCCCGGGGCCGCACTGCTCCACCCCCGCGCACACCACGTTGCCCAGGTTGCCCAGGTTGCCCAGGTTGCCCACGCCGGCGGCGCACTGGACTCCGTCCACCCCGGTGAGCACTTCCCTCCCCACGCAGCCGACCGCGCTCCTGGCCCCGAATCCTGCCCCGACCTTGGGGACACAATCCACGCTCCGGGTGCTGAACCCGGCGTTGCCGAAGGACGAGACCATGCCCAGCCCCGCGCCGGCCCCTCCGCTCTTTACGGTGCATTTGCCTCCGATTCCAGACAGGGATCGGCACTCCCCGACCGTGCCCCCGCCGCTGACCACGGCTGCGGGAGAAAAACAGGCTCGGTCATCCCCAGAGCAGCGAAAACCCGGCTTAAAAGGAGCCTTACAAGCTTTAAAAGCTTGTAAGGAAATCAAGGCGGGGTTCATTAACTCACCTACGCTCACAGGGTTGCCGGTGCATATCCTGTCAAGGAAAGAAAAGTCTCAGAGATGTATTTAGGGACATATTCCTCAAATTCACAGGCAAATAGAGCCCAGGCACTGCCTCCTTAGAAACCTGGCATGTCCTTCGTCTCTTTAGGTGCACCCTGCTGACAGGTGCTTGCTCAAATTGCCCACCAAACCAGTGCAGGGTTGGATCCCTAATTCCATGGTCATACTAATGTCCCATCCTCTCTTTGGATGAGAACGTGATGCCCTCTGCACCCAGTGGGAGGGAAAAAAAGGGACCCCGCTCCCCTCTGCAGCCCTGGGTGCCACATTTCTTTCTCCTCCCATTGTCTTTTGCTGATCATCCTTGCAAGGTGCATCCAGGGCTGCTCCTACCTGCTCTCTTCTCCCTCCAGCAGCGTCCTGTATGTGGCAATCTCAATGTCCAGGGCCAGCTTGACATTGAGCAGCTCCTGGTAGTCCCTGAGCAGACAGGCCATCTTGTCCTTGGCCTGCTGCAGAGCTGTCTGCAGGTCAACCAGCTTCTGCCGGGCATCCTTGAGCGCGCAGTCTCCTCGTTGCTCCGCATCACAGATGGCTGTCTGCAGGGCTGAGATCTGGGGACAGCCACGGGAGGACGTTCCCACAAAGCTTCAGTCAAGCAAGGTAAAGCCCATCCAGTCCCATCTCCTGCCATGGGCAGGGACACCTTCCACTAGCCCAGGCTGCTCCAAACCACATTCAACCTGGCCTTGGACACTTCCAGGCACAATTCCTCTGGGCAAGAGGGCAGCCAAGGGTGATATTAAGGAATATCTCCACAGCATTGCTCATATATTTCTCAGCCAGGAAGTGACAGAGAGCCAAGATTTAGGCTGGATTTGTGGTAGCCAAGCTATTTGGGATGAAGGGGATGGGATCTGTTGGCTGCAACCTGGTGAGATGTTGGCTGTAATCTGGTGGGAGCCCACAGCAAACACTTATCCCGGTACTGGCAAACCAATGCACTTCTTATTTGCAAAGTGAGAAATAAATATGCTTTTTTGTGTGCATGAACAGCAGATGAGAAGTAAAAATAGACCTAATCTGGGGCAAGGGGTTCTTTGCAGCTCCACAGGGTGGGAACTGGTAGGACAATGCCCTTTGGTGGAGGAGCTGCGCTCCCAGGCGGATCCATCCCTTGGTCCTACCTGTTTCTTCACGTTGTCCGACTCACACTGCAGCTTCTGGATCATCCTGTTGAGCTCGGTAATCTCGCTCTGGTTGTTCCTCAGGTCATCACAGAACTTGCCCCGGCTGCTGTGGAGTTCCTCCAGCTGTTGCACAGGAAGAGGATGATGTCAATGCACCCAAATCCCCCTTCCCAGGGCCCCCACCTTCCCGGGAAGATGGGAATCTCTGCAGCTGCACCAGGGTCAGTGTCCCCAGGGCTCCACCCAGACATGGCCTCAGACTGGGTAAGGTGAGAGTCTCAGGGGAGTCCTGGACTTGCTGCTCTTGGAGGTCTTTTCCAGCCTTAAGGTTCTATGATTTGCCCTTTGGGAAATAGTGATGCTCCTCAGAGTGCACAAAGGGGACATCTCTGAACATTCTGATCTGCTCTGCTTGTACTGAAATGTCTCAAATCACACTTCTAAGGTTGGTTTGTGTTTGGGTTTTGTTGTTTTTTTTCTTTTGTTGTTGTTTGTTTGGTTTTTTTGTGTTTGGTTTTTTTTTTTTTTTTTTTTGTATGACTTTATTAAGCAAACTGAAGCTAATACACAGTGTGAGGCGGGTTAAAGTTGCATCATGGAGGATGGGAATGGTCTCAGAAATGGTCAGTCATAGAAATTCACAGA
The DNA here is from genome assembly GCF_026979565.1 of Vidua chalybeata. NCBI lineage: Eukaryota > Metazoa > Chordata > Aves > Passeriformes > Viduidae > Vidua > Vidua chalybeata. The sequence goes on from NC_071559.1 coordinate 2,911,637, forward strand.
ATACTCACCCTGGTTTGGTAGAAAGCCTCCACCTCAGCCTTGCTCTTCTGGGCAATCTCCTCGTAGCAGCACTCCACGCTTTTGATGATGCCCTCCATGTCCAGGTCCCGGCTGTTGTCCATTTGCACGATGACAGAGGTGTCACACAGCTGGCAGTCCAGCTGAGCCCTCTCCTGCAGGACCAGAGCATCAGTTCCATTCCCTCAACCAGCCATGCCAGCAGCAACCCCAGCAAGGGGGGTCTGGCTGGAGTAGGTTCTCCCCTGAACTCCCAGCATGGGGTTTTCCAGTTGGGCAACTGGTGTCCAGCAAGTTGGCAGCTGGGATTTGTTTTGGTGGCACAACATGGGATGGCTGGATGCAGTTCCCTAAGGATGGGTGGGGAATCTGGTGAAGCAAGTTCTGCATTTTTGGCTGTGTCAGTGCTCTCCTGGATTTGGATTCTTTGAGCCCCACTGACCCCTGCTGAAGGGGTTTAGCTCAAGAAGGTGTCAATGCAAATTGTCCCCTGTGTCTTTTGTTAAAAACTTGCGGAATTTTAGACAGAAGTGTTATTTTCATAAAAATATTTTGACTAATGTAAAAAAAAAATCCCACAAAAAGTGCTAGAAACATTTGGCCAGCCCAGGGATGGTTTGGATTAGAATGTAAGAGGTTTTCAGGCAAAAGATCCCTCCCCTTGTGGACAGCAATGTAGCAACCAAGACACTCTTTGCCTTCCAAAGTAGGTGTGACAGCGTTGTTATCAAATACTTCTAAAAGGCATACAGTTTTGGGCTGCAATTCCAGGATTTTCTGGAAAGACACCTTTCCCTGCACTCTTGGTGTAAGACTTGGGTGGGGAGGGCAGGAGATGATGCCTCACCCCAGGGAGCAGATTGGGCCAGGAGCTCTTACCTCAGCGTAGATGCACTTCAGGAACTCCAGCTGCTGCCGCAGGAGACCCACCCTCACCTCCAGCTCCTCCTTGGTCAGGTAGAGACAATCCACATCCTGGAGAGATAGCAGGAATTTGGTGAAAAGAGGTGAAGGAACGACTGTGGTAAATCCCAGGTTTTCTTTAGAGTAGGAGAAAACCCTACTATTTCCAGCCCTTAGCGCTATGTGGGTTTGGGCTTCATGTACTAAAAACCTCAGAGGCCCTCCAGATTCGTTGGGTTGCCTCATTTTTGGGGCATCACGGTGTGCCATGGTGCCAGGACCCCCCACTTCTCCCACTGACCCCACGCCCAGGGTTTGCCCACCCTTACGTGGCCCTGACTCACCTTCTTGAGCACCACGAACTCGTTCTCCGCTGCCGTGCGCTTGTTGATCTCATCTTCGTACCTGCAGGAAAGCAGAGTGGGGAGATGCTGAGCCTTGGGGGTCCCATCTGCATCACCCAACTGCCCAGTGCAGACAGTGGGAAATGAGATTTCACATTGCACCTCGTTTTTTTATCATTATTTTTGCTTCGTTGCTGTTTCTTACACCCTCACTGGGTTTTACTCAGCAGTTTCAGCCATGCTAGTGGTTTGGGTGGCTGGAGTCAGAGGACAGAAAATCCAGCCAAACCACCAGAAATGCAAAGCTGGAGGCTTGGGTTGCTGCTTCCATCCCTTCTGCTTTGTGAGATGTTTTTCCAGAGCATTCAGGACTGTGCTCAAAGTGTTTATGGGGAGACTGGCCAAAATACCTCAGGGGAAGTTCAGGAGCTTGAGCAACCTGTGAAACTCCAGGGTGCACTGGGGAGCACAGTCAGGGCATAATGAATTAGTAATTGGGACCTGCAAGAACTTCCAACAAGATGCTGATTCTGTGAGTTGGACCTGCTTGGTGGTGGCTCAGCCAGAAAAAACACCTGAAATGATGAACTCTGGGGAAAGTTGATCCAGTGACCTGGTTTGTGGCTTAGCAGAGCACATGGGGAGATATTAAGGAGTATCTACGGCTTAGATTAAAAAAAAAAAAAATTCTCACATTCCCTCTGGGAAGAGAGAATGAATCCCAGCATGATGTGGGTAAAGAGTGAGGTGGAGAAAATTGGCTGAGGGGTTTGTTTGTTTTGTGGGAATGGATGGCACTGGGGAAAACTCAGGCACAGGTGGTGGGGGAGATTTGATATGGCAAACCACAGGGGTGTGCAGGAGGCAGAGGAAGAGTGGTTCCCTATCCTGCCCTGTATGGAAGCTGGGCTTGAAAACGTCTCCCAGTCCATCTCCAGCGCAGCACTGGATGCCCAGTGCAGGAAATTCGCCCGGTACTGCGGTGCCTTGCCCTGTGCCCCAGTTTGTTGATCCATCCAGTGCAATTTCCTTAGATTCACACTCAGGGACACCACCCAGGCCAGCAACATCCGCCTCTGCAGCTTGCCTCTGTGTGACTTACTTGCACTTGAACTCCTGAACCAGGTCCCGCAGGCACCGCTCCTCATTCTCCAGCCGCTCACGCTCCCCCATCACACACTCCAGCTGCTTCCTCAGGTTGCAGATGAAGTTCTCAAACACAGGCTCCAAGTTTCTCCGGGATGCTGGGAGCACATACTGCTGCAGCAGCTCCCACTTGGTGGTCAGCACCTTGTTCTGCTGCTCCAGCAGCCTCACCTGGGCAGGGAAGAGATGGGACAGTCAGGGTCTCCTGTCCCAGGGTTTCTGTACTTCCCAAAGGGAAAAGTGAAAATCAAATCGGAATTGCAAGTGGTCAGGTGCTGCTGTCTCAGGGGGTTGAGTGGGACCAGCATCTTCTCTGAGCTAAACTGGTCCCACCCAGGACTCGAATCTCAGGCTGAGCAACATCAGTGCCTTCACTCTGTGTTGAGGCCAAGCCTGGCTTCAGCCAACGCTTGCTCAGCCAGACAGCTTCGCTCCTCCTCCAGAACTGGATCCTCGGCCTCCCGATGGGCCCAGGGCACTAACAAGTCTTTCTCAGCACTAAAAGCTCCATCCAGATACATCCTCATTTGGATGTATCTGATTTAAACTCCAATTGTGGATATTTATCATGCCTTTCCACTTCTAGATTAAAGGGCTCTCTAGGAGCTTGATGGGTCATGAATAAGTCATTTTACAAATGGGAAGAAGCAGGAGTTGCTGCTCCTGGGTGGATTCAGTTTTTCCAGTCATAGAACAACTCTCCAGGAAAATCAAGATCAGATCAGACAGAGCAGATTTTCTTTGGTGTTTGAAAAATTCTTTCCCATAACAGCTCTCTAAACAGTCATGAAAACCCTTAAATGTAGCCAAGAAAACAATGATAAATTACATCTTTTTAGGAAATCACCAAATCATTTTGTTCACAGAGTGGAGGGACAGAGAAATTAAAATAGTTCCTCCCATTTTAGTTAAATTCATCCTTCCACATCACCTTCATGAAACACAAACTATTTTAAGAATGCAGAAGTCCTTTGGAGTTTATAGATTTGTGAGAACAACATCAGATTATACACTTGAAATAAAATTTCTTATCCTTCAGTGTCTTCATCTCATCACTCACATGTTTGGATTTACTATATCCCTGGAGCTGGTCCTGACTGACCTCTTTAGCAGGTTGGTGACCACCCAAAGGTACAACACTGGTGGTGTTGCCTTGGTGCAAGGCTTAAATCCAGAGGGTCTCCAGGCCAGGACCACATGGCTCATAAGAAACATTTAAATACCAGGACACCGGGAGAAAGAGCTCCCCTTGTTGTCTCTGGGGACATGCACCCTTCGGAGCCGAGGGATGCGGGGAGGGGAAAGTGGGGTCTCACCTTGTCGATGAAACAGGCGAACTGGTTATTGAGGTTCTTGATCTGCTCCTTCTCGTGGGTCCGCACTTGGCACTCCTCGGGGTCCACGCCCACGCACAGGGGCTTGAGGAGCTCCGGGTGGATGCTGACGCCGCGAATCCCCTCGGACCTCCCTCCGCCGAGGCCAATGCCGATGCCACCACCGTAGCCCCCCATGGCCACGCCATCCCCCAGGCCTCTGTAGCTGCCCAGGCCCCCGAAGCTCGCACAGTTCCCAAAGCCCACGACGGTGCCAAAGCGGCCCCCGCCGTAAGCAACGCCGCAGCGCCCAACGCCGGCACCGCCGTAGACCCCGCTGCGGCAGCTCCCACCAAAGGAAATCCTTTGCCCTCTGCCCAGGTCACAGACACTGCGGCTGCTGAAGCCACCGATCCCACACCTCCGTCCCACGGGCTGGCAGACGGAAGCCGAGCTGCTGTTGGGCCTGCCCAGGCCGCAGACGGCAGATGCCGAGGAAAAGCCTCGTCTTCCCAGGATGGAGCCAGAGGTGTAGCACTGTCGGCTCATGGTGGCTGGGGTGGGCGGGCAGTGACGGCAACGCAGAGGAGCAACAGAGGAGCAGGGGCTGGAAGAAGGAGATCTCCTTTAGCTCCTCTGAGGCAGAGCCCTTCTCCTTATATACATTTCAGGAGGTGCCTCAGATGCAAAAATTTAATTTATCCACTGGGTTTGGTCTGCCTGGCAGCAAGGAATGGCTTCCAACATTTTAAACCCACAGCAAACACTTCTATCTCATATGAAATAATGTGGAAATTAAAATAAACTGCTTTGCTTGCAAGCTTCAGTTTCAGGACTTATATTTTACTTAATTAATCTGCTTCCTTATTGTGTAATTATAGTTTAGCAAAATAATTCAAGGGGTTTTTATTCATGGCTTGTTTACGGTTTGGTTTCACCACAGTGTTTAATTACGTTTCAGGACCTCCTGCAAAATGTCGTGGGGATGCCGCCCCTTTCAGGGTCCATGGCCAGCTCCGGGCGGGCTCTTGAGCAATGACAGCTGCTGACAGGGAGAGGGAAGGCGGATCCATCCCGGCTCAGCACTGACGTTGTTGGGAGCGCTCTCGTAAGCATTTATTCCTTCCTCTTGTGGGGATGGCTGTGGCTCTTGGAGAGAATTCGGGCGCTGACCGTCAGAATGGGGCTGGTGGTTTCCATACGGATGGAGCAGGAACCGCGTGAGGTGGTGCTGAGGATGAGTTTGGTCATGGGGAAGATGCTCTGGGGGTTCACAGAATCATGGAGTCATGGAATGATTTGGCTTGGGAGGGACCTTAAAGCTCATCTCAATCCACCCTCTGCTGTGAGCAGGGACACCTTCCACTGTCCCAGCTTGTTCCAAGCCTCATCCAACTCGGCCTTGGTCACTTCCAGGGAAGGGGCAGCCATAGCTCCTTTGGACAACCCGTGCCACAGCTCAATGGGGCTTCCACTGCCCCTTATCATACCTGAAATTGAAGAGAAGGCATTTCTGGAAAATGAGAGTGATTTATTACTGAGTTATGTGCCCAGGGAAAGTGCTAAATTTCGAACATGGGCGTGATGGGTCTGGGGCACACAGCAGATTCACAAGAACAGGAGAAGCAACAAAGCAGGGAAGTGTTACAAGGAGGTTGAGAAACGTCAGGTGGAGTGAAGGTTTTGCCTGGTCATCCCTTGACACACCTTTTTGACATTAAATCTGTCCAGTAGTATCTGGTAATGAGAAGGCATTGTCCCATCTTAATTAAAATTCTTTAAAAGAATTTTTAATTTACTTGGAAACAAAGTTCCTTTTTTGCCTTAAAAAAGGGGTCTAATCGCATAAACAAAAGAGATTGCGGAGCTTGCCCTGAGAAATCTTTACATCTTTGCTGGGGCAAAATTAACTGGTTCTGGGCAGACTCAGTGCTATTGTCAATGTGAAATGCACAGGAAGTCAGGAAGAAGAATCAGGATATTTAGAATATTTGTGGAGTATTTCCTGGAAGGATCTTTCCTTTTTGTTTTAATAGATCTCATAATGGGTTGAAATGGAAAAATTACTATATTTAATTATAATTATGTGGGGTTCCATTATAGCTATGTTGGTCTGAGTATACACAGATGCACATCTTGCAATGAGATGTACTTTCATAGAATCGTGGAATCATGGAATGGTTTGGAAGGGGCTATAAAACTCATCTCATTCCAACCCCCTGTTGTGGCCAGAAACACCTTTCACTTTCTCAGATTATTCTCATTTGCAGATATTTGGAGAAATCAAATGAGCTTTTGGGCACCACATGCTTCATGTCACTTTGAGGTAACCCAGGCACTGGGGCCTCTTGCATGCAAGTGAAAAGAGAAGAAATATTTTGGAGATGAGTTTTATTTTGAGCCAAAGCATTGGTGCAATCCCTGGAGAAGACTCTGGGTGTGTGAAGCCAAACATGGAGCACTGCCTGGGGACAGGGCGTTCACGGACAGGACAAAGCATCACTGAGCCCTTAGGGAGGTCCAGACATGACCTCCATGAACTTTTTTAGTCTGGCACAACCACGGGCAAGCCGAAAAGAGGGAGAAGCCAGGCTCTTTTTCTGCTCTCCATGTGGCTCAGCCCTCCACAGCTGTGGGATCGGGAGCAGCTGCTGCTCTGAGCTCTGCTGCCCAGAAGAACCACAGAGAGACTGCATCTCCTCTTCACGGCAGGAAAGACATGGCCCTTTTCCTTGAGGACAACAACTTTCCAGTTTTTCCAGCTGTGAGAAATGTGCATCTGGCTGGGGTCAGGTCCCAGTTATCCCCCGTATCTCTGCTCAGCCACCGTGGAGTGCCTTGTACCACAAGGGTGACACACATTTCAGGGCTGTAGACGCTCCAAACCCCTGGTTTTGCTGGAAAACAGGGGAAATGCTGCTCATGGGACAATCATCCTCCACCAGCTGCAAGCCCTGAGATCCCTTCTTGTGTATGAAGAGTTGTTGGGCTGTTCCTCCACAACAAACCTGATCTTCAGCCTCTGGCTCCTGCTCCTGTCCCTAAGAAGTGGCTTTTCCAGGTGCCCAGCCTTGCACATCAGAGGAAGTCAGTCCAGGGCAGCACCTGTGGTTTGCAGCTGCTGAGCTTTCACAAAGCCGGTTTGGAGTCACATGGTGGAGGTTCACCAACTTCAAAGCAGGAAGGACTCCAATGGGATTTGGGCTTCCCAAGAGAAGGGTTGCAATGGTTTTCATGCACAAGTCGCCTTCCTTGAGACCTTTTCATGTGTCCACACTTTGTCCTGGCTGGTTGTGGGTGAGATGGTATTGGCAGAGAGGGACCCAACCTTCCTCTTCCCAAGGAGGATATGAAACTGCTTCTCACATGGATTCATCTTTTATTTTAACCTACAGCTTCCACCCAGTTTTACAGGGGAAACCCCTGAGCTGCTTGGCTCTAAACATTCCTTGAGCTGTGGTGGCTTTCATGAGACTTTAAAACCTTTGAGATTTACATGTGCCCAGATAAATTCATTCTGCTTAAGCACCTACTAAACTGGGACCTGCTAAGCCACTCCTGCAGACAGGGAGAGCCTGGGGGCATTTCCAACCTGTTGTTGGGATTTTGGCTGAAAAAACCATCCAACAGAGTCTGCTTTGTCCCAGTGAGAAAAGCACTTTTTAAGACCCTCTCCTTGGAAAACAGGGCTGTCAGGGCTGGTGCTGGTGGTGTGCTCCCTCCCTCCCTGCAGGCTGGGCAGTTTTTGTGGCTCCCTTCGGAAGGGACACAAAGTCACCATTAAAAGGTTAATGAGGCCCCCAGGACACCTCCCACTGGTTTGGCTGGTCCTGCTCTCCAAAGGTGGCTGTTCCCCATCTCTTAAGTGCAGCTTGATTCGGCTCCCACATCAAAGCAGACAGGGATTAGTGGGGACAGGGGTAGAGATGATGGTCTGAAACTGGGAACCAGTAACCTTGATGCACAGCCGCTCCTCACCCTCAGCCTGGGTCGTCCCTGTCCATTTATGCTGCTTTGGGGCAAAGAGATGGAAGAGAATTCCTGAGGTTCCTTCCAGGCTGTTCCATGATTCCTGCCCATATGTACCACTTGCGTTTGAGGTGTTTCCAGGTATGACCTTCCCAGAACTTCATCCTTCCTTCTGCTGGACTCTGGGTGACCCGTGTGATCCTACCACCAGTGTTGGGGTGTTGTGACAGTCTGCTCAGAGAACAAAATGAGAGAATAGGATCCACCTGTGTGCCCCGGCAGCCCGGATGGACACCACCTCCAGGGGACACCAGGCCCAGCCTAGCCAGGCCAGGGAGGAGGATTGTCCTGCTTTGCTCTGGGCTGAGGCAGCCTCACCTCCATTCGGGGGGCAGATTTGGCTGCCATAAGATAAGGAAGACCTAAAGATGCTGGAGAGGGTCCAAAGGAGGGACATGGGAATGGGGAATGGTCTGGAGGGGCCACACAAAGTCAGCCTGGAGGAGACTGAGGGAAGACTTGTCACGGGCTGCATCTTCACCTTAAGGGGCAACTGTGAGCAGGGAGAGGACCTAGGGAACAGCTGGAGCTGTGTCAGGAGGGTCAGGTTGGATATTGGGAAAAGGTTCTGCTTGCAGAGGGTGGTCAGGCACTGAACAAGTTCCCTAGGGAATGGTCATGGGCCCGAGTCTGCCAGAGCTCCAGGTGCCTTTGGACAGCACTCTCAAGCACATGGTTTTTGGGATTTTTGGCATGTCTTGTACAGGGTCAGGAGCTGGACTGATTATTTGGGTGTGTCCTTTCCAACTCAGGATATTCCATGGTTCTATAAAATGCCCCCCCTCAAGGTGATGTCTCACACGCGGAACACCTTGAGCCACCTTTTGCAAGAGATAAAGAGGTCTCATAGCAACCACCACAAGTGTCCACCCCTTTCTTTGTAACATTCCTCCTTTGCATAGGAATTTGTGAGGCATTTTGACGTCATTCAGACAACTTTGTGTCAGTCCTCAGGGCTGAGGGACCACAAGGGCTCTAAACAAGGGTGGGATCAGAGTGATGGTGTCAGGATGAAAGCAGAGTGGCCAGAAAGGAGCACTGAGGAGGGTCACCCTGTTGAGAAGGAGCCCCCCAAAGGCACAAGGGGTCCACTGGAAGAGTTTTTTGGGGAAAGATTGGCAAAAAATCTCCCATGGGGAGCGTATCAGGTGTGGAGGTGGGAAATAGGGCTGTGCTGTTTCACAGGATAGTTGTCTTGTCTCTTCTATGGTACAGATGGTTTTAATCAGAAAATGTGCTCCTTCATGCACAGAGCCAACTGGGGACTCTGCAGGTGCCTTCCACCAGCTGAGTGAAAGGGGAGAGTGTGGAAGGAGGGAAATTCAGCCTCAGAATTTCAACTAGTTCCCATCAATGTCTGGAAATCTATCTGTGTGTCACACCAGTATCTGCAGTACCACAGGGAGTAGCTGCTCAGTGTTTGATGTAACAGAGTTAATTTTTCAAACTTTTGTTTTAGAGTTTTCTTTAAAGAAAATGTGAAGTGGAGACAATGCACAAACATTTCATGCTGCTTGCTGGCAGCAGAGAACACAGATTTCATCAGCAAAACAATCTCTGTGCTGAATTTAAAAGTGAAGAAGGACAAGGAGAGGCATTGGTTAGAGAACAAAGCCTCTCACAGGCCATGTAAAAACAACTCTGCAGATGAGATCACCAATAAATAAAAACACTTCCAGCGTGGGAGTCCTTTACCTAAATTCAGATGCCTAAAAACCAGGCACCAAGTTGAAGAGAGAGGCTGTGAATAGCCAATGAGAGAGCTTGGGATCATCAAGGAATAGATTGTTTTCTAAAGCCACCATTGCAGGAGAACCTGGAGACAGGAGTCAGCAGGGCCCATGCAGGGTGATCCCAGAGCAGAAGTTCTTATCTTCCACAGCTGCCTCAGCAAAATAAAGGAACAAATTCGAAGCAGGAGAAATAACAATGGTGTGGTGAGCACCTATTCATTAAACTTCCCAGATGGACACTCAGATTAAGGAGATGACAGAAAGCTGAGCTTCTGGAGGATGTACCTATTACCTTAATGAATGGTTGCAGTCACTTTTGTGATTCATTTTGTCACCAACATGCAGAAAACCTCAGTGTGTCACCCCAGCAGTGGCAGCTCAGTGGGTGTGCTGTGTGTAATGGTTTCTCCAGTGAAATAAGTGGAGATAAAGGCAGGATTTGTCCTGGAGGAGTTGGCAACCACCTTCACTGCAGCCCTAATACTCAGGAGCACCTGCTCCAACGTTCCCTAAAGCCCCAGTGCCCTGGAGCAGCCAGATGGAACATTGGGCTCCTCACTCTTTATTTCCCTGGCTCAGCAAAGCCTGCAGGGTTGGAACCTCCATTTCCAGAGATTAACACCCTGAATGGCCACAAAACCACACGTTCCTGGAGATGCAGCACAGCAACAGTCACGGCACCTCTGGAGTGATGATCCCTCTCCCTAATGAGCAAGGTCATGGGATCATAGAACCACGGGATGGTTTGGCTGGAAGGGACCTTAAAGCTCATCTCATTCTGCCCCCTGCCATGGGCAGGGACACATTCCACTATCCCAGGTTCCTCTGAGCCTCACCCAGCCTGGCCTTGGACACTTCCAGGGAAGGGACAGCCACAGCTTCCTTTGGAGGTGCAAAGTCACACTTTGAATTCATTGCTTCTGATGGGGATTCCTTCACTGCTCAACCTAAATCTCCTGTTTTGGGAAACTCTTCCTTTCATGGCTAGAGATGTGCCCATACTAGCTTTGAAATCCAGCTGGGCCCCATCTGTTGCCACCAGGCTTGGGAACCTGGGCTGCAGGAAAACCCAGCACTGAGTGACTGGAAAAGAAAGCCAAGAATCAGCACAGAGAAATGGGAATGGAAAATCCTCCTGTGAATCCTGCCCTGGGCTGAGACCCCATCGTGGGCAGCAGGCAAGAGGGGCGGTTCTGCCACTGTGCCCTGCTCAGGTGAGACCCCACCTGCAGAGCTACCCCAGCCCTGGGAGCCAGCACAGGCAGGACATGGAGCTGCTGGAGAGAGCCCAGAGGAGGCCACGGAGATGATTAAAGGGATGGAGCAGCTGCTGTGAGGAAAGGCTGAGAGAACTGGGATTGTTCAGCCTGGAGAAGAGGAGGCTCTGGGGTGACCTAATTGTGGCCTTCCAGTGCCCAAAGGAGACAACGAGGATCATACAGAGAGACTGTTTGTAAGGGCCTGGAGTGCTAGGACGAGGGGGAATGGCTTCCCACTGAAAGAGAGTGGAGATTAGGTATCAGGAAAAAAGTCTTCCCTGCGAGGGTGGAGAGGCCCTAGCACAGGTTGCCCAGAGCAGCTGTGGCTGCTCCACCCCTGGAAGTGTCCAAGGCCAGGTTGGACAGGGCTTGGAGCAGTCTGGGATTGTGGAAGGTGTCCCTGCCCATGGTGGGGGCGGCACTGGATGCATGTGTGGGTCAGACTGGAGAAGAGAAGGATCCAGGGCGATCTTGGAGCCCTTTCCAGCACTTAAATGGGCTCCAAGAGAGCAGGAGAGGGACTTTGGACAAGGGCCTGGAGTGCCAGAAGAAGGGGGAATGGCTTCCCACTGGCAGAGGGCAAGGTTTGGGAAGAAATCCCTCCTTGTGAGGGTCCAAGGCCAGATTGGACAGAGTGTGGAGCAGCCTGGGAGAGTGGAAAGTGTCCCTGTCCATGGTAGGGGTGGCATTAGATGATCTTTCAGATTCCTTCCAACCCAAACCATTCCATGAATCTCTATTTTCTGCCAACAGGACTCTCTGGCTATGCTCTGTTAGAGGATCAAAAAAAAGCACTTTAGGTAAACCTACACTTTTCTGGGCAAACTGTGCTGAGTGGGATCTTAGAAATTCACATTTTCATTTCCAGCTCAGCACCTGGGTGATCCCAAGTGATTCAGGCTCCCTCTTCCCCCTCGGCTTGGCAGGATAGACACACTGGGGACATTCACTGGGGGAACTCCAGGGCAATTTCTCAGAGCTGCAAACACACATCAGTGTTTGGCCTTGTTATTCCCTTTGTTCTTGTTATTATGTGGCTGATTTTTCTCCCTTAATATCCCATGGGGAAATCCACCTGCTGGGCACCGCGTGTGATCCCAGGCAGGGTGAAGCACCTGCGTCTCTTGTTCCCCATGCAGAATGGTTTGCATGTGGAAATCTCAATGTTCCAATGCCAGCTTGGTGTTCAAGGCATCCCAATAATTGCACCCCTGGTATTCCAAGCTCCTCCTTGGCTTCACCTGGAAATCCTTCCATGTTTTTTTTTTTTCTCCGGGACATTTTCGCAACGCTGTCACTGCTCAGCTTAGCCTTCCTGATCCTGTCTGCAGCCAGGCTGCTCCCAAAGCACAGACGGGAGGCTTTACTTTCCCTTTAATTACTGAGCACGACAGCTGCGGCTTCCTCAGCCTCATTTCATTAAGGGCTGACAAACACCCTGGGCTGTCCCCAAAACATCACTGCCCCTTTGAGCAACTCCTTTCAAGTCACTCCAAGAGTTCATGATAAAGGGGACTGGTTGCTTCTGCGATTGCTACTGGGTCTGGCATAAGTGCCTGTCACCCCGCGGGGTTTAGCACCTCCTTCCCACCCAAACCCTCATCACTGTCCCACACAGAGCCCTGCAGGGCAGGCTGTTGGCCACCACTCTGAATCCAGAGCTCTCGGATGCACAGTTCACAGTTCCTTTACCCTGAATCCTCATTCTTTGACCTCAAAACTGAACAAGAACCTTAAAATCTGGAAGGTTTTTATCCTTTCCCTTCTTTCCCCTAACTGCCAATTTTATTTTTGTCATACAAAACAACCCATTTCAAGGCAGCTGGCAGAGGTCCTGTTTAATTCCTTCTCCCAGATCAACATCTGGGCTCTTCCAGAACTGGAATTGCTCTTGTGAAATAATATTCAGTAGCTGATTCCTCCTTCCTTTACGGTTCCAAGTCTTGAAGCCTGCCCTGGGCTGTGCCCTGTGATTTCTGACAGGGCCTGTATGCCAGAAATTGTCCATTTTCACAACAATGCAGGCGTCACAAACCTTGTGCCTAAAGGTTGTAGAAAAGCTGCTGTCCGGAGTGAATCCCCCTCATTTGCATCACTTTTGGGGAAATGCAGAACTAATTTTCTAATGGGAGTCTCCCTCATGCCCAGACTGGGGTGATTCAGCATAGAAGAAACCACCACAGCCTCCTTTTAATCCTGGAAATTAATAAATCTCCCTACTGTGCTGGGCCATGGCCAGTGAGTGCCGGGTGGAGACAGAGGATTCCCCACCTGAACCATGAAGAATATTGGTGGTATTTTTGTTCCTGTATAGAACCAGCCCATAAACCTTTGTGGGTAACACAGCCCAGCTCTGTCACTACCAAAGCAGGCTGTGCTGAACACCAGGGTGTTTCAAGGAAAAAAGCAAATCCAACCTGTATTTCCCTATGGATAGATAGAAAGGGAGGGATTTCTGCTCTTCAAACACCTCTCAGCAATCCCAGGTCCTGCCTCCCCCAGCCCACCCTGCCCCACAGCGCTCTTGCGGCACCATCCAGCTCCCAGAGCCAGTGCAGGACTGGTGACACTGGTTCACACTTGGCTGCTTTGCATGGCTGGCTGGGGCATGGGTTCCTTTCCTTTCTTCTGAGCAGATTTGTGGAGGGTGTTGTCTGTGGTCAGGAACTTCCCCAAGCCACCTCAATGACACAGACCTGGTAAAAGTGGAGAGGAGGAATCACAGAATCACAGAATATTCTCATTTGGAAGGGACTCAAAAGGATTACCGAGTCCAACTTTTGCAGAGATAAATCTGCTCGTCTGTGCTCTGGGAAGAGCAAATTTCCTGAGAAGGTTTCATGGCTGTAGAAAAGGAACCCTGAACCCCTTAAAATTAGGTCAGAATTTACCCAAATGTTTGGTTTGGCCACCAAAGAAATAGGTACAATGTTCCCCATGTTCCAGGGCTGAAGAATGAAAAAAAAATTGGAATTTCCACTAAAACCACGGTAAAGTGTGGTTAAGCAGAGGAGAAAAAACCCCTGCATGACCCCACTTCGCTTTATCCAAGGAGGTGGAGAATCCTCCCCACATGCTAAGCCTGGACCACAGGCCTGGAATATCTTTGTCCTGCCCTGATCCACCCCTTCACAACTCAGATCTCGGACCAAACCTTCCCCCTTCCTCCCGTTAGTAACACTGACCACATCAGAGGGAGCAACTTGCTTTGGAATAAAGCGTGGATTGTGGATCCATCTGACTGCAAGGAATGAGTGTTGGCAGGAGGAACTAATTAGGGACTAATTTCTTACCTATCTATCCACAATCTGCTCTGTTTCAGGTTCTTTGGATCTTGTTTGTTCTACCTGCCCAGGGCTGCAGGGCTGAAAACCCAACCTTGGATTTCCCATCAGTGCAACTACGAGTCCCCCATTTGGCTCCACCTTCGTGTGCTGGAACTGGCAACAGTGGCGCAATGGGCGTAGTAAATTGTGTGTTTGGTAATTAATAGAAAGCAATGTCTCAGGAGAAGAGACCTCTCATTTGGGGTCAGAAAGGGGAAACAAAACCACTGGACTTCCCAGGAGCTGGAAACAGACTGATAATTGGATAGCCGAAAACAAAGAAGCCCAGATTATTCCTGATAATCATTCTCTGGGAAAAATCCGCATCCACTTCACAGAATCTCAGAATCACTGAGGCTGGAAAAGCCTTCCAGGATCACCGAGTCCAACCTGTGACCAATCCCCACCTTGTCACCCACACCAGAGCTATGAATGCCACGTCCAGTCATTCCTTGGATACCTCCAGGGATGGGAACTCACCAGTCACCTTCTGTCCTCCAGGAACAACTTCTGAGACATTTAAACCTTTTTTTTTAACACCTAAAACCAAAAGCTGAAATGGCACAATCTGATTTGGTTTAAAGTGAGATATTCCAAACCAAATCATTGTGGTGTGACTGGGGACTTCCCAGTTTGACTCTGTAAGGAATCCACCATGGAGTAAAGCAAAAATCCCATTCCTACATTGTCAGCAAAGGAGGCAGATTTGCTTCTGAGATTCCTATATCTCTCTCACAGGTGATTCATCCCAGGAACTCTGCTCGTGCTCCAGCTATTTAATTTTTTTGCAGAGTGGGAGCAACTGGGATGACCATGACCAGGATTCATCCTCCAACTTCTCTGCTGCCAGAACACCAAATCTCTTCACTCCCCAGATTCTGAGATTGTTAAAGCCAAGCCTAAGACACAAACATGCTCCCCTCGTGTCCCTCTTGCCTCCTCCTGATGTGCTCCACCACCACCATCTCCACAGAGGCCAAAGAGGGTTCCTGTTCCTGTAAATCTGATCCAATTTTTGCTGTTGCTGTTGATTCAAAGGCTGGATGAGTTTGGTTTTCCCTTTTCTGCTGCTCCTAAGCTAAAAGGCTTGAAAAGCTCCTCATTCAATGCTAAAGTGCAGAGGTTCAGCATCTTTATCTTATTCCAGGTCAGGAGAGAAGGAAGGGGCAGAGATGCCAGGGAGAGCCTGTCTAGTGGCAGACTTAAGAAAATGTTCCTTATCTTGGATTCCTTATCCAGGCTGGATGGAAGAAATGTCTCTTGAGCTTGCCTGGTTTTGTTTGGCTTGTGATGGTTGGTGTCAGCTTTTGATGTAAAAAACCATTTTGGTAACTCTTACACACGGGGAAAAATGAGCAAGTGGAAAAGCTTAAATGACAGCCTTGGCTTGGAGAGCATTTCCTTGTTCCATTCATTCTGCCGGGGTTAATTACCAGCTCGACTATTTAGTGGGATGGGTGTTCTTCCCTCTGTGGCTGCAGTTGTGCTGCTGTTCCTGCCTTGTGCTGCAGGGACACGCTGTGGCCAGCACTTCTGAGGGGTGATTTTCTGGGAGATTATTTTCTGGGAGATCACTTTCTCTCTGTTCCTGTCAGAGTCCCACCTCTTCCTCCTCTTCCTACATTCCGGTCTTGGTGCAATCAGTGCACAGGCATGATGTAGGAGAAGAAGGATCCAACTGAAGGATCCTAAAGCCCATCCCATTGCAGGTTGCTCCAAGCCTTGTCCAAACTGGCCTTGGAACTTCCAGGGATGGAGCAGCCACAGGTTCTCTCAGCATCCTGTGCCAGGCCCAACCCTCACCTTTCTAGTCTAGAAATTAAGCTCAGGTTGGGTGGGTTGGTGCCATGAATCCCTCCTGCTTTAAAGATGAATTTATGGTAGAATTGTCCCACCCTGGTCAGGATGATTGAACTGGAAGATGCTTGTTAGGGAGGGTGGGGAGGGGGTCTGACACAGGAGAGTCTCCCCTCTCCTCATGATGCTCTTTTGGCAGCACAGGTTTGGTTTTTTGGAGGAGGAACCGTCTGACTGGTCCATGTGTCCCTGGATGATGGAAGAGACCTGGATTGTGCCCTCAGCCTGGATAGCTTTTCTTCTTCCCATTCTCTTCTTCATCTCCTCAACCATGGTAGGTGTTATAACGAGTGTCTGAACTTGTTTCTATTGAAAAGAAAGGGAAAAATAGTCAAAACACTCCTTAAGACTAAAAAGGGAAATAAAAATAATAAAGTCAAAACAATCCCCAAGATTAAAACACAAAATAGATATTGGGAAGACAGGTAGCAATGCCTTGCCAGGAGAGAATTTTGAGCTTATTTTACAGCTTTAATGAATGGTTTGAAAACCATTTGAGATGAACCTTTTTCTCTTTGCACCTGAGATAAAATTTTTAAGAGCTGTAGCCAGAGAGAGAAAAATAAATGCAGCCTTCATTTCCCTCTTTGGTTTGCTAATAGCTCAGAATATTTGGGTGTTGGCTTCAGGAGGAGGAGGAGAAGGAAAGGAGCTGCCCTTGTTTTGGGTGAGGCAGGATCATCTCCCTTTCTTCTGTCTATTATTCAGGCTAGTAAAAGTTAATTATTCTTCTGAAATCAGTCAGTCACCTCCCGCTTCCTCAGTCAGGAATGGGAAGAGTCACCCTTGGTAATGCTCCGAATATTTCAGGCTTCTCTCTGAGCTCAGCCCAAGGCCCCACAGGGACAGCCCAGGCTCGAGTCCTCTCTCATCTGGGGCTGCCTCGGTGTCTGACTTTTAAAAGCTCTGGAAATCCTGGGGCTTGCCAGGCCCCCGCCCCTCTAAGCTGGGAATGCCTTGCAAAGCCAGTTCCTGTTTGTCCAGGGCATAAAGGCAGAGAAGGGAGGGGAAGAGCAATGGGTCAGGTCAACCAGGTGAGGATCAAACCCCAGCTCCGAAGCAGGGCTTCCTCCCCCTCCTCTTCCTCAAGAAATCATCTTTTTAGCAAAACCCAACAGAGAGGGACCTCAGCACAAAGCCAAGACAAATCATGCCGGGTATGGATTGTGAAGGGATGGCCAGGCCTCCTCACAGACACAAGGCCCAAATTTGGAGCTGCAGAGTTTCCCGAACACATGACCGAGGCTGAGTGACATCCGGACACCACACGACGAATCCGTGATGTTCACACAATTAACAGAAGCTGCCTGACGTGAGACACTCCTATTTCCAAATTCCACTTGCAAGTGGTGAATGAAGCAAGCTCAGATGCAGAATTCCCCACTGAGGTGGGCTCCATCCCATCTACTTGGAGACGATTAAAAATGAAACTGATGAACTGGGATTCCTTGGAGAGAGGGCACAGGTGGAGGACAAGCGTCCACCTCACTCTGCCAGGGTCTGACATGCGGCTGGTCAAAGCTGGATGAAGCATTTTCCACTCTCAACACAGAAATTACATCCCCTGCTGTTCACCAAAGGTGCTGATCTTCTTCCCCACCTCGCCCTTTGATTGTCCCCTTTTTTCAGGTTGCAATTAGAATGTTGCCTGTGAGAGTGGAGAGATTACTGGGGCTGCGTGGCCTGTAATTCTTCCTGGACTGGAGACAGGAAGAAATTCCCTGTGATAATAATGTCTGCAAGTCTGGCAGGGAGAGGCAGGGAGGATTCCTGGGAACTTGCAGGCGCCTGGCATGGGACACCCATGTTTGGGTTAATCCCCCTGCCCGGGGCTGCCTCCAGAGCCAGGACGGATCCCATTGGTGCAGACGGCCTCAAGCTCGATGCATTTCACGCTAAATTATGCACTTGTGCTTGGCCAGATGAATCACCCTGTGGAAATGTTGTTTTTTCCATGAAATAAACCCCCAGCAACCCAGGTGAGCTCAACATGGTAGACTCCAAAACCGGGGCAAGGTCAATCCCACCTCATTAGGGACAAGAGATCTCAGTGCCTTTAAGTTACACAGTTCAAATATCACTTTGTCATCACCAAAGCCACTAAAGCCAAGTTTTTGTGTCTGAAACATGTCTCTGGTCCCACAGCCCTGATGACCAAACCTATGAGCCCAGAAGGGCAGTGCTGAATTCATCTTCATTCAACTGCTCTGACTTGAAAGGATCAAACAAATACATTGTTTGGAGGTTGCAACAGGCTGGGAAACACTGCCATGTGGTGCTCAGGATTATTTTGGAGGTTTCTAGAAATCTTTGACATCAATTGTTAATTGGTCTATAAAATATCTTACGTGATATGCTCTGAGGAGATAAATAAACCACAGTAACCCCAGTGACACCTGAGCCCCATCATGTCCCAAACTGCCCACAGAGAATCCAAAGGTCTCTTTGGTTCTTATTCTCCCCAGAGTATTTTTTCACCTATTTTGTAGTTTCTTTAAATAAAATCTATGGAAAAATTGAGAGACAAAAGATGTCCTTTCAAAGCAGTTTATTGAGGACACGGTGAGAAGCTGGGAAGTTTGAGCAGTCAGTGGGAACAGCTCCATTCGTACAAGGTGTCAGTATGGACAATTTATGCACCAAGAACTTCCCTTGGCATTTTGGGGGGATGGAAAAGGAAAGGGGGTGATCTCTTCTAAAAATCAGCACGCCTTGAGCCAGCCACCCCAACATGCAGAAGCAAACAAAAGTACTATGTGCTCATCCACGAGCAAATTCCACACACAAAAAAAAAAAAAAAAAAGCCGATGGCTGTGAAGTAACCAGCAGGTGCTTTGAAAATTGCCTTGTTTCAGATTTAAGCATAAATTTGCAGTGCAGGGTTTTCTTGGACCAAAAAAAGATAGGATAAAAATAGAGGGAGTCTGCTCTTTGCAGCATCTCCTGGGAAAGTTAAGCAGTTAAATCCTCACTCTCTTTTCTGAAATGCTTTGGGGGGAGCTCGAAGAAAAAAGAGGGCTCTTGGAGGGGGGAATATTGTTAATTAATCTGCTTGTTATGGGAAAAGACAGAGGGGGAAGCAGCACAACAAACAAACCCTTAAAGCTGTGATGACCTGAAGTTAGGATTCAGAAATCACACTGTGCTGAGCACCTGCAGGAGAAGTTTCTAGAGGGGTCTTTAGGCTTGGGGATTCTGAAAACACAGCTCAGGGGGATAAATCTGGGGCTAATAAATGTGGGAATGGGTTTGGTGACAAATGTTGCTACTGAGGGGCAGAGGAATCACCCTGCATCGTGTCGGCACAGGGCTGGCGCATCCGAGCGCCGCTGTCCTATGGGACCACACAGGGGTCTCTGACAACCCCAAAATTCCCCACCACACCATTGTTGCACCCCACAACCTCAGGACTGCTGGACACAACGACGGGGGGTCCCGCCAGCTGCCGGATGACGCAGCCCTGGTTCCCAAAGCTGAGCACTTGTCCAGCCTGGCAGGGCCCCATCCTGGCATTCAGGCCCCCGCTGCCCGCGCTGACCACGGTGCGGGCTGGGTATCCCCCGCTGCGGGAGCTGAAGCCTCCAGCTTTGCAGCTGACCCCTCCAGCCTGGCAAAACACCTCTGGGATGCACTGCTTGGCCACGGAGCTGAGGACTCTCTTGGGGTGGATCCCAGCGCTCCGGGAGCTGAATCCGCCGCTCTGAGAGCTGTGTCGCCCGGCCCGCCTGCCCAGGGAGCCGTAGCCACACACGGCTCCATTGGCCATCATCCCGCAGTCATCAGGGATGTTGTAGCCACTGCTGACCACAGCTGCAACAGAGCCCATGGGAGCCAGCAGTTAGGGAGGAAAGCCATGACTTTCACCAGGCACGTTGTTTCTTGAGTGACAGAACCAACCGAACCTGATTTCCTCCAGATTTGTCCAATGTGTCTGAGCCCCTGCTCCTTCCTACTCCTCCCCCAGGTCCCAACACATCCCCTCATGGATCCTCCCCCTTCCCATGTTCCTGGTGCCTCGCAGGTTCAGTACATATCCCATGGTCCCCAGGACATCTCCCTGTTGCCTCCAAGGGTAGAAAAGGGTCTTGAGTTTGACCTTCTCCCCTCACTCCAAAAGCTGGGCTTTTTTTAATTCAAAGGTATTTGAGATTTCTGGGGCTAAACTTTCCAGAACTGGAAAAGGGAGGCAGAGGGACCTGGAGCAGACAGATAATGCTGCTCCCAAAGGTGTCTGTGTCAAAACAAGAAATCTTCATTGCTGAAAAGGTGCAGTTACTTACACACGCTCACAGGGTTCCCCACACATATCCTGTGGGGAGAAAAGAGAAACGCACGTTACTCACAACTTCCAGACACAATCCAGACCACTTAGTCCTTTGTGGCAACACGCCTCACTATCCCTAGGACAGGAACTGCTTTTGCTGGCACCCCTGTGGCCTTCATGGCCTCCAGGCACCAGGTCCAGTTTCTATGAGCCTGGGGAGATCTTGGAGCTGTAGAATTCACTTGGGAGCAGGAACTGCCATAGTCTCAGATACACAGGAGGGAAATGTGTCACCAACCTGCTCTCTTCACCCTCCAGCAGAGTCTTGTAGGTGGCAATCTCAATGTCCAGGGCCAGCTTGACATTGAGCAGCTCCTGATAGTCCCGCAGCATGCAGGCCAGCTCGTCCTTGGCCTTCTGCAGAGCATTCTGCAGCTCAACATGCTTTTCCCGAGCATCTTTGAGGGCACAATCCCCACGCTGCTCAACATCACAAATGGAGGTTTGCAGGCAGGAGACCTGTCAGGGGAGGAAACAGTGTAGGTGTCTGCAAAACTTATCCTAGTTTTTGGACGCTCTGGGTTTGCATAAATCTGGTCTTCCAGTTGCAAACAATTGGAAACTCACCAACATCCCATCCCTCTCCACCCACTTTTCACTTTCCAGCTAGGGCCTAGAGCAGATGTCAAGTCTTCTAAAGATCAATGCATCACCTTGCCCTGTGTCCGAGCTGTCCTGCTTCTCTGGAAACGTCTCCTACCTGCTTCT
The DNA here is from genome assembly GCF_026979565.1 of Vidua chalybeata. Classification (NCBI taxonomy): domain Eukaryota; kingdom Metazoa; phylum Chordata; class Aves; order Passeriformes; family Viduidae; genus Vidua; species Vidua chalybeata. The sequence goes on from NC_071559.1 coordinate 2,932,597, forward strand.
TGACGCTCTCCAGCTCACACTGCAGCTTCTGGATCATCCGGGTCAGCTCTGAAATCTCACACTTGTTGCTCTGCAGGTCATGGCAGTATTTCCCTCTCTTATCCTGCAGCTCCTGAAACTGGAACCAAGAAATAGGACAATTGTCACTTCTGGCCTGTGACATTGCCAGGCACAGACCCAGCTGTCCTCTTACTCACCCTGGTCTGGTAGAAAGCATCAACTTCTTCTTTGCTTTTCTGGGCAATCTCCTGGTACCAGCACTCGACATTCTTGATGATGCTTTCCATGTCCAGGTCCCGGTTGTTGTCCATCTTGACGATGACCGAGGTGTCGCAGAGCTGGCGATCAACCTGGGCCCTTTCCTGTGGGGTGGGAAGGGCTTTGTCAGCTCTTTTCACCTCCCAGGCTTTGCAGGGAGGGAAGGGCTGGGACACAGAGTGGCTGAGGGATAGAACAAGTCAAGAAATGTCCCTCAGGATGGCTCAGCAGAAAATCCTGCAGCAGGATGAGTTGCCACCTGTGACTGCTGACCTACGTGCTGACCTGCAGCAATTCTGTCCACATCAAGGGCGAGGAATTGGAGTGACTTAACCCTTGGTATCCTCTCATCTCCTGCTGCCTGAGTGATTTAATGACAGGACTGAGCTGGGAGTTGCTTCAGCTCTAATCAGGCAGCTGCAATCCGGAGGAACGAGATGGACTCATCTTTTCTCCGGGGCAGAGTTAGGACACAACCAATTCCTACCTGGAGCTGCACGAAGGAAGAGGGAACCACCCTATCTCCAGCATAATCATGTTAATTTTATATCAACCTTGTACTTCCATGCTTGGCATTATTCAGGGCTTTGTATGAGACACATCCCAGAGGAGTTTCAAGAAGTAGAAATTTGGAGCACCTGAAGGATAAGACAGGACCACCAAAGTCCCAGGATGTACCAGAGGAACTCACCTCCTCAAACACACATTTCAGCAGCTCCAGCTGCCTCCTTAACAGATCCACCTTCACCTCCAGCTCTTCCTTGTTCAAGAAGATGCAGTCTGCATCCTGCAAGAGGACAGACACACACATTCCAGCCAAACCTGGCTGCAAATGTTGGAGAAACACACAGAGGCAACACCAACAAGACAGAAATGTGTCTCAACAAGATTTCAAGAGAAAAAAGGTGTGAGAGGGTGAGTCAGGATATCCTGGTGCCTCCTGAAGGAAAATAAAACCATTCCAACATGACTTACAGGAATTAGTTGATTTATCACTTAGGACGCAGCTACAAACCCACAATTGACTAATGAGTATTTAAACACAATTTTTTAATATTCTTCAAATGATTCCTGCTTTTCTGATGTCCAAGAATAAAGGATGTGGAGAGACAGACAGAAATAACCTGGTGTTCTGGTGTGACCTGTCCTTCTCTGTCCCCCTCCCACACTTCAGGAATGTTTTTGAGGCAAAAAAAACCTGGTGCTGTAGTGCTGATGATGTAAACTTTGAGGAGACATTATTTTTACTTTCTACTTGGCTCTTTTCCCAACCCTGTGCCTATTTCTAAGTCTCCCTCCAACTCATCATAACACTTTTGTGGGTTTTTGTTAATAATTAACTATTTCAGCCAAGTTTTGCCCCAGAAAAACCTACTACAGGCATAACGATTCATGTCGTTTGAGCTTCTCACCTTTTTGAGTGCCACAAATTCATTCTCCACAGTTGTGCGCCTGTTGATTTCCTCTTCATACCTGTTGGAAAAGGAGGAAAAAAGGGCCGAGGAATGAAAAATGCTCAGACACTCAGACATCAACCATCAGGTACAAATGATAATAACTTCAGGTATAAATGACAATAACCACCAGGTAAAAATGACAACTCTGGCTTGGACTGCCACCGGGCACTGCCAGATCAGTGTCTGGAGACCAACATTAAACCATCCCAAGATCAGAAGCTTCTTCACGAGCAACAACATTATTACCAATGCAAAGAGCTTGCCAGTGAGACAGAAGAATGTGACACTCCCAGAGGGGACATGCCACAAGTCTAGGAGAAGTTGCCCGAGATGAACCAGAAAAGTAAAACACCACCAGCTAGAGGAGCCCAGAAGGTCCTTACTTGCACTTGAACTCCTCCACCAGCTGGCTTGTGGCACATTCTTCACTGCCCAGTTTCTGCTTTTCACACAGCAAACAGTCCAGGCGCTTCCGCAGGTCACAGATGTAATTCTCGAAGTACAGTTCCAGGTTTTTCCCTTTTTTTGGCAGCACGTATTGCTGCAGGAGGCCCCACTTGGTCTCCAGCACTTTGTTCTGCTGTTCCAGGAATCGGACCTGAAGGCAAAAGATAGCAATTCTTCAAGTAAAGAGGTGAAGGCAGGGACTCAACACCTGTTTAACTCTCTGCGCTTAACCACAGGTGCAGGAATGGGATTTTCAGGAAGTGAGAGATGATACAGCACCATGATCTGAAAGTTATCTGCCCTTATTAAGAAGCCTTTATGCCATGAGTCTGAATTATTTCAAAATATAAAATCCAGACATGTAAATTATTTAGAAATCTAAATGTCATGTCTACATTATTTAGAAATCAAAGAGTCCCATGTCTACATAATTTAGAAATCCAGGACCCTGGTGTCTAAATCTGCATTTCTTAACAAGTATTAGGAACAAAACTCCAGATGGTGGCTCTGATGTATTTTAGGATAAAATCGGGTCCCCAGATAGTGAAACTACTTTGTCTCTGTTTTTTCTACAAAGGGATCCTTGGGTGACAGATCAGATTTCATCTCTAACCTTCATATATCTGGATCAAGATTAACCACCTTTGCCTTCAGGAAAGATTTTGGAACTGTCGCTATATTTAAAGTCAAAGAGAGGAGAGAATCATTGGAATCATTTAACACAGGACAGAAAGATGAACCTGTCCGGGCTGTAACTTCTACCTAAGCTGCAGCAAGAAATCCAATTTGGACTGAGACTGTCCAAGAGGAAACAACTGCGAGAAAGTCCAGTGCAACCATGGCCATGATTCAAAGGCCATGGAATGCCAGAACAGGGACAGGGCTGAAATAAGCCCCATTAAAAAGATCTCAGTCTGGACCAACATGCTCTTAAAATTATTATTAGTTATCAAAAATTGTTAGAATTATCTTAAAATTCTCTGTGGAAAGCGGGACCCCTGCGTGGACCCAGCTCAGCGATTCACGGCAGAGCTGGACTGGGGCTTTGGAGGAGGTGGCACAAGATGGGTTCGGGAGGGGTTTGGTCAGGTTTTGTTTTCCCCGAGGAAGAGCAATTCTGGAGCAGGTCAGGACTCACCTTGTCAATGAAACAGGCAAACTGCGTGTTGAGGGTCTTGATCTGCTCCTTCTCCTGGCAGCGTATCTCGTGTTCCAGCGGGTCCACGCCGACGCAGAGGGGCTTCAGCAGCCGCTCGTCGATGCAGATCCCTTGGATGCCATCAGCCTTGCGCTCGGGGTACCCCCGCACGAGGCTGTATCCCCGGGGGCCACACAGGCCAATCCTCCCTGCTCCAGCGTTCCCATAGCCCACGCCTCCGAACCCCATCTCCCCAAAGCAGGCGGTGGAGCAGCCCCCGTTGACATAGGAGATCCTCCTGCTCCCGCCCAGGTTGCAAACGCTCCTGCTGCTGTAGGCGCCGCACCGCGCCGGCTGGCTGGCGGATGCGGCGTAGCTGCGACCGCAGATCTCCGAGGCTGAACTGAAGCCTCTTCGTCCCAGGACAGATCTCACCGTCGGTGCCTGCCTGCTCATTGTGGCTTATTTGAAGGTGGAATAGCAAAGTTATGGGGCTGCTCTGGTGCAGGATAGGAACAGGGATCCCACTGGAGAGACGTGGGGATGCTGTCCCTTATATATATTTTGGGAAGCTGGCCTTGATAGGATCAGGACGGTAATTTAAGTACTTAAGGGTTTGGTTTGCCTGGCAGCAATAAATGCTCCTCAAAATGCAAACCAGCCCAGCAAATAGTAACTACTGAGGAAATAAAAAGGAATCTAAAAGTGCTCTGTTTGCAAGTTGCCTTCGAATACATTACGGTTTGAAGTGCTCCCCTAACTTAGTGCTAATTATAGTTTAGGAACATTTTTGAAGGAACTCTTTGTGATTTGTTTGCAGTGTGTTGTTTGGGGTTTTGTGTCTCATAGGGCTGTGTGTGATGGGATGTTTTGCGGACTTGCACTTTGTGGGGGTAATTTCACAATTTTGGGTGCGGAAAAGTAACTCAAAGGAAAAATAAAAGAAGAAAGTCATCTGTAGAAAAACAAATGCTGTGTAAGTTGTGTCATAATGGATCATTTCTCTATCTGAAACACCAGTAAATTCACGGAGCTTAAGGTCTGAATTTGTATGCAAGGACACAAAATATCTCCCAGTTACATGCACAGAATCACAGAACTCTAGGGAATTCTGGGAATGTGCAGAAGCCTGGGAATCTGCAGCATTTCATGTTGACCTTCCCTGAAACACCAGTGAAGCAGATCAGGTTTCATCCAGGATCTGTGACATATTTCTGTTTGCTCACAGATGTATGTTCTGTGCCATCAGTGACCATTTTTTCTAGAATTACACTGTTAGTTCTTACTTGTGACAGTTAATTCTTTGGCTTTCACTATTCTTGAGCTTCTTGCAAGGCTGGGTGTCAGAGCCCTTTCAGACTCACCTCCTGGAAGTCTCTACGGGGAACAAAAAAGGAACAATAGTCTGTTCCAGCTTGGTGAGATCTGCCCCATTCACCATGCGACGGCTGAGTTTGGGTGACTTTGCCAGACATGTCCTTGAGACCTGGGGAGACAGCTCCGAGGCAAGGAGTCCCCGGGGCCACACTCAGGGGAATGGAGGTAATTTGCTCTCTTCAGGGGCTGGGCTTTCTGCACCAACAGAGGAAGTCTTAATGAGTGGATTAGGCTGGACACCCGGGAAGGCTCTGAGTCACACCAGGGAGATGAATCCCTCTCTCTCCTAATCACCAGCCCAAGGAGGTGAGGCAGGAAACCTCTCCAGGCCTTCTCCAAACTCGCAGTTGGAAAGTCAAAACAAAAGAGCTCTTTCAGCTCTTCACAGAAGAACTGTTTGAGAGAAAAAAAGGGCATAGTTCAAACAAGTGAACACCCTCAGTCCTTCCTTTCGAAAGGAGCAATGCTTGGAGGAATCTCCATATTATACAATGGGATGGCAGCTGGAGACACCCAGGTTCTATATTCCCTCATCCTCATTAACCTCCTCCAAAAACATTTTCCAAGAGTCAGGATGACAAAAATTATGCCAAACCTCCTCCAAACACACAACTTTCTAATATCAAATGGTTGAAAAGAAGATGCACATGGAAACCGCGGGATGTGACTGCAGCTCCAGGATCCCCAAAGCCATTAATTGAACCTGTAATTGCAGCTTCTGTGAGTTTGAGGGCTTGGTGGTATAAATTAGTTGTGTAAAGTGCTACTTTTGCTGTATCCAAAAGGGGTAATTCCAGATATTTACAGCATTCAGATTACACCTTTGTTTGTAGTAGTTCAGGCTTACAGTGTAAACTGGGCTGCCAGCACAGTTGGAAATATCAGATTAAACAAATATGAGAGGCTTCAAAAGCTGCAGTTTGGAACTTCCACAGTCCTTGAAGTTCTAAACAGATTTATCAGAAGCAAAATGCAGATTTGACTCCAAAGAAGATCAGTTGTTCGGAACCCTGTGGAGGAAACCAGCCTCATCATCAGACTGAAGATGTACCCCATTCCTGCTCTGCACCCCCTTATCCCAGTTGCATGTGTAGGAGACACTTGGAATGCAGCATAGGCTGCAATTAAACATCTGTGAAACAGCTGTGCTGCAGCAGCCCCAGTTCCCAAACTCGTGAGAGCCACTGGGTTCCTAAGAGGGAAGAGATTTTGGGTAAAGTTGCTCAGCACTGGGTGAAATTTGTGTATTAGCCAAATTCCTGTTGTTTCTTCTGGATCCCAGTGGGACGACAGCTCAATTTAATGTCTTTTAGGTCTTTCCAAGGAATAATGCGTGGTGCATAAGACCTCAAGAATAACCAATTTGGTTTTGTGAATATGGACGTGGGAAAGGGGAGAGCACTCAGAAGAAAAACCTGCAGCTTTTTGACTCAAAAGAAAAAAGAAAAAAAAATAGAGGGGATGAAGTGAGGAAATCAAAAAGGAAAATATTTTGATGAGGGATTGGATAAGTCATTTTGACAACTTGCAATCGCTTCCTTTGTCAGCATTTCACTCCCTGAATGTGCTGCCGAAAAAGGAATTCATTAGAGGAGTGGTGGCGTTCACTAATTTGTTTGTTGCCTCTGGAGATGAATCTGGATGAGCTCTCAGAAGGTGTTTTATGCGATAGTCTCAAAGGGCTCTGTTATTATCCTTAGCCATTGAGAGCTCCTCACAGTCAGGTTGGACAATGGCAGGAATCTGCCTGTGCCACAACCATTTGATACATGTAAGATTGGGTCAGAACATGGACTTTTACAGTTTCTTGGACCGGGCAGATTCTTGTCCAAGTTATTAATGACATGTTGGAGGATTGATTTGATTAGTGCAGCCTCTTGTATCCTAAAGCCAAAGATATCCAAGGCAATTCAGTCTGGTCATATGTTTTTGCCTCTCATTAGCAATCCAGGTGAGTAGTCAAAGCTGGGATTTTCAAGGGATATTCCTCATAAAATTCATCAAACACTGCGCCTGGGTGCACCTTCCTCCCTCCTTCAGCCATTAATGTGGCCACAGATTCTAATTTCCTCTTTGAGACTCCCTCCCTGGCTCATGGAAAGAGATCTGGCATCCCCAGACAGTGATTCATCAACTCCCAAAATAGGCAGTGGAGGCAGGTGGGAGGAATCCACCTCTGCAGCTCCTTCCCTCTGTTCTTCCTGGAGACCAGAGGCCGTCTAGACAACCAGACACCGGCCCCGGCGCCTGCTTGGGGAGGCTGAGGGAGGTGAAATGAGTCCCACCCTTTGGGCACTAAATTTCTTCAGCACCTTTGAAGTCCTAATGAGAGCCCAAACGTCCCACGCTCCTGGATCCACTCGGCTCGCAGTGCCACATCGCCCGGTCCTGCGATTGGAGGCTCCCAGCAAAGTAAAGGCTTGATTTGATCTTCCTCCTGTTGTTTTCTTCCTCCCACAGTGGAAATGAATGTGGGATGTATGGGAATCCTGGATCAGGATGGTGTCCCACTGCCTGGCACAGCAAAAGTGTTAAAAAAGGTGAGAAAAGATCTCAGTTGTTAAAAGGTTTCAGAAATGTCCCTGTAAATCCATAAGATCGCTGATCCCTTCCAGCTGAAGTGGTTTTCCAGCTGAAGAGATACCCTGAGCCATCCCAGGGAAGGAAATGCCTGTGGAAAGTTGGAAGTGTATTTAGCCAGGAGAAAAGCTCTTCCTATGCCAAAAGTCTGATGCCCAGTAAGGATTGGATTGGATTGGATTGGATTGGATTGGATTGGATTGGATTGGATTGGTGCAGCTTTGGGAGGTGCTGCAGAATGTCTGATGTTTGGAGAGGCCAGGTTTAAGTTCAACACTTGCCAAATCATCCTATCACATCTTGAAATTGTGATAGGGGAGTTCGGAGGCAAAGAAATAACCCTAATTCCATGTCATTGCCCTGATTTATTCTCCTCTTGCATAAAAAGTGAGAGGGTGATCTGTTTCCAGTGGGAAACCTCTGGTGATCAGAGCCCTCCTAATGAATATTTATACCTCTTTGATTGCTCTTTTCTTGTCAAATCTTTCTTGTGGTTTCCTTCATTAACGATTGAGCCTGACGTATTTTGTGCTTCTCATATTTGATTGGGAAATAACTTCTTATTACATGAGAGTGTGGGGGCAGAGGAAGCTCTTCCAGTTCTGAATCCTAATAATTTTGGTGAGGAAAGAACTTTATTCTGGATTTTTCCTTTGGTAAAATGTATCTGCCCAACCTCAGGTTCATTTCTTTGTTGTGCTCTTTCATCAGTTTAACCACAAAACACTTTAATACTTCTTTTTATTATTAATTTTATGTTGATTTATGTTCCTTATTTCTGTTTTTTAATCTGCTCAACTGTACAATGAAACAAAAAGATCCCCATTTGATCTTTTTGAAAGCTTGAATCATACTCATAGGACCTCAAAAACTTTGTTGAAAAACCAACCAAGCACATTACGGGGCTTTTTTCCCCATAATAACCTCTTCCAGCAGATTTTGAAGAGCTGTAAAAAAATGTGTTTTGGCATCTCATGTCTGCAACAGACACAGCATAAAAACAAAAAGGCTGAGATGATTTCATTCTGAATTTTAGAACACCCATTGAATCCAGGTAGGAGTCAAATTTGGTGCAAATCATCTTAAAAGACCTTAAATTTACACCAACCAAAGACTGGATCTACATTATTGAATCCCTATTGCCCCAGCCCTGGAAGTTTCCAAGGCCAGGCTGGATGGGGCTTGGAGCCACCTGACCTATGGAAGTTGTCCCTCCTCATGGCAGGGTGTGGAACTGGATGGGCTTTAAGGTTCCTCCCATCTCAGATCATTCCATGATTCCCTGACTCTCTCCAGACTGCTCTGTCTCCTCTGTTTAATTAAGACTTCTAATCATTAGATACGTCTTGTGCAATTGAGGAATGGGCATTTCTGTACTTTTGGTAAACACCGAAAAGCAAATGGTAACATGTTGGCTCTCCATTAATTTCACTGGAAAAGGAGCAAAAGGTTTAAAGCCACCCAGGAGAAATGAGCGTGGTGTAATTTACGTGTGTGACCAAGGAGCACAACTGCAGTAATTAATCTTCGCTGACTCCAGCGGGTGGAATTCTGAATTAAGATTTTCTTTATGGCTTCCCTGCCTGCACATGGATGACCAGTTATTCCCAGGACATCACTAAAATCCTTCCTTCCTCTCTGTGACTCCGTGTGTTCCACCAACGAAACCACTAAGTCTCCTAAAGCTGCATCAGAGAGACTTTGATGAGCTCCTTTTCCAGAAACACTTCCCAGAACACTTTAGGGAAAAGATTCTGGATTAAATCTCACTGTTTGGCACAGAGATAGCAAATGTTTAGTGAGGAAAAATAAAAGGGAAACAGGAATTGAGTGATAAGAGGATAAGTGCCCCAACACAACCAACAACCCTTTAAAGAAAGAGTGGAAATCAAAAGGATTTGTGGGTTTTTAATGTTCCAAGTGTCCCTTTTGGATGTGATCCCAGTGGAGGAGCTTTTCTGATGTGGTTTCCTGATGCTCCAGTGTTCTCACACCCAGTCTGCCTCTCCCTCGTGTTGAGGTGGGGTTGAGGTTACTTTTAGCACTAAAAGTGGAGCAGGACTTTCATTTTTATACTTTAGCCCTTAAATCCTGCTTGTCACAGCCCTCACAGCTGAAGTTCAGATCTGGCTGTTCCTGGGACAAGGAAGTCCAGTTAAAATCCTCACCCCTGGTCCACACATCCCTCATGGCCGAGCAGAGCTGCTCTTGGCAGCCTTGCAGCTCTTCCCACACCTCCCAAGTGCCCCAATGTCTGGAAAGGCTGAGCCCCTCTAGCCCTAAATTCCTCTCTCCTGGGGATGCAGCCAGGAGCACCAGGGATAAATTTCCTCACTTCAGAGCAGCCACGCTTCTGGAGGTGAATCTTCCACAAGAGGCACAAATGTCGTGGGGTCAGGATGCAACACTGCAGGAGGACTTGAATCTTCTGGGCTGTCCAGATCCACATCCCAGGTCAGTCCCAGAGCCGATGGAAATCACTGCTGTGGGAAAATATAACGGGAGTCACTCATGGGGAGGACTCAGCCTTCCTTCTCCTCCTCCTCCTTCTTCTCCTCCCTCTCCAAGCCACAGTGAGATAGTTTAATTTTGTAAGGAAATTTGAAAACCTTTATCTTACATACTCCAACAGGATTCCCAAGGCAGATCCCAGAGGAGAAGGAGGTCACAAGGTTATCCATGATGCAAAAAGCATTTCTAGCACTCTTCACCCTCGTGGGGCTGTGGAGGAGCCCCAAGGTCTGAGCACTGCCCACACATGGCTGTGGTGGAACCCACCCGCTCTCTTCACCCTCCAGCAGAGTCTTGTAGGTTGTAATCTCAATATCCAGGGCCATCCTGCCATTCCACAGCTGCTGGGAATCCTGCAGCATCCATGCCAGATCATCCTTGGCCTTCTGGAGCTCATCTTGCAGCTCACTGTGCCTCCCCCAGGCATCTCTGAGAGCATGACCCCCACACTGCTCAATGTCACCAGGTGATGTTTGCCAAGACGACACCCTCTGGGGGGACATGAGGCATCCTGCCTTTTTGTGTCTTCTTTCTCATCATTCCCACCTCTAAAAGAAAAAATCTTGCTTATTTTGAGAGTCTTAAACTGGGGGGAGAGGGGGTATCGGGGCTTTTTCTTTAGGAAAGCCAAACATTTCCGAAATCAATAGTCAATTATAAAATATTCAGGAAGTCTGAACATGTCCCTGCGCTGCCAGACTGGGTTTGAGTTTTGTTTGGAGGATACCAATACTCTGCCCTAACTGGAACTAATAATTAAGGTTTCCCATTGCTTCCCGTTATAAACTATATAATGAATTAGATGGTCTGGAAATTATACCAGTTTCTACAGGTGCTGAATTACTGGTGAGTCATAATTCTACCCGTTTGTTGGATGCTTTGAACCCCTGTCAGAAGTCAGAATTCCTGCTGAAAGCAATTTCAGCAATTTTCTGAGAGCTGTAGCTGGCTCCAGGTTCCATAGCCTCTCCCAAACAATGCCAGGAGGCCAAAGTGCTGCTTCAGCCAAGGGTCAACCCACTAGGAGCAGAGGATGGTGAGAAGAATCTTCTCCCATGGAAAGCTCACCCAGCTGACAGCTGGAAGACACCATGGAGGAGAAGATACAATCCAGAAGGACCCCTTTGCTCTGACACGTCTGCACTCCTCCTTTACACATATATCAGGAGTGGAGCTTGTTTGATGAAAAGGAATAATTTGGGCCTTTCCTGGGGTTTGCAGTACCTGGTAGAAATTAGGAGGTTTCAATATGCAATACAAGTGAACATTTGTGAAATCCAGTGGAATTTCTCTAAGTGTACATCATGCAGTCAGCTCAAATTCTTTTATTGGGTTAGCTTGTTCTGCTTCCTTACAGTAAATACAGGCTAGGAAATGGCCCGGAGAGTGTTTCTCTCTTCCAAGGACAGTTTCCTCTGCCATGAAGACAAGGTGGGAGAGCTAATGGTGTTAGCTTGGAGAACAGAAGGCTCCAGGGAGACCCTGGAGTCCCTTCCAGTGCCTAAAGGGGCTCCAGGAGAGCTGGAGAGGGACTTGGGACAAGGCATGGAGGGACAGGACACAGGGAATGGATTGCTAGTACCAGAGGGCAGGGCTGGATGGGTGATTGGGAAGGAATTCCTCCCTGAGAGGGTGATGAGGCCCTGGAATGGTTTTCCCAGAGCAGCTGTGCCTGCCCCATCCCTGGAAGTGCCCAAAGTCAGGTTGGATGGGGCTTGGAGCACCCTGGAAGTGAAAGGTGTCCCTGCCCATGGCAGAGGTGGAACTGGATAAGTTTTAAGTTCCCTTCCAACCCAATCCATGATTCTGTGATTCTTGTTAAGTCTTTGGCTTTGATTGTGTAGAACACCTGGAAAACAAAACTCACATGGAGAAGGCAAAAAAACCCTTTTAAACTAGGAGGTTCTATCCCAAGGCTGTTAATTTGACACTGGTTAATAATTTAATTGAGAGCAGTGGTAAGCTGGCTGTGGTGGGCAGAGCATAAATGTGGGCAGAGCATAAAGCAACCTGTATTCTGCAAAATTCCTTATTAATCCATCTGCTACTCCTTGTCACTATCCTTTACATGGGAGCTTGTAATTAAAACCCTTGGGATAGCTCAAGGCACATAAAAAGGGATTTATTAGAGTGTCTTGACAGGTGGAGAAGAAAAGGCTGAGAAGTTTCACAGAGTTGCTGAGAGCCCGAGAGGTGGAGCCAAGATTCCATCTCTCTGCTCATGGCTTCCTGCCACAGCCCCTATCAAAACAAAACATGGTGAAGGTTTCATTTCAGATCACTCAGAAGAAATAATTTTCCTCTGCTACTCCACCAGATCAATCCTGAACTTTTTCAATAGTCTCAAACCTCAATCAGTATTTTTATGGCCATTAAATATTTAACATTTCAAATCACCAAGAAATGGGATAATATTTCCCCTGTTAATTTCTCACCTTGGTTTTTCAGGATTTTTTTTAATTTTTAAATTATTTTTTCAGTTCCTGGGCTCGTCAAAGCAGTTTTCATAAGAAAGCTGATAAAAAGCTAATCTGGTTACCAAGAACCTTGCTGGAATTCTGTTTCCAAGAGCAGCTGATGCCAAAGTTTCCCTGCACCTCATTATTTGCAAATGTTCTGTTTGGAACACTTTGCCCTCAGCCAGCAAGGGAGATAATTGATAGGATGAGGCAGCTGGAAAGACAAGCAGCTTAATTAGGGGTTCTTGACAGCGCTATCAATTACACCCACACAGGACAGCAATTGAAGTCTGGATGTTTCATTTAAACAGAGGCAGCGTCCATGGAATTCCCAGCTGGAAGAGCAGGATTGGAGCCCAGGGGAGGAGGACATTTGGCCTGGAGATGCTCTGATTCAGCTTCATTTTGTGCCTCCAGTTTGTCTCTCCTTGGGCTGTGCTGAATCCTCCTCCCGGTACTCCTGCAGTACCCCAAGGGTTCTGAGCAGAGTTCTCACAGCACCTGCCTTGAAAATTTGGAGCTTTTCAAGCAAAGAAAGAGTTCACATAGAGTCTTTACTTCCTTCCTGTGGCCAGAGCCAACAGGTTCATGGCTGGGTCCAGGTTGTCCTCCCAGAATAAATTGCAAAAGGTTGTGGATGGTTTAATTGAGTTTTTTTCTACTTTTCTAAGCCAAACTTCTGATTTTGGGTTTTTACAGCCCTGGGTGTCACAACAGATTCATCAATTGGATCACCCTCTATTCTGGCCCCCAGCCCACTTGACCCCTAACGACCCTGAGTCCCCAAAAGGTACAATGTCACCCTATCAGCTCTGCCTCCCTCTCCCAGTTCTACCCCATCCCACACAAATTGCTGTAGGAGAAAAAATATTTATGCCTCATTTGACAGCCAAAGGTCCCCAGATTTGAAGCACACCAGGTGTTCTCTGCTTCTCCCACCCAGCTGGTGGAACTCGGTGTATCTGTGTCAGAGCAGTCGCCTTTCTGCAGCTCCCTCCCAGGACAGGGAAGGTTGGTTGTGGCCTGTGTACCAGGGTAATCACAGCTCACCAGCGCTCTTCTAATCACCAGGAATTTTGGAAAGAGGCCCAGCAATGAGCCCCACAATTTTGATGGTGCTACAATACAGCCATGACTAATTTCACGGCTTTTTGCCAAAGTAAATCAGGAGGGAACGTCTTGTTCTGGTCACATCTACACAGCAAAGATATAAAAAATTCCACCAGTCAGACCGGGAGAACTGGGGCAAAGACCAGCTCCATACTAGCACAGCACAACCTTTTTCTCCCACTAGATGGTGGTATCTAGTGCATTTGGGCCCCTGCTGGGTTCCTGGGGGTGTCAGGAGCATCCTGGAGAATCCTGGAGTACCCAAAAAGGAGGGCTGTGAGGATGAGGAAGGGTCTGGAGGGGCCACACAAGGAGCAGCTGAGGGTTGATTTGTCTGGCTGGAGAAGAGGAGTCTGAGGGGAGACTCATTGGGGGCTGCAGCTCCATCCTGAGGGACAGCTCCAATCTCTGCTCTGGGGACCAGGGACAGGACCCAGAGAATGGCTGCAGCTGTGTCAGGGGAGGTTTAGGTTGGGTATCAGGAAAAGGCTCTTCCCTAGGGAATGGTTGAACACTGCCCAGGCTCCCCGGGGAATGGTCATGGCCCCGAGGCTACCAGAGCTCCAGGAACATTTGGACAATGCTCTCAGGAGGTGGGATTTTGTAATTAGTGGAATTTTTGGGGTGTCTGTGCAGGGCCAGGAGTTGGACTCAAAGATCCTTGTGGGTCCTTTCCAGCTCAGGATATTCCATAGTTCTGCAATTCCATGGGATGAGCCAGTTCACACCCAGAAACACTCAAGAACCTCCCAGGATGCCACAAGCAAGAGGTTCTTACAGCAGTGGGAGAGAATATTTAGGACAGCACTTGGACAACGAGGTCCTCAATCCATGGATTGACGTTCCCCATGGACTCATGTTCCGAGGCTGACTCAGCCCAGGGTGTTCTGTAAAACATGTGTGTGGACCTCTGGCATAAAACCAGCAATGAGACAGAGTCACCAGCTCCAAAGAGAACTGACCTTCTGCCAGCTCCTCCCTTCTCCCTGTCCTCCCCCTATTCCCAAGATCCTGCTCATCCGCCAGCGCTCCCAGAGGCTCCTGCTCTGCCTGGGCACAGGATGTCAGCAAACTCCTTCTCTTGGCATTCACAGCCCGGTGGAGAAGGAAAACACACACCAAGACATCAGCTGGGGCCCCCTCTTTTGATCCCCTTCTTCTCATGCCTTCAGCTCAGCCCGTGAACGCCAAAACTCGAAATGTCTGCAGCCTTATGGAATCGATCTCGTGACATTTTCATTGGTGATCTCGAACTGACATTTGAAACAGAGGCTGGACTTCAATGATCCTTGGGGGTCCCACCCAGCTCAGGATATATTCTGTTGTTCTATGAACTTAGGGATGAGCCAGTGAGGAGCCAGCAGTGGACATGACCATGAAAACATCAACATTGCATCTTTTTTTGATGTTTTCCACACATTTTTCAATATGCTTTGGCACTGGAAAGAAAATCATCCGCTTGATCACCACAGCTCAAATCTGAATGGTCCAAAGAACTGAATCTCAGCCTTCATCTTAAATTTCTGTGGTCCATAGACCTGAATGTTGGTGTTGGTCTTAAATTTGTGTGGTCCAAAGCCCTTAACTGGGCCAGATACTCTCCTTGCAGAACCAGCAGGAGACGGATCAAAAGTTCATGGAGGAAAGGAACCACTATAATTACTTAAAAATATGGTATTTTTTAGGCAACTCAAACACCAGATGAGATTTTGCCCTCCTACTCCAACAGGTATAATTGGATATGGAAGGAGGTGCTGGAACACGTCTCCAGAAACCAGGCAGCCCTTGATGGCTCCGCTGATGAGCAGAACTGGCTTGGATATTCCCTTCCAAGCCTCCCCTGCAGTACCTGGGACACTCCCAGTGTGCAAACAGCACTGAACCCCCTCGGGGGTTCCCACCTGCTGCTCTCAGCTCTTCTTGGAACCTCAAAAGTCTGGCGTCACCTGGAGCAGAGGCTGTGCCTGATCCCCAGCAGGTGACTCATCCCCTCCAAGGGAAAGGCATGAATGGGATGCTGGAATTGCCTCCAGAAGTGCTCGTTTCTTACTGATTTTCTTCCTTTCTGTCCTTTCACTCTAGAAAAGGGATCAGTAAAAAACACTCAGGCCTGACCACAGCACTCGTATTTTTATTATTTATAAAATATTTTTACTATTAATCAGATATTTCTATCATAATTCCAATTTTTTTACTAAGCAGATTTTTTGTTGGTAATCCAGTATTCTAATAATTAATCAGATACCTTTATTATTAATCTAATATTAACCAAATATTTAATCAATAATCTAATATTTAAATTGTTAATCAATATCTATATTATTGATAATATAATTATATTACTCCAATAGTTTTATATTCAATACTTTTATTATTTATATTATATTATATTATATTATATATGAAATATTTTATTATTACCATATATCTTTATTCATAATAAACATTTTTATCAATAATATTTTTATTTTATCAATATAATATTGTATTCTTAATCAGATCACTTTAAATTAATTATATAATTGTATTATTCATATTTTTATTAATAATCTGATATTTTTATTATTTATGAAATTTTATTTCTTCTGATTAGAGATGAGAAACACCCTGGTTGCACAATTAATTTATCCATGAAACCAAAGCCCTGAGACCCTCTGGACTGTGCAGGATTACTCCACTTTTTATCCTAAAAGATGAGGTTCTGCCTGAACTAAAGCCTAATCCCTTGGATAAAACCAGAATTGTGATGATGCAGAGTGGCTTTCATTTGGATCCCGAGGTTTCACCTGGATGGTGAAGCCTCTTGAGAGCCATGAAGCTGAACCCAGGTGAGACCCAGTTTTGAACTACAACATCTGGAGCTCCCTCCCGGCAGATTCCAAAGCGCCTCTGAGTTTGGTTTAGCCCTTTGTGGCTCCACATGGAATCAAGGAATGCACTGGTGTTGGGGATTGGGTTTTTTCTTGTTCTTTCCTTATTACCTGTGGAATTTCTTCCCACTGAGTTGCTAAGAAGCATTGATGGGTGGGTGCTTGAGATGCTGGGGAGGGGGAACTCCTTTGGTTTTTGGGAGCTTGTCTGGGGGCGAAGGGAGCAGAGATACCGTGAGAATGGGGGCAGGCAAAAAGAGACGGGGCTGGGGGCAGCCGCTCTCTTGCTGCTGGGCTTCGTTGGAGGACAGTAGGACCTGCAGCTTGGGGAAGGGAATTCGCTGCCACCACCATAACCCAGCGGGGAACTTTTCTTCTGCTGCTGGCCCCCTCATCCCCCAGCCCTGCCAGGACATCCCGCAGGTTCCAGCTGTTTGCTGTGGAGTTTCTGATACATCTCGTCCACCTCCCCGGGACTTCTGCTCATCCCTGCCGCTCCAGCCTGCTTCTTCCGAGAGTCCTGCTGGGGCACCGGCTGG
This sequence comes from Vidua chalybeata, assembly GCF_026979565.1. Lineage (NCBI taxonomy): Eukaryota > Metazoa > Chordata > Aves > Passeriformes > Viduidae > Vidua > Vidua chalybeata. The sequence goes on from NC_071559.1 coordinate 2,949,343, forward strand.
GGCTTTGTGAAGCAAAGCCTCCCCTCAATCCCTTCCCACCTTCGGTCAAAGCCGCCACGGCCGCGCGCTCCCCGAGCCCGCGCCGGAGCGCCCCCTGCAGCCGCGCGGGGATCACCGCACCTGCCCTGCCGGCCGGGAGCCAGCAGCGCCCCTGCCGGCCGTGCCCGGAGCTGCACCGCAGGGAAAGTGCCGCGGCCGAAAGGCTGCACTGGGCTCCTGTTCTGTTTGCTGCCAGTGCCGTTTGTTTGCTTTATTATACATGTTATGAACAAGTTCATAGGTTCATGAAAATAGAGCTGTTAATGCCCTTAAAAGTTATAATATGTTAATTATGTTAATTAAGATTGTTGTTAGAGGTTAAACCTTTAAGTTACCCACACTGTTAATCCCCTATTAAAACTCCTTACCTATACCCTTGTTGCATCCGTCAGGGTATTGCCTCCGCTGCTCCCCAAAAATGGCGCCGGGTAAAATTCCCGGGAAATACGCAAATTAAAAGACATTCAAGAAAATCCAACAAAAGACCCTAGAAACTACGAACCAACTCAAAACTTGAAAAGCTAAGTAACTGGTCCTACTGGCGGGAAGTCCTCCTACTCCACCAACAAGGTTTTAGATGTTACCGTGACCTAACTAGAATTGAGCTAGAGTGAGAACCCTAAACAACGAGCCAAAGGACGTCTTCCTAGGCACGCCCATGAGGACGGAAGCCCCAGTTCTGCTGCCAGCACCACTGCCTACCTCCTCCTCTGTGTCGCCAAAGGGAGCAGCAGCGGTGTGCGCGACCCCTGGGGGCCCCACCCAGAGCTGATCACGTTAATAAAGGCATCCAAAAGGAGCTAGTCTCCTTGCCCGTTTATTTCAATACACACTGGTAAAGAACTGCTATTCCTATTCCCATATCTTTGCCTGAGAGCCCTTTAATTTCAAAATTATAATAATTTGGAGGGAGGGGGTTCACATTCTTCATTCCAAGGGGGGCTTGCTGCCTGCCCTAGCAGACAGCTGTCTTGTAAACCAAGACAGCTGGGATAGGAGAGACGTTAAAGCTCATCCTGTTCCACTCTCTGCCACGGGCAGGGACTTCTTCCACTATTCCAGGCTGCTCCAAGCCCCATCCAGCCCGCTCTGGACACTTCCAAGGATGGGGGATCCTTGGAAATCCATTCCAGGGCCTCACCACCCTCACAGGGAAGAACCTCTTCCCAATGTCCTGACCTCTTCTGTCCCCTAACCCACCCTTTGTCCCATCACTTCTTTCCAAGTCCCTCTCCAGCTCTCTTGGAGCCCCCAATGAAGGAAAATGACCATTAAAGATCACTTCCTATCAAAATAGTTCCATAGCTCCATTGACATTCTGTGGTTGTTTTTGTGGCTCTACAGCCCTTTGCAAAAGGGTCTCCACAGTGGATTTCCCAGAAATCTGGGTTTCTCCCCGTCACCCTCCTGCCCCTCCCAGGACTCTTCACAGTTGGAATTCCTTCCAAAACAGAGGATCCTCCTTCCCTCCAGCTGGGAAAAGGACATTAAATATTCCAAATGGGTTTGGGACACTCCAGATGTCTTAGTGGAGTGTTGCTAAACAAGAGTGACATTATTAAATTGAGCCTCTTGAACAAACTTTTGACATAAAATCAGCTGCTCTGTGCTTTGTTAGAACTTTTTATTGGATTTAAGGAGGTTCTGGGAGAAATGTAGGGAATATCTTGCTTCTGTGATAAAAATCACCCCTGAATAAGATCACAGAATCATGGAATATCCTGAGTTGGAAGTGACACACAACAATTATCAAGTCCAACTCAAGACCCTGCGCAGGACAACCCCAAAATCAGATATTGGCCAAGAAATGTTTCTTCAAGTACACCCTATCTCACCTTAACTTGGGACTCCAGGGGGAAAACTGAACCAAAAGCGAGATGAGACTTTGCTATTCCCAGACTTTCTGCTCCTTTCTTCATCTGCAGCTGCAGTGACAAAAATAAAGCTATACAGAGGATCTGCCCCCAAGTTATTTAATGAGTGACTCCTAGAGGGAATGATGGATCTGAGGTGTAGCCATGTGTCTTGGCTGACTGGTCAGACCAGACATAAAGGACTTGGCCCTAAACCCCATTTTTACAGCAGACGATCTGTATTTGTCATTCTTTTCCAGCCACCTTCTTCTACTTTTGCACTTTTTCCAGGAACTTTTTCCTGTGGTTGGATCAGATTTCCATGAATTCATTTACATGGAAAGTTCTATCAAAGATCTCATCAGAGACATCAGAGTCCTGCCCTCCCCCAGACCAAAACAAACACACCAGACAGGGTTTCAAGGTTTTAGTTGCCAAAGATAAAGGTTCCACACAGCCTGAGATTAAAAGCTCTGAGAAAGCCCAAGGAAGGGACATCATCACAATACCAGCATCCAGCAGAGGAGTGGGCAGGAGAGTCCAGGGATGGTTGTGCAGGGAGAGCACAGGATGATGCACAGCCCATCCAGACCAGCACTGACAGCAGAAAAGCACCATTGCCTCCAACAATGAGGGAATGGCTTCATCCTCTTCCACTGCTGAGATTTGCATCCAAGTTTTACTTGTCGACAGCATCTCCAGGGGAAACAGAGCCACTTCCATAGGCAGACCAGTAACCTGGGCTTGGAGAAGACCACGCTCCTCCTGACCTGCATTCCTCAGTCACATCTCTGCAGCTGGCGTCTCCACAGGTGCCTCCTCCATAACAACTGTCCCCTCCAGAGCAATCCCAGCCTCCTTCCCCCGCACTGCCAGGCCTGCAGGTGCCAGCAGAGCTCAATCCCCAAACTCCAGAGGTGGAGGTTCCTCTTCCTCCAGAGATTGATCCTCTCCTGCCTGAGCTTCCCCCTCCATACCCTGAGCTGTGACCACCATATCCAGAGACTCCCCCATACCCTGACCCTCCTCTGTACCCTGAGCCCCCTTCTCCTCCACCAATGCAGCCGCCACTGCCATAACTGGATCCAACACTGCCTGAAATTCCTCCTCCTTCCCCACCACCAGAGATGGAGCCTCTCCTGCCAGAGCTTCCTCCTCCGTACCCTGAGCCTCCTTCTCCCCCACAGATGGACCCACCACTGCCATAACTGCATCCTCCATGACCTGAGCTTCCTCCACCTCCAGAGATGGAGCCTCTCCTGCCAGAACTGCTCCAACCTCCAGAGCTCATCCCCCCACTGTGGGGGCTGCAACTGCCAGAGCCTGATCCATATCCACCAGAGCTGGGACCACCTCCAGACATGGAACCTCTCCTGCCCGAGCTTCCTCCATACCCTGAACCCCCTTCTCCACCACCAATGCACCCACCAGAGCTCAATCCTCCACTGCCTGAGCTTCCTCCATACCCAGAGCTGATTCCTCCTCCAGAACTGCTCCCACCACTGCCAGAGCCCGATCCCAGCCCTCCAGAACTGTGACCACCACCAGACATGGAGCCTCTCCGGCCAGAGCCACCTCCATATCCTGAGCTCCCTCCGTACCCTGAACCTCCTTCTCCTCCACCAATGCACCCACTGCTGCCATAACTGGATCCTCCATGACCGGAGCTTCCTCCTTCTCCAGACATGGAGCCTCTCCTGCCTGAGCCACTCCAGCTGCCAGAGCTCATCCCCCCACTGTGGGGGCTGCAACTGCCAGAGACTGATCCATATCCACCAGAGCTGGGACCACCTCCAGACATGGAGCCTCTCCTACCCGAGCTTCCTCCATACCCTGACCCTCCTCCGTACCCTGAGCCCCCTTCTCCACCACCAATACACCCAGAGCTCGATCCCCCACTGCCTGAGCTTCCTCCATACCCAGAGCTGATTCCTCCTCCAGAACTGCTCCCACCACTGCCAGAGCCCGATCCCAGCCCTCCAGAGCTGTGACCACCTCCAGAGATGGAGCCTCTCCTGCCAGAGCTTCCTCCTCCATACCCTGAGCCTCCTTCTCCCCCACAGATGGATCCACCACTGCCATAACTGCATCCTCCATGACCTGAGCTTCCTCCACCTCCAGAGATGGAGCCTCTCCTGCCAGAACTGCTCCAACCTCCAGAGCTCATCCCCCCACTGTGGGGGCTGCAACTGCCAGAGCCTGATCCATGTCCACCAGAGCTGGGACCACCTCCAGACATGGAGCTTCTCCTGCCAGAGCCACCTCCATATCCTGAGCTCCCTCCGTACCCTGAACCTCCTTCTCCTCCACCAATGCACCCACTGCTGCCATAACTGGATCCTCCATGACCGGAGCTTCCTCCTTCTCCAGACATGGAGCCTCTCCTGCCTGAGCCACTCCAGCTGCCAGAGCTCATCCCCCCACTGTGGGGGCTGCAACTGCCAGAGACTGATCCATATCCACCAGAGCTGGGACCACCTCCAGACATGGAGCCTCTCCTACCTGAGCTTCCTCCATACCCTGACCCTCCTCCGTACCCTGAGCCCCCTTCTCCACCACCAATACACCCAGAGCTCGATCCCCCACTGCCTGAGCTTCCTCCATACCCAGAGCTGATTCCTCCTCCAGAACTGCTCCCACCACTGCCAGAGCCCGATCCCAGCCCTCCAGAGCTGTGACCACCTCCAGAGATGGAGCCTCTCCTGCCAGAGCTTCCTCCTCCATACCCTGAGCCTCCTTCTCCCCCACAGATGGACCCACCACTGCCATAACTGCATCCTCCATGACCTGAGCTTCCTCCACCTCCAGAGATGGAGCCTCTCCTGCCAGAACTGCTCCAACCTCCAGAGCTCATCCCCCCACTGTGGGGGCTGCAACTGCCAGAGCCTGATCCATGTCCACCAGAGCTGGGACCACCTCCAGACATGGAGCTTCTCCTGCCAGAGCCACCTCCATATCCTGAGCTCCCTCCGTACCCTGAACCTCCTTCTCCTCCACCAATGCACCCACTGCTGCCATAACTGGATCCTCCATGACCAGAGCTTCCTCCTTCTCCAGACATGGAGCCTCTCCTGCCTGAGCCACTCCAGCTGCCAGAGCTCATCCCCCCACTGTGGGGGCTGCAACTGCCAGAGACTGATCCATATCCACCAGAGCTGGGACCACCTCCAGACATGGAGCCTCTCCTACCTGAGCTTCCTCCATACCCTGACCCTCCTCCGTACCCTGAGCCCCCTTCTCCACCACCAATCCAGCCGCCACTGCCATAACTGGATCCACCACTGCCTGAACTTCCTTCTCCTTCCCCACCACCGGACATGGAGCCTCTCCTGCCAGAGCTTCCTCCTCCATACCCTGAGCCTCCTTCTCCCCCACAGATGGACCCACCACTGCCATAACTGCATCCTCCATGACCTGAGCTTCCTCCACCTCCAGAGATGGAGCCTCTCCTGCCAGAACTGCTCCAACCTCCAGAGCTCATCCCCCCACTGTGGGGGCTGCAACTGCCAGAGCCTGATCCATATCCACCAGAGCTGGGACCACCTCCAGACATGGAGCCTCTCCTGCCCAAGCTTCCTCCATACCCTGAACCCCCTTCTCCACCACCAATGCACCCACCAGAGCTCAATCCTCCACTGCCTGAGCTTCCTCCATACCCAGAGCTGATTCCTCCTCCAGAACTGCTCCCACCACTGCCAGAGCCCGATCCCAGCCCTCCAGAACTGTGACCACCACCAGACATGGAGCCTCTCCGGCCAGAGCCACCTCCATATCCTGAGCTCCCTCCGTACCCTGAACCTCCTTCTCCTCCACCAATGCACCCACTGCTGCCATAACTGGATCCTCCATGACCGGAGCTTCCTCCTTCTCCAGACATGGAGCCTCTCCTGCCTGAGCCACTCCAGCTGCCAGAGCTCATCCCCCCACTGTGGGGGCTGCAACTGCCAGAGACTGATCCATATCCACCAGAGCTGGGACCACCTCCAGACATGGAGCCTCTCCTACCCGAGCTTCCTCCATACCCTGACCCTCCTCCGTACCCTGAGCCCCCTTCTCCACCACCAATACACCCAGAGCTCGATCCCCCACTGCCTGAGCTTCCTCCATACCCAGAGCTGATTCCTCCTCCAGAACTGCTCCCACCACTGCCAGAGCCCGATCCCAGCCCTCCAGAGCTGTGACCACCTCCAGACATGGAGCCTCTCCTGCCCGAGCTTCCTCCATACCCTGAGCCTCCTTCTCCACCACTAATGCACCCACCAGAGCTCAATCCTCCACTACCTGAGCTTCCTCCATACCCTGAGCTGATTCCTCCTCCAGAGATGCTCCCTCCAGAGCTGTGACTGCCTCCAGACATGGAGCCTCTCCTGCCAGAGCTTCCTCCTCCATACCCTGAGCCTCCTTCTCCCCCACAGATGGACCCACCACTGCCATAACTGCATCCTCCATGACCTGAGCTTCCTCCACCTCCAGAGATGGAGCCTCTCCTGCCAGAACTGCTCCAACTTCCAGAGCTCATCCCCCCACTATGGGCGCTGCAACTGCCAGAGCCTGATCCATATCCACCAGAGCTGGGACCACCTCCAGACATGGAGCCTGCACTGCCTGAACTTCCCTGTCCTCCACCTCCAGACATGGAGCCTCTCCTGCCACAGCTGCTCCCACCTCCAGAGCTCATCCCCCCACTGTGGGGGCTGCACCTCCCAGAGCTGGACCCCCATCCTCCAGCGGTCTGACCACCTCCAGACATGGAGCCTCCACTGCCTGAACTTCCCTGTCCACCACCTCCAGACATGGAGCCTCTCCTGCCACAGCTGCTCCCACCTCCAGAGCTCATCCCCCCACTGTGGGGTCTGCATCGGCCACTGCCAGAGCCTGATCCGTAACCACCGGAGCTCTGGCCGCCTCCAGACATGGAACCTCCACTACCAGAGATTCCCTGTCCACCACCTCCAGACATGGAGCCTCTCCTGCCACAGCTGCTCCCACCTCCAGAGCTCATCCCCCCACTGTGGGGGCTGCACCTCCCAGAGCTGGACCCCCATCCTCCAGCGGTCTGGCCACCTCCAGACATGGAACCTCCACTGCCAGAGCTTCCTTGTCCTCCACCTCCAGACATGGAGCCTCTCCTGCCACAGCTGCTCCCACCTCCAGAGCTCATCCCCCCACTGTGGGGGCTGCACCTCCCAGAGCTGGACCCCCATCCTCCAGTGGTCTGGCCACCTCCAGACATGGAGCCTCCACTGCCTGAACTTCCTTGTCCTCCACAGATGGAGCCTCCACTGCCAGAGCTTCCTCCTCCTCCACAGATGGAGCCTCCACTGCCAGAGCTTCCTCCTCCTCCAGATCCTGAACCTTTTCCTCCTCCAGAAATGGAACCACCACCACCGGAGCTGGACCCCCACCCTCCAGAGCTGCTGCTGCCCTTGGACATGGAGCCTCCACTGCCAGAGCTTCCTCCTCCTCCACAGATGGAGCCTCCACTGCCAGAGCTTCCTCCTCCTCCAGATCCTGAACCTTTTCCTCCTCCAGAAATGGAACCACCACCACCAGAGCTGGACCCCCACCCTCCAGAGCTGCTGCTGCCCTTGGACATGGAGCCTCCACTGCCAGAGCTTCCTCCTCCTCCACAGATGGAGCCTCCACCACCTGAGATTCCTCCTCCAGATCCTGAGCCTTTTCCTCCTCCAGAAATGGAACCACCACCACCAGAGCTGGACCCCCACCCTCCAGAGCTGCTGCTGCCCTTGGACATGGAGCCTCCACTGCCAGAGCTTCCTCCTCCTCCACAGATGGAGCCTCCACTGCCAGAGCTTCCTCCTCCTCCAGATCCTGAACCTTTTCCTCCTCCAGAAATGGAACCACCACCACCAGAGCTGGACCCCCACCCTCCAGAGCTGCTGCTGCCCTTGGACATGGAGCCTCCACTGCCAGAGCTTCCTCCTCCTCCACAGATGGAGCCTCCACTGCCAGAGCTTCCTCCTCCAGATCCTGAACCTTTTCCTCCTCCAGAAATGGAACCACCACCACCAGAGCTGGACCCCCACCCTCCAGAGCTGCTGCTGCCCTTGGACATGGAGCCTCCACTGCCAGAGCTTCCTCCTCCTCCACAGTTGGAGCCTCCACTGCCAGAGCTTCCTCCTCCAGATCCTGAACCTTTTCCTCCTCCAGAAATGGAACCACCACCACCAGAGCTGGACCCCCACCCTCCAGAGCTGCTGCTGCCCTTGGACATGGAGCCTCCACTGCCAGAGCTTCCTCCTCCTCCACAGATGGAGCCTCCACTGCCAGAGCTTCCTCCTCCTCCAGATCCTGAACCTTTTCCTCCTCCAGAAATGGAACCACCACCACCGGAGCTGGACCCCCACCCTCCAGAGCTGCTGCTGCCCTTGGACATGGAGCCTCCACTGCCAGAGCTTCCTCCACAGATGGAGCCTCCACTGCCAGAGCTTCCTCCTCCAGATCCTGAACCTTTTCCTCCTCCAGAAATGGAACCACCACCACCAGAGCTGGACCCCCACCCTCCAGAGCTGCTGCTGCCCTTGGACATGGAGCCTCCACTGCCAGAGCTTCCTCCTCCTCCACAGATGGAGCCTCCACCACCTGAGATTCCTCCTCCAGATCCTGAGCCTTTTCCTCCTCCAGAAATGGAACCATCACCACCAGAGCTGGACCCCCACCCTCCAGAGCTGCTGCTGCCCTTGGACATGGAGCCTCCACTGCCAGAGCTTCCTCCTCCTCCACAGATGGAGCCTCCACTGCCAGAGCTTCCTCCTCCTCCAGATCCTGAACCTTTTCCTCCTCCAGAAATGGAACCACCACCACCGGAGCTGGACCCCCACCCTCCAGAGCTGCTGCTGCCCTTGGACATGGAGCCTCCACTGCCAGAGCTTCCTCCTCCTCCACAGATGGAGCCTCCACCACCTGAGATTCCTCCTCCAGATCCTGAGCCTTTTCCTCCTCCAGAAATGGAACCACCACCACCAGAGCTGGACCCCCACCCTCCAGAGCTGCTGCTGCCCTTGGACATGGAGCCTCCACTGCCAGAGCTTCCTCCTCCTCCACAGATGGAGCCTCCACTGCCAGAGCTTCCTCCTCCTCCACAGATGGAGCCTCCACCACCTGAGCTTCTTCCTCCTCCAGATCCTGAGCCTTTTCCACCTCCAGAGATGGACCCACCCCCACCTAAGCTGGATCCACCCCCTCCAGAGCTTCCACCTTTTCCTCCTCCAGAGACTGGCCCTTTCATTCTGCTCCCACTGGTACCACCAGAACTCATTCTCCCCTTCACACTTTTTATGCCTCCAGAGACTCCAGAAGCTCTGGCATTGTAGTCAATGATACCTGCAAGAAATGGAAATTGCATTCAATTTACTCTTTTTACAAAAAAAAATTCCGAGCGGGGCTGATTTAAGCATCATCCTTCCTACCCCAGTGCTCATGGACTTATCTTTGAAGGGGTCAACAAGAATCTCCCTTAGTAGACATCAACCTATGGAATATTTTCTCTTTTTTCTAGGGCTTTTAGCTTTTTTTAAAAAAACATAATTTGTCTTATTTCACCCATGAACACCCAGTGCAGCCTATCCTTTACAAAGGCCAAGACTGTGTTTGTCTTTCAGCTTCCTTAACTTTCCCACAAATTTTAGGATTAGTTTTTATTTCCTTCCCTTCTGCCCTGCATCAAAGAGATCTATGGGTTAAATGTGGTGTTTCCCATTTTCTCCAAATTTATTAGGAATTAGCCAATAATTCTAAAGCCAGTTGTTATATTAATGTGTGTTCACAAACTCCCCTTTGCATCCTTCCTTGAATTAAGATGGGAACTGGGATAGTTTGTTCCAGTGGTGTCAAGACCACAAAGTAGGAACAGTTTTCTTTAAAAGATCCTGAGAAAATCCTTGGGATACTCACAGATCGTGGCTGGTGATCCTTCCTGGATCCTGTGGTGGAAAAGTAACATTGAAGTAAGGCAGCCAATAAATCAGAATTAAAATTCAGGTTAGGTTTTATCGATGATCTGCAGAAAGGTGACTCCTCCCAGGCCCCGTGCATCCCAGAGATCCCAGTGACAGATCCATGGGCATGCTGCATTGTCTGGGTGTTTCACCAAGGATGGATTTTGCCCCCACCTGTTCTCCTCCTCTTCCAGGAGCGATCGATACATGGCTATCTCAATGTCCAGGCCCAGCTTCACATTCAGGAGCTCCTGGTAATCATGGACAAGCTGAGAAAGGTCATCCTTGGCCTGGTGGAGGGCATTTTCCAGCTCCTCTAGCTTTTCCTGGCCGTCCCTGACAGCTGAGCTCCCACGGTGCTCAGCATCTTTAATGGAGTCCTGGAGGCTGGAATTCTGCAGAGGGAACAGAGGGAATGTGACCGTGTCCCATCTATGGGGAGAATTTTATAATAGAATCATGGAATATACACAGTCAGGAGAGAACCACAGGAATCATCGAGTCCAACTCCTATCCCAGCACAGGAAAACCCCCAAATCCCATAATTTTCACACCCTCCTGGCATTTATTGGAAATCAAAAGACTTTCCTCAGTGATAGAACAGCAAAAATACATTGGACTGGGTAAGCTAACACAATTAAACCCCAATATAGATCCCAAAAATCTAAATCTGCTTCAATTGGAAGAGAAAACTCCATCCCTAAGTTTGCTTCCAAACAACTGGCTGCTACATACTGCACTGAGATCTCATGGAAAAGGGGCTTAAACCATTTAGTCTTCCTGGAAAGTATCATCTTTACCCTTTTCCTTGCGATTTCAATTTCTGGTTGGAGTCTTTGGATCTGCCTGGCAAGTTCCTGGATTTCCAGGTGACTGTTCCTCAGCTGCTCTCGTTGATTCACCCACATGTTCTGCAGGTCCTGGTACTGATGGGAAGAGGACACAACAAAGAAACGTTTTTCATTTCTTTTCCAATGAGGAGATTTGTGTTCCTGTTTCCCTGCTGTCCACTCACCCTGCCCCGGTACATGGCATCCACTTCAGCTGTGCTCCTGTGGGCCATCCCCTCGTACTCCTGCCTGACCTCCTCGATGATTCCATCCATGTTCAGGTCCCTGTGGTTGTCCACGGACAGAATAACGTCCACGTTCCCAACAACCGTTTGCAGCTGGGACAGCTCCTGCAGGGAAAACCAGATTAGGGATTTTAACAGTCCTTGTGGTCAGTCCAGGTCTTTATAAGGAAAAAATGGGACATTGTGGCCAATTTCCCACTGGAATTTCTCCACCTGCAGCCCCCAGGTACCACTGTACCCCCACCAATTGTAATTTGCAAGGTCTTCTAGCCTTCGGGACACAAGTTAGACCAGACCCCTTTTCAAGCACAAAAGGCCAAGGATAATTAATTCTCCAAGCCAAAAAATCCCACCCAAGCAAAATTTCTGGGAATCTCCAGAAGGCGTCCTTCAAGACCTGAGGGTAAGATTTGAGTCACTCACAGCTTCATATAAACACCGGAGGAACTCCAACTCCTGCCTCAGGATATCCACTCGGACATCAAACTCCATTTTTCCCATGTAGGCACTATCCAGTTCCTGTAAAAAAAAAAAAAAAAAAAAATTGTAATAGTTGCATTTTGTTGACCCAAATGCTCCAATGAAGTGCAATTCTTGGGATATTTCCATAAAGCCTGCATTCTTGGGATCAAATAATGACCTGGAGAGCTCAGATTTCATTTGAAAAGCAAGGGGAACAAAGGGAAAGCATTTAAGATTAAAAAATTGGCTGGGAAATGAGTACCACGGCTGAAGCAATAAATCTGTTCCTGGGGAACATGAGAAATGGGAAAACACAATTTTTTTTCATACTTCTAGTAAAAAGTTGCCTAAATTTTCTCTTCACAGATAGCTTTATTTTTCTAAGCCATCTACAGACATTATTTAACTTAATAACAATATTCCACCTGGATTGGGATTGAGTGAATAGGGAAAACCCAGCACTTTTTAGATATTTGTCCTACAAAGGACCGATTCATTCTCTATACAAAATAATCACTCCTCAGTCTTGTTCTGGTTTTCAGTTACTTTGATTAAAATTAGAAAAAGCTCAGCAAAAACTTCAGCTTTTGAGAACCTTGGCAACCACCCAGATATTGTTTTATTTCCAAGGCTTTGATTTGCTCAGGATCTCAGGTTAATTCACCTTTTTAAGCTCCACAAATTCCTCCTCCTTGGACGTGCGTTTGTTGATCTCATCCTCGAATCTGGGGGACAGAAGGAGGTAGATTATTATCTATTATCTATTATCTATTATTAATTAATCTATTTAATTAATCATTCTATCCATTACCTTTAATTATTGATCTTAATTGTTAAGTCAGGTGGACCAGTAAACAACAGAATCATCATTTTACTTTAATTGCAATTTCTGGCAAGTGCAAACCCTCTGCAAAAAGAGGCACTAAAACAGCCCAAAAAACGGGGTCAATACAGATAACTTCTAAATTTAGTAATTCTGAACTAAACTTTCCATTTTTCAGAGCTGTGGGTCGACATAAATTATCTAAGCCAGAAAAGGTAACAACTCTTCCCAACTTGACCCCAAGCTCAGCTCTGTCCCTTCCCACCAAGGCCCTGCAAGTGGAATCTTGGGTCACTCACTGCTGGGGGGGACAAACAAAAGGAGGACTCTGGGAAGGAAAGAGGATAGGAGAGATCATCTCAAACTTTGATTTTCCTCTCATTTTTGGGAGTTCAACCCTTACCAAACTATTCCAGCATCAAAGTCAAACCCCATAATGCACCTGCAGCAGAGGAGGGCTAAGAAACTCCAAACTCCTGCAGATGCAAAACTGAGCTTTGCCATCCAAGGGCACATAAGCATCACCTGGGAAAATCCCAGCACCTGTTTTCCCAGATTTGTGACTATTCACCTGTTTTTATAATCCTCAACAAGCTGGAGCATGTTGTAGGCTTCGGGATCCAGCTGCTCCTTCTGGCTCTGGAGGGTCTCAAGCTGCCGCTGCAGGTTGGTGATGTAGGACTGGAAGAAGTTGTTGATGTTCCTGCTCTCCTCGGGGCCAGAGCTTTGCTGCTGCAGAAGTTCCCACTTGGCCAAGAGTGCCTGATTCTGCCGCTCCAGACATTGAACCTGGAAGGTGAAGCAGATCTAGAGGGGCTGCATGTCTCCAGTTGGCATCTCTGCCATGGAGACAGGCTGAGAGAGCTGGGGGTGCTCACCTGGAGAGGAGAAGGGAAAGGAGACCCTGGAGTCCCTTCCAGTGCCTAAAGGGCTCCAGGAGAGCTGGAGAGGGACTGGGGACAAGAGTCTGGAGAGAAAAGACAAGAGGGAATGGCTTCCCACTTCCAGGGGGCAGGGATAGATGCAATACTGGGAAGAAATTCCTCCCAGAGAGGGTGGTGAGGCCCTGGAGTGGATTTCCCAGGGGACGCTCAACTCCTGCAAGTGTCCAAGGCCAGGTTGGACAGGGCTTGGAGCAGACTGGGAGATAGTGGAAGGTGTCCCTGCCCATGGCAGGAACTGGATGAGCCTTAAGGTCCCTCCTGATCTGAATCACTCCACAATTTCTATAATATTGACCAGGTGATAACCTGGACACCCAAAAGTTTAGGAAGGAAAGAAGAGTCACAGACATGCTAATTTTTCAGGACTATGGAATCTTAAACCTCCTCAGTGTAACCAACACCCCCTGCCCAGTGAAATAGGAAACCCTGAAGTCCCCACATGTAAAAGAGAGAAGCAGAGACAGAGACACCTCGCAGATACCACCGGGGTGGATGAGCTTTTGTGGCTGGTTTGAGTAGATGCAGAAGAGAAGACAAAAGTGGAGAGATGGAAACTAATGAAAAAGCTGAAGATGGGCCACCTAGTAGAGGGCAGGGCTTCCAAACCAAGAAATTATTTGTTTAATATTGAGAAATACAAAGAAATTGAATTCACTTGCAATTTCTGCTAAGTGAAAACCCCTGCAAGAAGAGGCATTAAAACAGCCTATTCTTGCAAGGTTTGTCTTTGTTTGAGAAAAAAAAAATACTAACTCATCAAGATGTCCAAGTCCCTCATCCATTTTTCTTGCTGGCATCAACAACCTCCAGGCACCGGAATATAGGAATATATATTCCCAGAAACCCCTTTCCTCAAAAGAGAAGTGAGTCTGTGTGCTGGTGACATCTCAGCAGTTTATTGTCCTGCCACAAAATGCAGCTCTGAGATCTTTAGCACAAGGCAAAAACTGATTCACCCAGCAGCGTTTACAGGGACCCATTGTGAGCTTCACAGCAGCCTGTGGGAATTCAGCTGTGATTTGTGGGTGGAGAAGATGGAACATGAAGGTGTCCCCATGACTAACACCTACCTTACACCTCCCCCTTCCAGCACAGAGATAACAGCACAGAGACCAGGACTCACCTTCTCAATGAATGATGCAAATTTGTTGTTGAGAGCTTTGATCTGCTCCTTCTCATCTGAGCACGCTTGCTGGAACTCAGGGTCCACCTGGAGCTGTATTGGCCTCAGCAGGTTGGTGTTGACATGGACCTCCTCAATGCCTCGGAGAACTCCAGCCTGTCCCAGTCCCTGTCCAGCCCCTTGTTGCCCTATGCCAAGGCCTCCTCCGAGTACCTCTCTGCCTGAACCTTCTCTGTAGGTGCCACCAAGCCTTGTTTTACCACTTTGAAAACCTCCCATGAAATATCCTCTTCCACCAAAGCCTCTCTCAGGTTGTCTCCAGCCACCAAATCCAAGGCATCTCCCATATCTTACTCCTTCTCCTCCGTAGCCTCCACCAGTATAGACATTCCTGAACCCTCCAAGGTTGTGGAGGCTCCTGCTGCCGTACCCATGCCCAAACCCTCTGAACCTCCCGTCTCCACCACCCAAGGTCCCACAGTGAGCAGAAGAAGAACTGAAACTCCCGTCCCCATATCCGGAAAAATATCGTCTCATGGCAGCACTTCCAGGTGGGAGAGCCGGTGGAGGAGGTGATGAAACAGGAGGAGAAATGAGAATGAAGGATCCTCAGCTGCTCCAGAGGAGTATGGAAGTTCTCCTTTATACGTTCTGGAGGAGCTCATCTCCATTCCGTAGTAATTAGCAGGTCTCTAATGTTGTTATTGGGTTTGGTTCATCAGGCAGCAATTAATGGCTGCCCGGAGAGGTCAGATAAACACCAACACCGGTGGGGCAGTTGTGAAATTCCCCAAATCCTGCCTGACTCATGAGCTTTGCTGACGGATCTCCTTATCTCATTAACCTCCATCCATAATTACAGTTACCTCTGCTCATCCCCACAGCTCATTCTCTCCCATATTTCCCCATTTCTTTTGGTATTTCAAGGGGCACAAGACCTTGATGGTCCTTGGGGGTGTCTGACCTCCCTTTACTGCATCACCAGGAGCACCTGCTGCTCCCTTTGTTTCCCATTCCTGTTCTCTCATTCCCAGAATATCCCAGGAGCAACTTTTGCTTCTCACAGGGAGGATCCATCCCTCTCCCCATCTCTGTGCCAGACTCCACCTTTCCAACATTCAGTGGCTATGGAAATATGGAAAAGCATTTGGTAGCCAAACCCCACTGCTGGCAGGACCACTTGGAGGCTCCAGCCTGGATCAACTGAGATGTGGTTCCTCCAAAACCACCTCTGGAACCACATCCCCATGGGAAGAACCTCCTCTTTGACCCTTACATGACTTTAGGTGGAGCTGGACTTCACCTGGCAGGATTCTCTTCCTCCCAAAGGAGCTGGATGAAGCCAGGCTGAGAATCCATCACATAGAGGTTCTGTGGTCAGAGCTGTGCAATCCTGGCTCCATTTAGAAAGTGCCTCATAAATTCCCTAAATTAGGGGTTTGTAGCTGGAGGTTATTAAAACAGCTGGAATATCTCAAGTGGACAAGACTTTGGATGCTCAACGAGACTTTTCTCACCTGGAAACACAGTGTTTTCCAGGAAAACAACTGAGAAACCCACTTTTCCCTACCAAAATCCCCTACCTCACCTTACACCAAGAAAAGCCAAACTGGTATCTCAGATCTTCCTTCTGTGCTAATTTTGTAATTAAATTTTACTCATTATCTACATTTCCTGAAGAAATTCTACCAGATTTCCAGCTGACTTCCGCCTTTTTATGAACCTGTATGAAAATCTGACTTGGACTGAGAATTCTGTCTCCTGCAGGAATTAATTATGGTGAACATTAAAAAAATGGTGCAATTACCAGTATCTTAAAAGTGGGGGAGAGGGGAGGGAATTCCCAAAGGAGACTGGAAAGGTTGGAGCCAGGTGGGGTCTGACTCTTCTCCCATGTTATGAGTGACAGAATAAGAGGAAATGGCCTCAAATTGTGCCAGATTTAGGTTGGAAACTGGGGGAAATTCCTCCCTGGAAAGGGTTGTCCAGCCCTGGCACAGCTGCCCAGGGCAGGGGTGGAGTCCTCATCCCTGAAAATGTCCAAGAAATGTGTGGATGTGGCACTTGGGGTCATGGTCCGTAGTGGCCTTGGCAGTGCCAAGGAAATCATTGGACTTGATGACCCCAACCTAAATTATTCTGATTCAGAAGGGCTGGGGCTGGTTCCAGTGTGATTCCCCTCTCCACCCCTTCTCTTCCCACTTTGCAAGTGCCTTATTCCAGAGCTGCACTGGGCAACACTCCAGGTAATCTCCATGGATCATGGAAGGAAGTGTTGTGACCCCAGAGAGTGAGTAGCCACAGCTCCCTGTGGAGTGTCCATCCCAAAATCCTGCCCTGTGCAGGAGCTGAAGTGAACCAGGCATGAATTCTGAGCTTTCTGTAGCAGCTGGAGCCCAGAGCTAAGCAAGGAGGGCAGCCATCCCACCCCACGTGCCATAATCCAGAGTGTGGGCAGCTGTTGTGATCAGAGCCGACACCGGATCAGCCTTGGCAGCACATCCCAACCACACCTGGACCTGTCAAGCTGGCTCCAGAAACAGGGATGCATCCTGGGATGTCCACGCATCCTGTGGATGAAGGAGGAGCTTCCTGTCGTTCCTTCCTCTTTCTGACATAGCTGGGACAAAGGGATCACAGGTTCATCCATCATCCTTCCCAGGGAAATGGATTTTCCTGGGATCAGGGAGTTACAACCACAGGGTCAACCTGGCTCTTTGTCTTGGGATTTTAAGGGTAAGTTTAAACTGCCTTCCAAAACTTGATCCATCCTGGGCCACTTGTGCAGCTGTTGGAGCAGGGACTGAGGGCCCCTGTGTTGTTCCACCCATCCAAAGCAGTCCCTGTAGCAGGTGGGGAAGGTGGGGAAGTTCATCCCACCAGGAAAAGCCTCTGAGACAGTGACATGAGTGTGGCTTTCTGTGCACAATGAGGGAACCAGAAGAGCACCAGGATGGACATGTTGGAAACATCCAGAAATTTAGAGACAGACCCAAACTGGAGCTTTTTGGGCACAACTGGGGCAGGAACCTGCCAAACTCCATCACCCTCATCCACCTCTGTCCACCTTTAACTCAAACCCTAAATGGGTCTAATAAATCCCAGTTCTCAGGTTGATGCTCAAGGAAACACTTCAACATTCCCACGGGATCATCTAAATCAGCTCAAAATAAGGTCATTGAATGGTCTGGGTTGGGAGGGACCTTAAAGCTCATCCAGTTCCTGCCATGGGCAGGGACACCTTCCACTATCTCCCAGTCTGCTCCAAGCCCTGTCCAACCTGGCCTTGGACACTTGCAGGAGTTGAGCGTCCCCTGGGAAATCCACTCCAGGGCCTCACCACCCTCTCTGGGAGGAATTTCTTCCCAGTATTGCATCTATCCCTGCCCCCTGGAAGTGGGAAGCCATTCCCTCTTGTCTTTTCTCTCCAGACTCTTGTCCCCAGTCCCTCTCCAGCTCTCCTGGAGCCCTTTAGGCACTGGAAGGGACTCCAGGGTCTCCCTTCCACCAGACCAGGTCACTCCAAGCCCCATCCAAAGTGTTCTTGAGCACCTCCAGAGATGAGGCAGCCATAAACTCTTTAGAAAATAGAAACAAAAAGAAGTAAAAGAAAAGTGGGGAAAAAAGAACTACAGAAAACACAAAACCTAAAATTACTAAAATCCTGAGGGTGTCTCAGAAAACCAGAACCTAAATATAAATTAAGGATCTTTGCAAGCTCCACTGGCAGAACAGAGTGAATAAATAATGATATCAATGCACTTCTGACTATTTAAGAAGTACTGCCAGAGCCATACAGTAGAACATGAAGAAATACAGTATTTAAATTTAATAACTGCCCCAATGAAGGAGATAAATGAGCATAAGAGAGATCTTGATCTCCAGCTGCCAAAGTTCCTGCATAATTAGGGCCCTCAGTCACTTGGAACTGGGGCTGGGATGATACAGACACACATAAAAATGCCTGTAGCCCACATCTTTCCTTTTCTCCCCCCTTCCTTTCCTGGAATAGCCACAACCTCTGCCTGTGGTCAGCAAAGGCAGCAAGGACTTGGAAAAGAAAAAAGAAAGGAGAAAAATGACAAAAACTTCGTGTTTTTTGCAGAACAAGAGGTGAAACATTGGTACTCTTCCAAAGTTTATCCTATTTTAAGCCTGAGGTTTCCCAGTGCAAGAATATATATACTGTCCTAATGATACAGATAGTCCAAAGTGGATCCCACATTCATCATTTAGGGAACAGGAAGACCAGATGGAGTTTCCCTCACACAGACCTAGGGCTGGGTGAGACTGGAAGTTGCTATTAAACCACAGGAAAAAAAATCCCTCTATCAGGGAATTTTTAGAATTCCATGAATTCTCAACACTTTGTGGTAAATAGTGACGTTTTCTGGTGAGAAAACTGTAACTGAAGGGGGTCTGGGAAGGCTCTAAATGGGAGGGATTTGTCCTGTGCAGACAGGCAGAGCCCAGGTGGTTAGGAATGACTTTGGTGGGGGATATCTTCTTTTGCCCTTGTTGAACAGCAGTGTTTTATGGAATCACTCAGTTGGAATTGGCAGGATCCAGGGCAGGGAGGGCAGGGAGGGGAAGAAGCAGTGCTGGATGCTCCAGACAGGGCAGGTAAGGAGGAGCAGGACCCATCCCTGGGCTACTCCATCAGGAGCTGCTCCAAAACACGAATGGAAGGAAGCGGGGGATCACAGAATTCCTGAGCAGGAGGAATGACTCTGCTAGCACAGAGGAATTTTATTTGGAGGGGAAGGAGGACACAAGCAGATGAAATGGAGACCAGGATCTCTGGGGCAGCACAGAATAACCTGGTAGAGGTTGGAATCACATCCAAGATCCAATGAGAGCAAGGGAAGCAAAGGAGATCAGTGTGGGAAGGGCTGGAAAGCCCTCAAAGAGCAGGAAGAGCTTCCCCAGAGCCAGAAACATCCGTGCAGGGAATGGCCATAATCTTTCCCTGTGCTCAGCAAAGGCAGGAAGGGAAATGTCAAAAACATGGGAATTTTTGCAGAAAAAAAAAAGGTGAAATGCCCTGGTGATAACTTCAGACTGGAATTTTGACTTTGAGAAGGCTAGAGGGAGTTTCCAGGGTGGATTCCACCCAGAGTGGGGAGGGAGGTCACCAGCTCCAGGGTCGGACAGTCCCAGTGTTGTGTCCCTTAGGGAGGGGATCTCTGGTGAGGCTCATTTAGGGACCAACAACCCAAAATCTGACTTTGATTTGTGATCCCGTTAACAAGGGACTGATGGCTCTTTTAATCTCTTTCAATAAATGGTTTGTGATTTGGGGTTGACAGGAAGGTAAACAAGACAGTAAAGTCCTCAATAACACCCTTGATATTAAATCATCTATTCAGAAAATAACAACATAATTATGATACCAGTTAATCTCCTCTTTCCCTGACAATAATGTGAAAGTTTATTAATTAAATTTAATATGATTTGTGAATACACTGAAGTCATTTTTCTATTGCTGTTATTATTAACAATGGTGGCGAGTGGACAAAGGACAAGCTCATTAATTTTTTTGCTTAATTGGCTAATGCCAAATATCAGCCTCTGATCCCTGAGATCTCCAACAGGCTGAGCGTGTCCCCTTGCCTCCACACACAGCTGATGCCCTCGGGCTCGGGCGGGAGGTGCTGGAACAAGGCAGAGATAAAATCTCCAAAGGGTTTCAGAAGGAGGAGGTGGAGGAGGAAAGTACGGCCTGCAGAGGAAAAAAAAAAAAAAAAAAAAAAAAAAAAAGAGGAGGAGGAGGAAATTGGGTTGAACTCCAGGTTAAAAGCACAGGGAGACATGAGATTTTTTTTTTTTCTATGTGCACATGTTTCTCAGCAGAAAAATGGTCAATGGACATGGCAGTCATGATATAAATTTATTTAAATTTCTATTAGGGCAGGATTTTGATGAGGATCTCCAGGTGACCCAACAATCAGAGGTCTCAGGAATGGCCTCTGCAGGTGTTTGAAACCTCAGGAACCTCTTCACTTGGTCCCCAAGGTAAAGAAGAGTCTGAGAGTGTTCAGCAGCTTCAAAAGGTGCTGTGTGAGTTGAGGATGATTTTAATCACATCCTTTCCCACAGGAAGTTGAAGCAGCTGGAGTTAATTCTGGCAGATGTTCCAAATCCGGTAAACAAGGTGATTACCGACGTCCCAGCAAAGCGGCTCCGGTGCTGCTTTCCCAGGCTAGCATCAGCAGCAGGAGGGTGACTACACCCAGCTCCACCTGGGCCGGACTCCAAGCTCATAATTAGCCCAATCAAGGTCAGACTTTGCGATCGATTGAGTAAATCCCTCTATTGATGGATCCCAATGGCTGCGGTTGCCTCTGCAGCAGCAGAAGGAGCAGCCGCAGGACAACGAGGCAGGTGCAGAAAAGGTAAAGCTGCACAAAAAGCACCAAAACCATGATGGTTCCAGGGGAAATGTCCTGCCTGGGGAGGGAAAGGCCTGAAGGTGGGGTGGAGAAAACCAGTTTAAGAGCTTCAACAGGTATAGAATCCTGGAAGAGTTCTGGAAGGGACAGACAGGGATCATCAAGTCCAAATCCTGGCCTTGATCAGGAGAATCCCAACAATTCCACCATGGGCCTGAGAGTGTTGCTTAACATAGGGAGGATGTGTTGCTGCTGGAGTGAGTCCAGAAGAGGCCACGGAGATGCTCCAAAGGCTGGAGCCCCTCTAGAGCCAGAGGGAGAGCTGAGGGTGTTCACCTGGAGAGGAGAAGGGAAAGGAGACCTTGCAGGGCCTCAAGGGGCTCCAGGAGAGCTGGAGAGGGACTGGGGACAAGGCCTGGAGTGCCAGGACAAGGGGGAATGGCTTCCCACATCCAGAGGGCAGGGATAGATGGGATATTGGGAAGAAATTCCTCCCTGTGAGGGCAGTGAGGTCCTGGAACGGATTTCCCAGAGGATGCCCCATGGAAAGCAATACAGGCGAAGGGTTTGACTCCTTGTCTGCCAGCCCAACCTTTACTCCAAGGGGTCACAAACACCTGCAGAGCCCCCCTAAAAAATGGAAGAACTCGTTCAGCAAGTTTTGTGGGGGAGGAGGGAAAGAGGCGGCTCCAAGGCTCCCCAGGGCCAGCAGGAGGTCCTTGTGCAAGGCTGACACAAAGAGCAGTTCCCATTTCAGCTGATTCTGGCCCCAAATCAAATCCTGAATAGATCAGACTCAGCAGAGAGCCCTCAGCCCAGAGAGACCCACCACAAACATGGGCACAACCCACCTTTTCTCCTGTCACCTTTCTCCTGGTTGTCAGCTGGAGTATCCACCTGGAACAGTGGTGGGTTTGTACCCAACCTGAAATTCCTGTCTCAGCCTGACCCATAACTTATGGGAAAGTCAATTTGTCATTGACCTAGGGGACAGGGACAGGTTCTGGTGTCAGACCAGCACCTGGAGGTCACTGGCAGGTTCAGTTGTCAGAGCAGGATGTGGAGGACAGTAACAGATTCAGGTATGTCAGAAGGTCTAAAGGACAATGAGAGGCTCAAATGTTTCACAGCAGGACCTGGAGGACAGTGATAGGTTCAAGTGTGTGAGAGGGGTCTGGAGGTCACTGACAGGTTCAGGTGTGTCACAGCAGCACCTGGAGGTCACCAGCAGATTCAGCTGTGTCAGAGAACTTTGCCTTGCACAGGCTCCAAACCTTCCAGAGACGTTTTGTGACATTTTGTGGCTTTGTCTGTTCCCCCAGACCAGCTGAGTCCCCAGGCCACAGGAGAGGTAGAATTGACTCAACCCATGCTCCAACAGAATTGCTCAGATAATGTGGCTTTGGGGGTCACACCTGTAAACCCTATGGAACATCATTCCACTCCAAGGACAGAACTAGGGAGCGTGGAAGAAGGATGGAACTCAGGAAGCACCACCATCCCAACTGAAATGGGTGGGAGGAGGAAGAGGAGGAATGGTCTCTGTCAGCAGCAGGTGCAGATGATGCAGTTGCCGTAAGTTGTGCAAATCTGGCTCTACCTGTCCTAGCTGGAGGCAGCCCTGGATGGAACAGGGCCGGGAGGGAGCGGGAGGCACCACATTCCCAGGCAGCTCATCCAGGTCATGGGGCTGGGTGGCAGCAGCTGTTTTGTTCAGAGGAGCAGGGTCAGCATCCAGCAGGGGCCAAGTCCAGCAGGAAAAGTGCTCAGATGTCAGCTCAACCTGTCCAAGCAAAGTTGGGTGAATATTAATTAGATTAAAGGCCCAAATTTTTCTGCACAGCTGACAATGATGCTCTGGGACACAGATTCCTCTGGATCCCAGCACAAGCCACCCCTGGAGCCTGGCAGTGTATTCACTCACAAGGAACCCAAGGCAGGGTCCAAAGAGCAGGAAAGGAGGTGATGGAGTATTCAGGATTAAACATCAGGAGCCTAGCGCGGAAAGCAAAGGGAAGAGCTTCCCTTGGCTGAATTTCTTTAGAAGTTGCACAGCTTTAGGTACCTTTGTCAATGTATTTGCCCACAGGGGTTTTAA
Source organism: Vidua chalybeata (assembly GCF_026979565.1). Classification (NCBI taxonomy): domain Eukaryota; kingdom Metazoa; phylum Chordata; class Aves; order Passeriformes; family Viduidae; genus Vidua; species Vidua chalybeata. The sequence goes on from NC_071559.1 coordinate 2,972,110, forward strand.
ACCTCCTCCCAAGCCCAGATATTCCATAGCTGTCACTGCTTCCATGAGCTGCTGATTTTGGTCTCTCTTGAGGAGGTCAGAGGGTTTTCTAGTGCGCTTTTGAGCTGGCTTTTTAGACCAGTCGAGTTGGAGGTAACAGAACCGAGGGTGTTGCTGTTTGAAGTGCAGAGAGGATAACAAAGGATGCTGATCCCCAATTTTAACCTCCTTTAACCTCTCTGCTCCCTAATTTCTTCCCCTGAGCATCCCATCCTCAAGATGCCAAATGGCTGCAACTGCTCAGAAGTGTGCCAGGTAAACCCCACTCTGGAGGATGCAGAGGGTGGTTTCCTCCCAGGTGACAAACCAGTGCTTTTCACAAAAGCAAATATTTCCTGCTCCCCAGCAAGCCCAAACTGGGGGGAGTCTCCTCCATGTTTGCATAATGACCCACCCAGGGGAAAAAACCATGGTGGCTCCCGAGGCCCTCCCATCATAAACATGATTAGTAGCAATTAAAAACTCATTACAGCCCTAATTACAGCAAATAAAATCCCACTTGGGTTAACTTCCCAAGAAGCTCATAAAACACGGCACTGATTCAGTTTCTTCCCATGTTCTAATGCAAAAGATCCTGCACAGCCCATGCCCTGACCTCAGTGGAGCAATGACTTTTCCCTGCCCTCCAACCCCAACCTGGCTGCACCCTCCTTTCAGGGAGTTCTGGAGAGTGAGAAGGTCCTCCCCAAGCCTCATTTTCTCCAGGCTGAGCCTCCTCAGCTCCCTTAGCTGCTCCTCAGGAGTTCTCCAGACCCTTTTCCTTGTGCTCCAGCCCTTCCCCAGCTCTGTTCTTGTCTCTGGACATGCTCCAGCCCCTCAGTGTCTTTTGTGGCATCCCTGGATGGAATCCAGCAGCTCTCACAGTGCCCCACAGAGCAGGCAAAGGGGATCCTAACCCTTTCATCCCAGCACAATGCACTAGAGCAATTTCCTTCAACTCCCTCGTTCATGAGTGCAGCAGATGGGAATGATAAACCCCGGCACCTCTTGGCTCCTCTCCAGGAAAAACTCAGGGAACTCAGAAAAATCCTGTGGTTTTTGGCAGGATGACGTCAGCACCTTTGGCTTTCTGCACTTCAAGAGGCTGGAGATCTGTGTCCTCTCTGCCACCCTCCCAAGGGTGTCCCCAGGACATTCCTGGGCTTTGAACCACCTGGGTCCATACCTGTCCCTGGACTCTTCCCTGGGATGAGGAAGAAGGAGATGATTTCAGACTCTTCCCTGGGATAACAAAGAGCACCATGGCTTTTTGGTCATTCCCATCCCAACCTATGAATTTTAGAATCAGAAATGTTATTTTTGGCTCAAACAGGAGGATAAGACACATTGCAGCCTGGTGTAAACATCATTCAGAAGTCAGGAGGATGAACTGGAAGGAAATTTGGCGGTGAATAAGAAAAACAGCAGGAAAATAACACTGGTTCAAATGGAAACAATAATTTCCTCCTTATTTTGCTCAATTAGATGACAAGGACTTGACAGTATTGATCTCCATTTCCATATTTTATCTGCACCAGATCAATCATAGAATCATGGAATGGCTGAAGTAGGAAAGGACCTTAAATCCCATCTGGTCCCACCCCCTATAACACACACACTGCAGAGAAGTCAGAGCTGATTCACCTCTCGCTCCTCCCAGAGCTACAGAAGAATCTAGTCAAGCATTAATCAAATTAATTTGGTTGGAATGGGATGTAATTTGGAGAGGGCTAATGACTAAGCTGGCTGGGCAACCTGGAGCTCTGATGGCAGGTTCTGGACTCTGGCTTATTCTTTCATACAGTTGTTTGTGTTTTTGGTTTTTTTTGTTTTTTGTTTTTTTTTTTTTTTTTTTTTTTTTTTTTCTTTGTGAGTAATTTGTCCACTCAAGAGTTGTCAGACCTTCCCACCGCTCACAGACAAGGAGCTGGTGTAAGAGCCCAGCCAGACAGGCAGAGGGTGCTGCTCATCCTTGTGCCAGCCCTGGGGAGGATTTATCCTCCTCACCCCAGCTCCAACCACCCACTGGAGACTCCTCCATGGCAGGAGATGGAATGAGATGATCACAGAATGTGGGAAGGGATCCTAAAGCCCATGCAGTTCCACCCCCTGCCGTGGGCTGTTAAAGTGTGGCAGGGTGGTAGAAACGCTGCACCTTTCTTCGAAGGGTCTCCTTCAGGAGCCGCCCGGAGTAAGGCCACGGGAGCAGCCATTGCAAGTCCATGCACACACACACACCCCGCAGATCGCTCAGAGGAGGAAGGACAGGAAGGATCTTTGCATGGTGTATTCCAGAGAAGGTTTATCGCACCTACGACACCAAAGGGATCAGAGACAAAAGACCAAACCATGTGGTCTGCACGACGTGAGTGTGGGGTCAGTGACCAACGACCTGAGGGCACGGAGTGGGCAAAGGGCAGCAACCTGCAGAGGCAATGAGGGATGAATAATTGGGGTGGGCAGTGTCAACTGGCCAATGGGGGAGGCAATTTAATGTAGATTGGCAATAGTGCTGCGGAGCACCATGGGCTGAGTCCTCTCTATCAGCTTAGAGAAAACTCTGTGGTGTATTCTTCCAAGGCAAGGCCCTGGAGATTTCCCTGAGGGGAATGGTTCAGAGGATTCCACAAAGGGCAGGGACACTTTCCATTAGATCAGGTTGCTCCAAGCTCCCACCCACCTGCAGCCAGCCCAAACCCTAAATGTGAATAATGAATCCTAGCTCTCAGGGTGATGCTCAAGAAAACACCTTGACATTCCCACAGGATAATCTAAATCATCTCAAAATAGGATCATAGAAGGATTTGGGTTGGACAGGATCTTAAAGTTCATGTCATTCCACCCTCTGCTATGGGCAGGAACACCTTCCACTATCCCAGGTTGCTCCAAGCCCTGTCCAGCCTGGCCTTGGACACTTCCAGGGATGGGGCAGCCTCATGGAAGTCCATTCCAGTGCCTCACCACTCTCACAGGGAGGAATTCCTTCCCAACATCCCATCTAACTCTCCTCTTTTCCAGTTTGAAGCCATCACCTCTTGTCCCATCACTCCCTTTCCAAGGGGCTCCAGCTCTCCTGGAGCCCCTTGGAAGGGTCTCAAAGGTCTCCTTTCCCTACTCTGCAGGTGAACACCCAGATCTCCCAGCCTGGTCCCAGAAGAGCTCCAGCCCTCAGAGCATCTCCGTGGACTCCTCTGGACTCACTCCAGCAGCTCCACATCCTCCCTGTACTGGGCCCCAGGGCTGGAGCAGCTCTGCAGGTGGGATCTCACCTGAGCAGAGCAGAACACCCCCTCCCCTGCTGCTCATGTTGGGGGCTCAGCCCAGGCTCAGGGGTCTCTGGGCTGGGGCAGGTCCAGCTCTCACCCACCAGCACTCTCAAGTCCTTCTCTCAGGCCTGCTCTCAATCCCTTCTTCTCTGTTTAGCCTGTATTTGTCCTGTGATCACCCTGACCCAGGGCAAACCCATGTTTCTCCTCCACTGGGGAGCATCAAGTGATGAGACAACACAAAAATATCTTCATCTCTCTGCAGTTTATTGGTACTGAAGGGCCCTGCGGCCAGGGCACTGGCAGGAAGCAGCTGATTCACACGACAGAGGGGGGCAACAGGGCCACACACTCCAGGCAGGAAGGAGAGGAGGGAAAAGGATCCATAAAACATTAAAGCTGCCAAATTACTCCACCTGGGGAAGGTAGACAACTCCAGAGACCTGTTTCTCACTCCTAAATCTGACTATGGGACATCATCTCCTTCCTTCTGTTCATGTGGGCTCCTGACACAGCTGGAGCAGGATGAGGGAGACCCATGAGGGGTGCGGGGGAAATACAGGACTTAAAAAGTGACAGGAAAGAGCAGTTTTCCAAAGGCTCCTCCTCAGCTGGTGCAGCAGCGCCGGGGAGCTCTGCAGTGCTGAGAACCCACGAGGGAGATGTTTTACCCCAGTGGGGCTCAGTGAGGGCCAGGCTAGGCCAGAGGGATGTGTCTTGTTTTCAATCTCACTTTGGGGAGATTTCCCCCAGAAACAGTTTCTTTCCTCCTGAATACTGATGGGGATGGAAGGGGCTGTGCTGCTGGTGGGAGGAAGAGGAAGGTGCTGCTTTCCCTGGGAGGACGGAGATGAGGGCTCAGTATTTGACTCCAGAGGATTTGACCGTTGTGGTGGTGACGCATCGCCGCACAGAGGAGGAGCCCCCGCCAGCCATGAAGTTGCCACCTGCAGTGCTGCACATCCTCCCGCTCCCAGAGGAGAAGCCACCACTGAGGATCCCTCCTCCCACACCACAGCTGCCACTAATGATGTTCCCGCCACCAACCGTGCACACTCCACCGCCAACCGTGCACACTCCTCCACCCAGGCCATTGCTGGCTCCAAAGCTGCCAGATCTGCCTCCGCACACGGTGGTTCTGCCCACCACAGCTGGAAGAGAGGGAGAGGCTCATTGAACCCTAGGCAACATCCTGGGAATCTTCACAAAATCAAGGATAAAGGTAATGGGGCAGAGAAAACAATGTGCGGATACTTACAGACATTCACGTTGGAGGGGTTCTCTAAGCAGAGCCTGTGTAGGGAGAGGAACATCAGTTGTAAATCTATATACAGTCAGAAGCAAAACTCTTCCCCAAATATTCCTTTTATATCGTGTTTCATGTAAGATCAATCAAGCCCCCTGAGAAGTATTCCCCATGGGAATCATGTTTCTGTTTTGGGCTTCAAAATTTGGAGGAAAAAAGGAAAGTAATCAAATTTTAAATGTTAAATGTGTTGCAAGGGATGATAAAAGCTGAATCTGACCCCAAGGGGGGACAGAACCCAGGCCCAGCCAATGGTGGCAGGCCTCACCTGTTCTCCTCCCCTTCCAGCAGCTTCCTGTACATGGCAATCTCAACGTCCAGTGCAATCTTGATGTTCAGCAGCTCCTGGTACTCCTTCAGCAGGCGAGCCAGCTCCTCCTTATCCTTGCTCAGGGCACATTCCAGCTCCTCCAGCTTCCTCCTGGCATCCTTGATGGCCATCTCCCCCCTCTCCTCAGCCTCAGCGATGGCTGACTGCAGCTGCTGGTTCTGTGGAGAAGAAAGTAAATTTCCTAATTCCCTCTGCCCACCCTCTACTGGAGCATCCTCATGGCACAAACTGGAGGGAAAAGAGAAAGAAACCGTGAGACACTGGCCAACCCCCACCTGCTTCTTCACATTCTCGATCTCAGCCCGCAGCCTCTGGACATTCCTGGACAACTCCTGGATCTCAATCTTGGTGTTGCGGAGGCTGTCCCCATGCCGGCCAGCCGTGCTCTGGAGCTCTTCATACTGTAGGCATGGGGACAAAGGCACCCATCAGGAACACAACTGACCAAAAACTCAGGTGGTTTTCATGCTCCAGAAGCCTTGACCCCTTCCCAACTCACCCGGCTCTGGTACCAGGCCTCAGCCTCAGCCCGGCTGCTCTGGGCGATCTGCTCGTACTGGCGCCGAACCTCCTCGATGATGCTGTCCAGGTCCAGGTGCCGGTTGTTGTCCATGGACACCACCACGGACAGGTCCCGGCTGATCGTCTGCATCTGAGACAGCTCCTGCAACCAAGACATGAGTCAGAGGCACCATCTCAAGCCTAAATCCATCCAGACACCCCGTCCAACCTCAGTGTCCTTGGCCACCACACACCTGATAAAAATTTCAGCCCCCCCTGGAGAAGAGAGAGCTCCTACCTCCTCGTAGATGCACCTCAGGAAGTTGATTTCATCTGTCAGAGCTCCCACCTTGGCTTCCAGCTCGACTTTGGTCATGTAGGCACAGTCCACATCCTAAAGGAAAGATCTCAGAATTGGACCATGGCTTCCTTTCATCGCACAAGAACTGTTGGCTCTTCCTGTTGGGATCTGCCCATCTTGGAGATGAGTCCTTCCCATGTCTTTGCCTCCTGTCCCCTCTCACCCTATCCCTGCTGGTGTCTTCCAGACTCACCTTCTTCAGCACCACAAACTCGTTCTCAGCAGCCGTGCGACGGTTGATCTCCTCCTCATACCTGTGGCAGGGGCAGGACAAGGTGAGACTTTGAGACCCCAAGTCACCCCACCCGCGGGGTCTCCGCATCAGCTGCGCTCTCCCGGCTGGTCCCTCCCTGTGTGTCCCCGCACTCACTTGGTTTTGAACTCCTCCACGTACTGCCTCATGTTCTGCAGCTCGGATTCCAGCTGGCCCCGCTGCCCCAGCAGAGACTCCAGTCTCCTCCGCAGGTTCTGGATGTAATTCTCAAAGATCACATCCAGGTTTTTCCTTGGCCCTGACGGCCCTTGCTGCTGGAGCAGCTCCCACTTGGTGGAGAGCACCTTGTTCTGCTGCTCCAGGAATCGGACCTACAGCCAACAAAGGCTGTGTGAGACATTCACCAGGGAAACATCCCACTGCTCAAACCTCCTGGGAGCTTTGGAAGGCCATGGATCATTCCCCAAAACCCTTTCTATTGCTTCCAAGGGGAAAGTTACTCCCTTTTTTTCTCCTTTTTTTCCCCATTATCCTTAAATTTTTCTTTTCTCCTCCTGTGTTTCTGCTCGTTCTCTCTTTTTTTTTTTTTTTTTTTTAGGAGGTAGCTATTGAAATGCTTCCATTCCAATCTTACAAATGTTTTCCAATACCAGTTGGGATTTTTTAACATCACTTTTCAGGAGCATCTGATCCTTTTTGACCGACCATTGAATGAAATCCCCTTGGTGTCCATATTCAAGAACATTCCTCTTATCAGACACAGAAATTATTCCATATACACATATATTTAAAAGACATGGAGCACGTTTATAGCCAACATTCTCCCAGTTCAGATAATTTAAAGGGAACTCATCTGCACTTAAACTGAAAGAAGAAATGGTTGGGATTGTTTTTAAATGTAATTCCTAAATTTTAAGTTTCTTGTGAAAAAACTATCGCAGAGAAAGGACAACTTAAAGAAACACTTTGGTCACTGAGTACATCCCCATGCCTTTGGCCTGTCTGCACTGTAGTGAAAACCAATGTGAATCCACCAAACCTGGAGAAAGTTGTTCATTTCTCTGTGAATGCTAAATTTTGACACGTCCTCAGGAGGAAACCAGATAGAACCCAATGGAAAAAATCACATCCCAACACTGAGCTGAGAAGGACAATATTTCCTTCTCCAGAGCACAAGGAATTTCTGCAGTTTTCCCATTCCCAAGCAAATGCAGGTCCAACCTCTCACCTTGTCAATGAAGGAGGCAAACTGGTTGTTCAGAGTCTTGATCTGCTCCTTCTCCTGGCACTTCACTTGCTGGATCTGAGGGTCAATGTCAACGTGGACTGGCCGCAGGAGGGTTGGGTCCACCTGCACCGGTTGGATGCCTCCAGGGAACCCAGGGCCACCTCTGATGGGGCCACCAAAGCATCCCATTCCTCCACCAATTACACCTCCTCCAATGCCACCAAATCCTCCTGGAAATCCTCCACCAAAGCCACCAATTCTACATCCGTAGCCACTGCCATAAGAGCTGCCCATGGAAATCCTTGTGCTGCCCCCCAGGTTGTGGAGGCTCCGGCTGCTGAATCCTCCACAGCGTCCACTGCCACCTCCAATCCCCCTGGATGTGGAGAACGAGCTGTAGCTGATCCTGCTCCGGCTGCCGCCTCCAAAGCCACCACCAACAGCAGAGCAGGAGCTGAATCCCCTTTTGCTCCCAACTCCGAAGCTCCTGCAGACAGACTGACGAGACATGACTGCTTCTCCTCAAAAGAGCCGAAACTGGGGAAGATGAGGAGATCCACAGAGCTGAGCTGGTGCTGAGGACAGAGAGAAGTGCTCAGAGTCTTCTCTGGCTCCACAGCTCCAGGCATTCCCTTTTATCTGCTCCTGGAGGTGGGCTGGGACAACTTGGGCGTGAAGAGGAAACAAATTTACTGTCTTCATCAGCTTGGTGCGGTTAACAGATTTTTGCCAAATTGGTGACTCCACCCAGAAATCCGCTTCGCCTTGCAGAAGGAAAAGCAGGAGCACTGAGGCAGGTCTCTGTGAGTAAGTGGACTCCCATATCTTTATGTCATCTGGAAAAATATATTTTACAGTGATGTTGTCATGTTCTTCCCTCCTCCCACTTCTCTGCCTGCTCCTAACGACTCCACAGGTTGTCTGACTCCAGATTTTTTGCCTGACACTCCACACCAGGCAAGGATTTTGGTGAAACCCAGACAGAATGAGGCTTTCACAATTCCCCCAACCACACACCACATCTCCTTGTTAAGCAGAAAATTCCCAGTGGCTTTCCAAGTGGAAAAATGCTGCATCATTAACATTTAACAGGGT